>NW_027516866.1:361080-722160 GCF_048772815.1 Callospermophilus lateralis
AAACAGACACCCAATTCTAGAAAATTAATGGGTCAGGACCTTTCCATTGTCCTGTTAGAATATCCTTCCAAAGTACCTTGGGCTTATACACATTTTTTGGACACATATGCGTTTCTGCAGCACTATGTCCTGAAAATCCAAATTTAAAAAGTTTAGAGTTAAAAAGGGTTGTTTTAAGTTCATCTTTGGGGAATTTATATCTCTTCCCAATTCCGTCTTCTTACTTTAATAAGTACATTTTAATAGTTTGATGTGCTCTTTCAACTCTGCCTTGTCCCTGTGGATTGCATGGGATTCCTGTTATATGAGTAATGCCAAATGATGAGCAAAATTGTTTAAAAGAGTTAGAAGTATAACCAGGGGCATTATCTATTTTAACTCTTTTGGAATGACCAAGTGGCAAAATTTTGTAAGCAATGAGCTACAACATCTTTATTTTTTTTCCAGCATGAAAGCAGCCCAACAAAAATCCAGAAGAAGTATCAACTGTAAGATGCATATATTTTAATTTTCCGAATTCTGGCAAGTGTGTGACGTCCATCTGCCAAAATATGGTTAGGTATCAATCTTCTAGGATTGACTCCAAGATTAACTTGTGGTAAAATGGTCACACAATTTTGACATTGTTTTATTATTTGTCTAGCTTGTTACTTAGTTATTTTGAAATGCTTTTGTAAAGTGTTAGCATTGATATGCAACTTTTTATGAAAATTTATAGCTTCTTCTAGTGTAGAGAAAATATGTATGTATGTCATGTGTAGTTTTATCTGCTAAATCATTGCCCAAACTAAGGGCTCCAGGCAATCCTGGATGTGCCCTGATATGTCCTATTAAGAATGCATCTTTTCTGTCCCAGATTAGACTTTGTATAGTGGAAAGGAAAGAGAAAACAGTAGAGGAAGGGGAAATCCTACCAGCATCTTCAAGGGATACTATAGCATTAACTATATACTGACTATTGGAAAATAAATTAAACACAGAATCTTTAAACATCACAAAAGCTTATAATACTGCATTAAGCTCTACCTTTTGAGCTGATTGTTGGGGTATTAAAAATGTAACAGTTTGATCAGGTGTAACAATTGCTGCTGTACCATTATTTGACCCATCAATGAATATATTTGGAGCATTCATGATAGGTGTTTTCTTGTCATTTTTGGAAAAATTACAGGATGAGATGACCAAAAAGACAATATAAGATTAGATGGTAAGTGGGTATCAAAAGAAATATTAGATTTACACATGATTATTGCCCAAGTATTTAACTCATTAGCTAATTAATCAATTTGATTCATAGTGTATGGAGTAATACTTTTGTTGGGAGAAATTCCAAACACTCACTTTGCTGCTTTTATTCCTATGAGTATTAATTGTCCGTTAGCCTTGGGATACCTATTAATTATAGTTTTAGAAGAATAAGAAAAATGAATCCATTATAATGGAGCTTCTTGCCAACATACTCCTGTAGGAATATTTTTTGTTGGTAGTACAATAAATAATAATAAAGGCAATATTTTATCAAATCTATCCAAATGCATATTTCCCATATATGTTTCAATGATTTTTAATGCCTTTCTTGCTTCAGGCGTTTACATTCTGGGTGAATTTGGATCAGATGGACCTTTTAGGATATCAAATAAACGTCCCAACTCTCCTCTTTGTATACCTAGATAAGGCCTTATCCAATTTATGTCTCCTAATAACTTTTGAAAGTCATTAATTGATTGCAGTTGATCTACTCGTATTTGAATTTTTGGTGGACTGACCATGGTTGAGGATAATAGAACTCCTAAATAATAAATTGGAAAATTTAATTGTACTTTATCAATTGTTATCTCTAGATTATAATTTTTAATAAGTTTGTAAGTGTTGCATAACATTCTAGCAATGCGTTTTTACCTTTGTGTGCTAATAATACATCATCCATATAGTGAAATATTTGTATTTCAGAATTTTGATTTCTAAGTGGCTGGATTACTTTGTTAACATAAATTTCACACATAGTTGGGCTGTTAGGCATCCCTTGAGTGAATACTTTCCACTCATACCTCTGATCAGGACCTTCATGATTCAGTGCAGGGATAGTAAATGCAAAACGTGGACTATCCTCAGGAAGAATTGGAATTGAAAAAAAAAATCTTTAATATGTATAACTAAAACATACCAAGTTTTTGGCAAAGCAGACAATTGAGGGATCCCCGACTGAGCAGGTCCAAAAATAACCATCTCATTATTAATGGCTCTTAAGTCTTGCAATAATCTCCATTTACCATATTTCTTTTTGATGACAAAAATGGGAGTATAATGGGGAGATACAGAAGGTTGTATATGTTCTTCCGCTAATTGTTGTTTGACCAGGTCCTGGGGTGATTGTATCTTTTCTTTAGTCAGGGTCCACTGAAGAACCCATACTCGTCTTTCTGATTTCCAAGTAATTTTTATTGTCTCAGTGGCCCTTTCTGAAAATCCAACCCAAGTCTGTCTGTTGCTTGGTCTATTTGAATTAGTGCTGCTATACCTTGTTCTAGTTTTTCTAATCTTTTTCCTTTCAAAAAACCTTCTCTAGCCATAATAGTGGGTGCATTTTGATTGATGTTATTTGTTAATGTCAAACCTAATTGATCTAGGACATCTCGTCCCCATCAATTTACAGGAAGATGATCCAATACATATGGCTGTATAGTTCCTTCACATCCCTCAGAATCATTCCAATCTAATACCATTGCACTTCTATGGGGATTAGTCGCCACTCCTAGGTCTCAAAGCGTTTGAGTGGCTTGTTGTAATGGCCAATGTTTTGGCCATTCTTGATGAGAGATGATGGTAAGGACTGCACCTGTATCCAGTAGCACATTAAATTCATGTCCTTGAATATTTGGTTTTAGCATGGGGCGAGAATCTAAATTTAAAGAAAGCATAGCCCAATCTAAACCTGTGGAGCCTAATCCCTTGGAACCTCTTTCTACAGCATGACTGGAAAATTTATCATGTAACCTGGGTATTATTAGTAACTGTGTTATTCTATCTCCTGGTGCAATTATTGATATGTCCTTTGGAGAACTGGCTATAAATTTTATTTCACCTTCATAATGAAGTGATCAATTACCCAAGGACTTATCATAAGTCCTTTTAGATTAGAAGAGCTGCGTCCCAATAATAAGCCTACTGTTTTTTTGGAAAGAGGTCCTTTCACCCCTGTGTGAATGATATGAACCCCCATCTTTGCAGTTAGTACTGATCTGGTGGAGGCACAGATGTCCAACCCTGCACTCTCTCTGATTTGTCTGATGAGGCGTATGATGGACAATGTGTCCTGGGCACTACCCTGATGGGGTTGCTGTGTTCCTCCAGTGCTCCGTATATTTGTGGTTTTTGGCCCCAGAGCATTGGGACCCCTGTCCATTTTTTGGCAATCGAGCCCAATGCCTTTCTCCATGATATCGTGGGTAAACAGCTGGTCCTTGTTCGTTTTTTGATAATGAGGTATTCTCTATGGGGGTTTGAGAACGGCATTCATTAGCCCAGTGTCTCCCTCTATGGCATCGTGGGCAAATACCCATTATTCTGCTCCTTTGGTATCTAGTTTTGTTAAACCCTCCTCCTATGGAGCAATTCCTCTTAAAATATCCTGTTTGTTGACAATTGTAGCATGTTCCTGGCCTTGCATCTAAAGCCTGTTCTACTGCAGCTGCCACAAATTGCCCTTGTTCATTCATGTCTCTGGCATCTAAAGCCTGTTTTACTGCAGCTGCCACGACTTGCTCTTATTCATTAATGTCTCTACATAATTTAATATATGTGTTTAAATCTTCATGTTTCCATGGTCTAATGATATCTCTACACCAACGATTTGCTTGGTCATAAGCCAGTTGTTTTATTAATGGCATTGCTAGTTCTGTATTCCCAAAAAACTCTGGTAGCGATTTGAATAAGCCTATCTACAAATTCAGCGTAAGATTCATTAGCTCCTTGTATTACCTTAGATAATTGACATTGTAAACCTCCATGTCCTTGTAAAGTCTTCCATGTCCTAACTGCCTCTGCAGCAATTTGTGTGTATACACCAGGATTATATGCAATTTGTTGCTGCTGATCCTCATAGGGTCCCTTTCCTAACATCATATCTAGATTTCTCTGAGGATAACCAGCTTCTGCATTTCGCCTAGCCGTCTCCTTGCAAAATTCCTCATTTGCAACCTTCCATAACAGGTATTGACCTCCATTTAGCACAGCTTTACACATATTAGCCCAATCTACTGGCGTCATATTCAAGTTGTTAATGGATTCCTCCAAGCTTACAATGAGGGGTGCTTGAGGACCATAGGTTGTTACAACCTCTTTTAGCTGCTTCACTATTTTGAAATTTAAAGCATGGTGAATTCGCTGCCCTCCTACCTCAAATAAAGGGCATGTTAATACTTGAGATCCTGTCTCAGGATCCGAACTATCAACTGCGGGGTTTGGGTGCCTCCCAGCATATGGAGGTGGCCTTGTTATTTGGACATTTACATACTCTGGTGATAGAATGGTGTTAGTAACAGTCTCCTGTAGAGGTGGCACTGTTGGTTGGACACTTACACCCTCTGATGATAGAAAGTTGTTAGTAGCAGTCTCCTTTTGTAACTTTTCCCCTGATGGCATTTTCTGTCCTAAGCTTTGTTCCTCTATCTTTGTCTGAACTAAAGTCTTTGGACTAAGCAAAACAGATATGAACGTCCTCAATGGCAATGTTTCAACTGGCAGAGTCCCTGGGCTGTTCTTTTCTCCTCTTTTTAATCTTCACCATGATGGTTCCATTATGGTATATTTAACAACTCCTCCTTAAAAAGCCATGGGCTACATTTTTGTATTGTATCAACGTGTGCCCTGACTGTTCTTGACTTTAATGAGATGCCTCCTTCCTCTAACAATTTACTTAACAGTCTTTCAGTTTGTTTTTTACTAATTTCTGATCCCGTATTTCTACTACAATACAACCCAACAAGATGATGCCAAACAAAACCGAGACAGAATGAAATAAAAAGAGAACAACAAAAAGTCATTATGGCCTTTCTATCCTCCTGACATGTGAATCAGTCCTTTCTCAGTATCTGTTCCTCAGACGTAAATAATTTTTCCTCAGATGTGAGAGGTTTCTCTTCCATCTCACTCATCTCTATGGACAGGCAAGTTAAAACAAAAGTGAAGCAAAACAAAAGAGGAATCCTAAAATGGCTACCCATCCTCTCACCCTGCCCTCAGGGGAGAGCAGTTCACCTTATCACTTACCCTCAGTCACTCCCCATGCGAGCCACCAAACGCTGCAGTCTTCCTGGGCATGATTCAAGAGCCACTTTTCAAAAGAAACAAACTTTATTTTTAGAACCACAAATGACAAACAAAACAGCTCCTCAGGAAAAAAAAACCCTCAGAGCCCAACTGCCACCACTGGCTTCCTTGTAAAGTCTCTGTCACACCCACAAGCCTCTCCACCTCCCACAATCCTCCTCCTCTTGATGCCGTTTGGCTGGGTCACGTGGGTGGAGCCAAAAAAGTCCCACAATGAGCAGCTCTGTGGTCTGAAAGGGCAGGGAAACAGCCCAATGAGCATCACCGCAGAGGAGCCAATCAGCTAGATGTTGCTGGGGCTGCTGTGAGCCAATCATCAGCTGGCAGTCGGAAAGGGCGGGGAAAAAGCTCAATGAGCATCACCACAGAGGAGCCAATCAGCTAGATGTTGCTGGGGCCGCTGTGAGCCAACAATCACCTGGCAGGTGGATGTTTCTGGGAGCTGGAAGTTTGCTGGGGCCCCTTCAGCTGTGGCTCTCAACAAATTGGTGTCTCCTTTCTCTGTAGACTGTTCGGCACATGTATTTTTATATGCACATATAGAATCCTACCTATTATCACACCTACATTTTTGTGAGGTTGCAGACGAGGCAGATACAAGTTATGAGAAGAGATCACTCCTCCTAAATACTGTTGGAATTGAAAACTCAAACTATGGGTGAGCTTTCTAGTAGAACAACATTATTCATAAATCCATTTTCGGTGAAATAAATATTTTTGCACCTGTGGATGATATATATTTCATGATGAATTTCGATTGGCAAATATATTGCTTGTTTTTAATGTCTGTGTGTGTGTGTGTGTGTGTGTGTGTGTATATATATATATTTATATATATATACACACTCTCTATATATTTCAAAATATGAAATACATGAATCTTATTATACACTCCTTAAAATCATTCATATTCATGTATGTGAATTTATGATCAACTTTTCACAAGATTATTCTCAGAAATATTCATCCACCTGAAATACATATCTGTTTCCTAGTACTGAAAACTAACTTCTGTGAATGGTGCATACAAATCCTAATATTTCTACAGTAAAACCTAGTTCAACAACAATGCAAGCAGTGTCCCATGGTACATGATGTGTATTTTTAGGTTCATATTTATTAAACAGAGGTACATTACTATTTCTTCAGTTTATGCACAAAATAGGATATATATTTCAACCACAAGTTCACAAATTTATAGACATTTGTTTCAATTTCAATCACCTGTTGCTTCAGAACACATATATTCTTCCAAGGTTCTTGACTGGTCTTTTCATGAGAGTTCTTTCCAAACACATTATTTTCGATTTCCATAATCATAATTGAAGCAAAACTCACACACTTTTCATGATAAACCATAACCCTAATATTACCGTTAGTGTATAACTGGTTATCATGAATGTATGTATATCAATTTAAGATTTCTTGTATATTTTAAGATATCAAATCAATCCACTATTTAAAGTTGGAACCAGTTATATAATTTATTCACAGTATGGTCTATTCATACATTATTTCTATATACACTGACACAGGGTACTCTACTTTGTTCCCCAATTACGTCTTCAAAATATTGCTCCCAGTAATGGTGGAAGAAATGCTCATGTCACCTGATCTACATATAAATTTTAACAAAGTAATATTCTGGACACAGAAAGCAAAACTCACTCTTATGATTGTAGCAAAGCCTAAAAGGAAAATGAGCAAGGATTACTAAAAATATCTATGTCCCCATTGTTTAATGCTCTCAAATGTAAATCCTATTGATAAATCCTATGTATTTGTTTCTTCCTAGGATTATTTATTTAACCTCAAGCCTGTTGAAAATGTCTAATCCTATCCCTCACTTTATACTTTGCTGATTTCTTAATGTGTCTATTGATATCTGCTTTCCTACATATTTTCCCCAGTTCATCATTGTGATTGACTCTTCACATGTGCTGACATTTACATTCACTCTCTTATTGAAAAGAAATTGCTAAAGAACTTTTGGTCCAAATCCTATACTCACTGTTGTTTCTAAACCTAGAGACTATCATCCTAAACCTACGGACTTTCCCTTTATGACTTGATGTACTTTTCGACACTCAATAATCCAAGGTACAAGTTCCTATGCCATTGTATATCGATTTATCTGAGACATCTGTGCAGAACATAATTCAAAGCTAAGTAACCCACTCAAGGGCCCAATGCCCGTCTGGGCTTCAAATCTTACCTAGATTTCTGTTTTCATACTTATATTTCACCTATATATTCTTGTAAATATTGCAGAATCCCAGTACCAATATTCGTCCTGCAGAATGATTCCTAACGCAAATCGAACGTGTTATTAACCCTAACCATACACTTTTCCCTCAATCTAACATTACGGAAGAGCAGGGACAGTGTGACCAGGAAAGTCTCAGTGCAGAAACCCTGCTTTGGGCCTTTTGCTTCCCTATTTTTCTGTTGCCCTGAATGTCAGGAAGGTCTTATCCTCAGGCCACCCCTTTGTGAAGCCTAAAGAAAACAGGTTTCAAATGGAAATGAATGGGCATCACCTGTGGCTCTTTGCTTAATTTCCTTGGAAAGGGATGTGTCTGAATCAGCCTCTTGGCCCTGTGTGAGGCTGTGACTTAGATTATCAGCACCTGATGGATCTAAGGAAAGATCCCATGTGTGCATCCAAAACCAAAATGGCAAAAAGTTCAGTCATTGTGGATGAAGTATCTTCCCTTCCTCTGTTAGATTCCTTGCCGCAGTCTCTGGCTGGGCACAAATCACGAGCCACCACACAACTTGTAGATTCAAACAGCAATTCTTTATTCCCGAACTCACACCGGCCGTCTACAAACACATTCTGGGGGAATCCATGTTCTCTGCCCAAATCCACCTCTGCCCAAATCCACTACTCTGCCCAAATCCACTCCACATGGGCTTCTGTCTCCCAAAATATACTGTCTGACCCTAAGAACTCAAGAGGAAATCAGCAGCAGGATACGCCCTATTCTAAGGGGGGAACACCCTAATCTCCTATTATGCTAAACTGCCCTATTCTAAAGGGGGAACACGCTAAACAAGGATCCTGCCCTGGTCCTTGAGCAAGGTCACCTTACATGCAATGTAATGGAAAATGTCCTATTTCCATGAGTCCTTCCACTAAAGAAACATGGGGGTACGCTGGCAAGGAAATTGTCATACCTACTTGGCTGATGGCTCCCAACAATTCCTGACATCCATCAAGTGAGAATAGGGATCCTTTGGGTCATATGAGTTCTTCAAGACCTGAAGAAGTGCTTGGGTTTCTCATGACTCCAAATCACATAAAGAATCTGTACCTATCAGTCAGAAGTAATCAGTCAATATTGCTCCCAGAAATGGTGGAAGAAATACTCATGTCACCTTATCTACATATACATTTATTCACAGAAATATTCTGGACACAGAATTCAAATTTACATTTATGATTGTACCAAAGAATAAATGGAAAATTAACATGGATTACTAAAATCATCCATGTCCAAGTTGCCTAATGCTCTCAAATGTCAATCCTATTGGTGACTACATATTTGTTTCTTCCTAAGATTGCATATTCAAACTCAACCCTTTGAAATGTCTAAGCCTATCTCTCACTTATTACTTTGCTGATTTCATAATGTCTCTATTGATATCGCCTTACCTACATATTTTCCCCAGTTCATCATTGTGACAGACTCTTCACATGTGCTTACATTTTAATTCATTTTCTAACCGAAATCCTATTGCTAAAGAAATTTTATTCCAAATCTTACACTCACCCTTCTTCCTAAACCTACCTACTATCTTCCTAATCCTAACGACTATCCCTTTTTGACTTGATGTTCTCTTCTACATTCAATCATCCAAGGTACAAGGTCCTATGCCATTGTATATCGATTTATCTGAGACATCTGTGCAGAACGTAATTCAATTCTAAGTATCACAATCAAGAGCCCAATGCTTTTCTGGCCTTCCAATCTTTCTTGGATTTCTGTTTTCATACATACAGTTCACCTCTATATTCTTATTGGTATCGCAGGATGCCAATACCAGTATTCATCCACAAAATGATTCCTAACCCAAACTGAACCTGTTATTAACCCTAAACATACAGTGTTCCCTCAATCTTACTTTACAGAAGAGCAGGGACAGAGTTGGTCTTTTAATACTGGAATGTAGGGGATCTTCTACCTGATGAGAACTTCAAAGGTCCATGCTGAAAGGATCCCTGGAGAATACGTAGGCAGCTATGAAGGACCTGAGAGAGCACAAGTCATCTTACATGGCAAACAACCTGGTCAGGTGAAGGGTTGTGTCTTTATCGGCCTCTCTCTCTTCTTAATGTAGAGAAGATGGACCAAATCAGGCCTGTGTGGAGAGCTGTTCCCAGGTGCCTATGGTTGATATACCATTTTAACATGTGAAAGTGTCACAGGAAGTAGGGGAAGCCTCCATCTCATGGGACCCTTGGAAGCAAATGTTAGAACAAAGTGGTTGCCAAGGCCGTGACCTCATTCAGTTCCTGAAGGAAGTGACCTAACCTCACTTCTTTGGTGATGGAACTTGGCTTCCAGGGAGCCAGGCATACAGAGCCAGTCCCAGTCCTACTCCCAGTGGTGTCACTAGTTTTGAATTACCAAAGACAGAGTCAGTCTATCTTGGTACCTACAGATGTGAGGATGTCCATATGCCAGGAAAGCTCTGAAGAGGGGCCTTTTATGAGAAAGCAGGTAGTGGCTCACCACTGGCTTTTGACAAGTCTCAGTGAAAAAAATCCTGCTTTGGGACTTCTAATTACCTATTGTTCTGTTGCTCTGAATGTCAGAAAGTTTTTTGCCTCAGGCCACCTCTTTGTGAAGCCTGAAGAAAACAGTTTTCAAATGGAAATAAATGGGCATCATCTGTGGCTCTTTGCTTAATTGCTTTGGAAACGGATGTGTCTGAATCAGCCTCTTGACCCTGTGTGAGGGTGTGGCTTAGATTCTCAGCACCTGATGGATCTAAAGAAAGATCCCATGTGTCCAATACCAAAATGGCCAAAAGAGCAGTCATTGTGGATGAAGTCTCTCGCCTTCCTCTGTAAGGTTCCTGAATTCCATCAAGTGAGAAGAGGGATCTTTGGATCAAATGAGTTCTTCAAAGCCCTGCAGAGGCTAGCCCATAGGTGCTAGTGATTTCTCATGACACTAATTCACATAAAGAGTCTAAACCCCACAGTCAGAAGACCTCAATTTGGATAATTGAGAAGTATTAACGGCAGGCCTATTTGATCATTCCTGGTTCACAGGAAGGGTGTCCAGGCCACCCTGACTTTAGGCAAATGAGGGGCAAGGGAGGTTATTTTGGACACTGACTAGGGATGCTCCCCTTTTGGAAAACTCCAGCCAGAGTTTATCATGAGTGTCAATATAGAAGAACATGAGGGCCATGTGGGAGTGTTTTGATTTCAATTGTGGTCATTTGTGTGGCAGTTGGAAGAGGTGACTGGGTCCACCTTGGCTTGAACTCTGCTGTGATTCCCATTAGAGACTGAGTTCTGGAACTGACCTCAGAAAAGTATATCCATGAATTGTGTTGGGATTTAAGAGGCCATTCATGAGAGTCGCCCTTGGAAACTGAGATCTCCGTCCAGGGTGGCTTTGCATAGAGCACTGAGAATCTCAGCCAGGTTATCACATGTTTTTTTTTAATGACTTGGCAGCCATAGTTGAGAGTCAGAAAACACATGGACCTCACATAGTACACATCATTGTGCCTGGATTCATGTGACCTTTTGGCCACTTTTTGGGATGCCTTGCCTGTGAGAATTCTCCAGAGCTTTCATTGAAATTAGCTTCCTCACCATTTAATGGTTCCTGAATTGAAATCCACAGTGCCTTCAATTTCATCCTTGAAAAATGGCTAAACAAGTACCATGACATTTTTGAAATTCCCATTACCAGATGGCACTGGAGAACCTTTGGATATCATGTTGATGATCATGAGTGTACCAAATAGTGCCTTGATTGACTGGGTTTTGTGAAAATGGTGAAGAACAGAGATACCAGTAAGTTGGAGCCTGCTGAGTAGTGGATGTAGAGCAGTGGACGGTAGGTGTGTAAATAAATATATTTGTTAGGACCACCTGGATCTGCCATTGGCTTCAAAAAGCCTTGTGACTGACAAGGTGCAGGCAGCAGACCCTTATATGTAAAGGCATCTTGTTTTATTTAGAGGTTTCAAGGCAATGTTCAGAATCAGGGTGCTATAGTCAAGGAGGAAAGCTATGTGGGATAGAAGCCTGGTTCATACATTCTCTTGGAGACCCTGACCAACCATACGTGACAGAACTCCCTCCAGCATTGTGTCCCAGTTGAACTCCTTGTATTTCGTGAAGCCAATACCAAACTCACAGTGTAGCTGTAAGAAACACCACAAAAAGTGGAGGATGACCAAATGGCTTCACAGACCACACGGGGAGACACTTAGCTCCCAGTGGCCACAGTTTACCTACAAAGAGAGAATTCTGAACTGCTGCATCATGTTCATTAGAAAATAAGGAACCATGTCGTCCACGTCACATAGATGCAGACCCAGATTTGATGGTGTCACTACAAACGAAGCTAAATCTTCTGACAATTACATATATTTCATGTGCCCAACCTTAGAGGAAGTTTTTCACGAAGTCTTTAGACTAGCAGAGCTCGATGTTTGTGGAGTGTTTACCCTCTCCCTTACTTTTGGAAACTGTTCTTCCAACTCCAGTGTTGTGAACTCCTGAGCATTTTCCCTTCCACATATGTATTCACAGATTTTCTAACTCCTTTCCTCTAATTGTGTCTTACTTGGAGCGATGGTTATGTCTAGGCATTGTTCTGGATGAGAGTGGGAAGATTTATGTGTAGCACATGTTTGCATGCACATTAGATTCATTTTCATATTTTCCATTTGAAATACTGAATCCCTGACACTAACCCATACCCTACTAGACTCTGAGTACTAATCCTAATATCCTGGAGAAAAGAAACCTAACTGAATATAAATACAGGCCTTTCATAGGAAGCATGGTGTATACTTGGATTTGCCTTCTGCTTTATCAAGTGTATGTGCTATAAATCTAGTCAACTTTTCATTGTAATATTTCTCCATTAGTTTTTAAAGTTACCACATATGTAAATTCCTGTCTTCCTTACTCTGTAGCCTATTCAGCACATGTATTTTTTTATGCATGTATAGTATCCTACATGGTATCACATGTACATTATTGTGAGCTCACTGACTTTGTAATATAAAAATTATGAGAAGAGATGACTCCCCCTAAATACTGATGGAACTGAAAATTCAACCTATGGGTGAGCTTCCTAGTGAAAAACATTATACATAAATCCATGTTCATTAAAATGAATATTTTTGGATATGTGGATGAATTATATTTCATGATGAATTTCGATTGGCATATGTATTGCTACATATTAATGTGTGTGTGTGTGTGTGTGTGTGTGTATTCTCCAGATTTTCCAAAATATGAAATATATGTGTCTTATTATACACTCCATAAATTCATTCATGTTCCTGCATGTGTATTTATAAACAACATTTCACAAGATTATTCTCAGAAATACTAAACCAGCTGAAATACATATTGGTTTCCTAGTACTGAAAACTAACTTCATTGAATGGTGCTTACAAATCCTAATATTTCAACAGTAACTGACCCAGTTTAACATTAATGCAAGTAGATTCCTATGGGACATGATGTGTATTTTGAAGTTCATTTTTATTCAACACTGGTACATTACAATTTCTTCAGTTTTTGGACATCATAGGATATATATTTTCATCCACATGTTCACAAATTTATAGGCATTTGGTTCACATTCAATTACTTCCTACTTCAGAACACATGTGTTCCTCCTTGTTTCGTTATTGGTCCTTTCACTAGACTTCTTTCTAAAAACATTTTTTCGATTCCATAATTATTTTTGAAGCAAAACTCACACACTCTTCATGATAAACCGTAACCCTAATATTACCATTAGATATATAACTGATTGGAATGAATGTGTATATATCAATATAAGATTTCCTATATATTTTCAGATGTAAATTCAATCCATTATATAAAGTTGGAACCAGTAATATACTTTATTCACAATATGGTCTATTCATGCATCATCTCTATAATCATCAACACAGTGTACACCTATTTGTAGCCCCAGTAATAATGTATAAGTTTTCAGAATATTGCTCCCTGTAATGGTGTAAGAAATACTCATGTCACCTTATCTACATATACATTTACCACAGAAGTACTCTGGACACAAAAGGCAAAGGTCACACTTATGATTGTGCCAGAGCCTAAATGGAAAGTGAGCATGGATTACTAAAAACATCCATGTCCATGTTGCCTAATGCTCTCAAATGTCAATCCTATTGGTGACTACATATTTGTTTCTTCCTAAGATTATATATTCAACCTCACGCCTGTTGACAATATCCAATCCTATCACTCACCTTATACTTTGCCTGATTTCCTAAGGTCCCTATTGATATCTGCTTTCCTACATATTTTCCTCAGTTCATCATTGTGACTGTCCCTTCACATGTGCTGACATTTACATTCTCAAACCGAAACCCTATTGCAAAAGAACTTTTGGTGCAACTCCTAGACTCACTATTCTTCCTAAACATACTGAGTATCTTCCTAATCGTACGGACTATCCCTTTTTGACTGGATGTTCTCTTCTACATTCAATCACCCGAGGTACACGGTCCTATGCCATTGTATATCGATTTATCTGAGACCTTGGTGGAGAACATAATTCAAGCTAAGTATACCAATCAAGGGTACAATGCATTTCTGGGCTTCAAATCTTTCCTAGGTCTCTGATCTCATGCATGTATTTCACGTCTATATTCTTATAAATATCACAGGTTCCCAATACCATTATTCATATAGCAGAATGATTCCTAACCCAAATCGAACACACTATTAACCCTAACCATACACTGTTCCCTCAATCTCACTTTACAGAAGAGCAGGGACACAGTTGGTCTTTCAATACAGGAAGGTAGGGGATCCTCCACCAGCTGAGAACTTCAAAAGTCCATGCAGAAATAATCTTTTGAGAAGATGTAGGCAGCAATGAAGGACCTTAGGGAGCAAAAGTCATCTTCCATGGCAAACAACCCGGTCAGGACGAAAGGATGTATCTGAATTATCCTCTCCCCTCTTAATGTAGAGAAGATGGACAAAACCAGGCCTGTGTGGAGAGCTGTTCCCGGGTGCCTATGGTTGATATACCATTCTAAATTGTTAAAATGTCACAGAAGTAGGTGCAGCCTCCATCTCATCAGAATCTGGAAGCAACTGTTAGGACAAAGTGGTTGCCAATGTACTGACCTCATTCAATTCCTGAGGGAAGTGACCTCACCTCACTTCCTTTGTTATGGAACTCTCTGAACTTAGGATCCAAAAAGCCAGGCACCCAGAGCCAGTCCCAGTCCAAGTCCCAGTGGTCAAACTTGTTTGGATTTACCAAGGACAGAGTGAGTCTTTCTTGGTACCTACTGATGTGAGGATGGCCAAATCCCAGGAAGGTCTGAAGAGGGGCCTTTCCTGAGAAATCAGGTAGTGGCTCACTGCTGGCTCCTGACAGCATCACAGAGTTGGCCATGGAGACTAGATCCGAGACAGGACAGCCCCTTATGGGGCAATATATTATGGCTCACCAGTCAGAGGACACTCTGGATAGTCACAGACCTACTTGGGGGTCTGTGTGGTTGTGGGTGTGCGTGTGGGTCTGTGGTTTTGTCTCATGTTCTGAGAATAGGTAGGAAAGTTTGATTGTTTGGTTTGCTGTGAATTGTTTCTAGTAAGTCATTTCACAAGGCGAGTGCTTCAATGTCTGTGTATCCCACTGAGTCCGTGGTTGTAGACATTAGAAAAGAGAATGCATCGATAGATGTGTCCTGTCTAGTAGAAAGCTTCCCAACATTCAACCTTCCCAATTTATGAATGGTCTGCGGCTTGCCTTGTGGATGGGCAACACATACTACCATCCTAAGTTCTGGTATTCTTCCTGAAATCTAGCTAATCTCAAGAATAAGATCATGGTTTTGTGTCCAAGATATGTACCATCTCCAAACTCTGTGACATGGCCATGTACTGGATAGCTGAAGGGAATGGGAACATCTCAGAAAACTCAATTATCAGTGTGACCAGGAAAGTCTCAGTGGTGAAACCCTGCTTTGGGCCTTTTGTTTACCTATTCTTCTGTTGCCGTGATGTCGCGACCCCTTGCCCGCAAGGAAGACGCAACTCAGGAATCTTCTTTCAGCAGTTTATTCAGGCCCTTGATATTTCTTCTAATTCCTTGTCGGATGCCCCTCCCAGCCTTAATAAAGCATCCCAAGCCCCAATGCGAAGCTGCCACGTGGAACTTTCTCATAGGGTGCTGAAAAACCATGCAACAACTCTCCCAAACAAGGAGTTGTTTGTCACAGACCACAGTGGAGCCAGCACCATCCTGCAATGGCGACCATAATCTGCAGAAGCGGCTCACCACATTTCCCCCCTTCTGTTTTCTGAAAACAATGCAGGCGAGAGTAGAGGTCCTATCCCACTGTGCAGAAGTGGCTGCATAGTATGGCTCAGACCTAAGGAGGGCCCTTCCCCAGATCCGAAGCCATATCAGCAGACGCCTTTTTTCGTGGGGCGGGGCGTGGACATCAAACCCGCATGCAATAGGACATGCTCTCCTTGAGGTCCACTTCAAGGATCACTCAAGTGCAGTGCCTTGCCTCGCATCCTGTATCGTGACGAAGGTGGACGAAGGGGGACAGCTGAGGCTGAACTGTGGCTGTACACAACGACAAACGAGTTGACAACACCCTGAAAGAAAGGCACGGACTTTAAGGCGATAGAGAAGAATTAGTGTGGAAACCCACCTGCGTGCAATGGCACCAAGACCGGCAGAGTGCAAGGGCTTTCCAAAACTAAGAGAATAACGAGGAAAGACTTGCCGATCCCAGTGCAATGTTATAATAACTTGGGGTGCAACGACCATGTCAAAGATTTACTGTTTAAGATGCGCAATCCAGACTTGAGGTGAATTGCCATTTTCTAAAGCTGCAAGAGCTTGGATGATCATAGCCTTATCGTGAGCATTGCGGGCCTTGAGGCGACAGAGAAACCACAAACAGAGAAACATACCGAAGCAACACATTGCACCAAAAATGCCTACCCCCACCCACTCTTTAAAAAAGGAAAAAGCAGAAGATATCCAATCGGTGAATTGACCCAAAGTCACGGGATCAACACTGGTGTTATTCAAGACAGCTATCTGGGTTAGTTGAGACTGGATCATGTCTTCCGCTTCCATGGACCAATTTCTGGCCAAATATTCGCCAATGATGCGGGAAGCATTCCTGGAATCATTAAATCTGACAGAGGTTATGCATAAATGTGCACGTTGGTCAACACAACCCAAAAGCACCAAGTCAGCCAATTCTTATACCTGAGCTTGGAGTAAATCTATTCTTTGATTGGCAGCTAAAATCCCTGACAAAATATGTTGATTAATTGTATTTTGGGATTCAAGTATACTGGAAGTTTGTTGGACAACTTGATTAATGGTGGCAGCAGTTTGTACTTGATTGGCCATAGCCACTCCGGCTGTAACCGCTGCAGCAGCAGATACCGCCACGGCTGTCACTATAGCTGCTGTGATTCCAAAATCTCTGCGGACTCTAAGTAGCTCAACAATATGGAATTTATCAGGATCTGCAGTGACCGGGATTGGGACAAAAGTTGGAATTTTCATAACCACTGCTACAGTCCAGGAACCATTCCAACACTCAGATAAGATACAGGTAGTATGAGAACAATCCAGCATCCCCGAAGAGGTGTCCTTAGCCAAAAGGAATAAGAAGGGGGATTGGACACAGACCATTGCAGGAGGCAATGTGGCATTATACAACAGAGAGTCGACTGAAACAGATGTAAATCTATTACCTCGTTCACTTTCCCTAACAGTACCAGAAACATTAGCCAGCCAACTTTTGGCTCCTACCAACTGAGCCAGTGCAGAAATATCGGCTGAAGCCCCCTTTTCATTGGAAATCTGCCATTGAAACCAGGACCAACCTACTTCTGTAGAGGAGCTGGCACTATTGTTAAAGTTATAAACATACCTCTTAAGAGAGGGGGAAAGGGAGAAACCTTTAGCAACTTGATGCTTCTCCCAAGAATGATCCTGACAAGGCGTAAATGTTGGGGGGAAACCAAGATTAGGGGAACAGTAAGGAGAGGCCTTGAAATGAGTGGCATCATAAATACTACTAGAAGAAGGAGGCACTGGGATTAGTACCTCGGAGATAATAGCCAAGGTAGTTATGTTAAGAGCAGAGCTGCTATTTGCTGGGGTCCCTGAGCCTGATTGCTTCCCCGAAACTACCTTGCTCAATACAGCACTGATAATGCTCCCTGAGACCTGATTGGACCGCAATGGGTCCTCCCAGTTAGTCAAATTTTTGGTCTTAAGGCTAATGCAATTAGCGTTTCTAAGGCTGAAACAAAAAACTCCTGTGAGATTAACTTGAGATTGATTAAAAATGCTTTCCATGTCCCCTCTAGGAGAGGCACAGGGAGCAGACATCTCACATGAGGTAGAAAAAAGAGTGGGGAGGACACTAGAATTACCATGAACCGGCATCGGCATTGGCCATGCCCGTGCCACTGCCCACCACCGAATTGGTGTCGCCTGTGCCATCGGCACCAGCACCAGAGCCAGAGCACTTAGCAGAATGAAGATCCTCATCACAGGATTGTTGTGGTATCTCTTGTTGCTGGTCAGTTGATGTCGAGACTCTTCTTGTCAAGCGTTCAGGGACCCACAACGGTTCCGTACGATCCTGGGGAAAAACACATACAGATCCTCGTGCCCATGTCAGCACGGGGTCAGGGCCGTTCCATTGGCCCGTAAGAACATCCCTCCACTTAACATAGCCAATCACAGAGGGCTGAGGGGACACATGTCTATCGGCCGCAGAGCGACCATGAATATCCAAATTCAAAAAATTAATGGTAAAGAGAGCTAAGGACAGGCGTTCTTTAGGAGTGTGTTCAGCTCCTATTCCCCCCTTTTGTTTTTGTAAAGTTTCCTTTAAGGTGCGATGAGCACGCTCAACAATGCCTTGTCCTTGAGGATTGTAAGGCAAACCATGAGTAAGTTGCACTCCCATAGTAGAACAAAAAGCTGTAAAATGTCTGCCAGTATAAGCAGGTCCATTATCAGTCTTAAGGGATGCAGGTGCACCCCATGCTGCCCATGCCTCTAAACAGTGAGTAATGACATTACGTGCCTTTTCTCCGGATAAAGCAGAAGCATGGATAATTCCAGAGCACGTATCAACGGAAACATGCACATACTTAAGGTTACCAAAGTCAGGTATATGTGTCACATCCATTTGCCAAACAACCAATGGCTTCAATCCCCGTGGGTTTACTCCATAATTAGGGGAATGAAGAAATGTGACACAATGGGGACATTGCAATACTATCTGCCGAGCATTCGCTCTTGAAATGAAAAAACGCCTGTGCAGCGTTAATGCATTAACATGGAAGTTTTGGTGAAACAACTTAGCCCCCTCTAAGGAGGAAGCCAAGCATATCAATTGACCTCTAGTGGCTAAGTCCGCACAGGCATTACCCTGGGATAACGGACCAGGAAGAGGGGTGTGAGCCCGGATGTGCATTGGATAAAAAGAAGCAGTGCGGTTAGAGATAAGCTGTTGAAGCTGAGTAAAGTAAGCAGACACATTGTGGGCATCACTAATAGCTCCCACGGCCTCCAGGACTTTTAGTGCTTGTACCACATAGCTGGAGTCTGAAGTAAGATTAAAAGGAAAAGAACACTGTTTAAAAACTTCAATAACAATTTGTAGTTCTACCCATTGTGGATTTCCAGGAGCAAATTGATGCTGGATAGGGGGAGAGTCATTAATTACATAGGCTCCCATTCCAGACTTGGAACCATCAGTAAAAATGTTAACAGCCCCCGGAAATGGACTGGATGAAGTTACCTTAGGGAAAATGATGGGATGTTCTTTAACAAAATGGAGTAATGGATGAGAAGGGTAGTGATAATCAATACCCCCTTGAAACGAGCAACACAGAATAGCCCAGTTGGCTAGAGTAGCACATAAAACATTAAGTTGAGCTTTAGTGTAGGGTATGATAATAGAAGAAGGTGATTGGCCGAAAAATTGAATGCTTTGTTGAATCCCTTTAAGTGCCAACGCTGCAACAGCATCAGGATAATATTCTAAGGATTTTCCTGGGGATATATGTGGGTGGATCCATAGTAAGGGCCCATCTTGCCACAGTACTCCAGTAGGCTGCCGCATAGTGGCAAGCACACATAACTGGAAAGGTTTATCACTCTGGAGCCTGCGTAGAGTGGCATGCTGTAAAGCTTGTTCTACTTTTATAAAAGCCGCTCTAGCCTCTGTAGTGAGGCTACGTGGGGAAGCAAGATCTGGATCACCCTTAAGAGTAGCATACAAAGGCTGGAGCACAATATTAGGAATATGTAAATATCTTCTTATCCAATTAATATCTCCCAGGAATTTTTGAAAATCATTTAGAGTTTGGAGATCTTGAGTCCTGAGGTAATTTTTTGCGGTTTTAATTTGTCATACCCAATTGTCGCTCCCAAATACCTGATAGAATTCCCCGTTTGAACCTTTTCAGGTGCGATGTGCAGTCCATGTTGAGCCAACAGCATCACGAGTTCTTTATTAGCCTCATTAACTGTCTGTTCTAATTTTGCAGCAAATACACATCATCCATATAATGAATGATCTTGGTGGAGGAATACTTATGTCTGAGAGGTGTGAGTGCCTTCCCCACATACATCTGGCACATCGTGGGACTATTAGCCATCCCCTGCGGCAACACCACCCACTCAAACCTTTGATCTGGTTCTTCGTGATTACACGAGGGAAGGGTGAAAGCAAAACGTTGTGAATCTTTAGGAGGCAAAGGAATGGAAAAGAAACAGTCTTTAATGTCAATAACAATTATATGCCAGCCTTGAGGAACAGAGGAGAGCAGAAGCAGCCCTATTTAAATGGGCCCCATAAGTTGCATCTGAGCATTAACTGCTCGTAGATCATGCAGTAGGCGCCACTTCCCTGATTTTTTCTTAATGACAAATATGGGATTATTCCATGGAGAATTAGAAGGTTGGATGTGACCCAAATCAAGTTGTTCTTTGACTAGATCATGGGCTGCTGCCAGTTTAGCCGAGGGAAGAGGCCACTGAGGCACCCAAACAGGCTCCTCGGTGAGCCATGTTATGGGTATTGGAGCCCCAGTGGCCCCTAGGAAAAACCCAGAGCAAACCTGTTAAGCTTTTGATGACCTTGCACAGGATGCTTACGCCCCTGTAGGTGCCTTCCTAGTCCTAGACCTGGCCTATACCCCATATTTTGCATGATATGTTGAGACACTGGGGAATAGTCATTACTAAGAGTGAACCCCATGTCTTTCATCAGATCATGGCCCCATAAAGAAATAAGTAAATCAAGTACATAAGGCTGAAAGGTACCATCGTGTCCTTCCGAGTCCTTCCAAGATAGATGTCTACAGCTGATTTGAGGGGCTTGGGCATATCCAAGTCCTCTTAGTGATTGATCAGAAGCCTGCACTGGCCATCCCCTAGACCAGTCCTTAAGGGCTATGATAGTACGATCTGCTCCTGTGTCCAGCAATCCCACAAAAGATTTACCTTCTATGCTTAATTCCAAGGTGCGGCGACTGCTCATATCCAGTGACAAATAGGCACAATTTCCTCCGGTGGTACCAATCTCATTTCCCGTCCGTGACCTTGAGTCAGCAGGGAAGTGATTATGCAAACTAGGCAAAATTAGCAATTGAGCAATCCGATCCCCTGGGGAGATAGACACAATGCCCCTTGGAGCTTCCACGATAACCTTTACTGCCCCTACAGTATCAGGGTTTATAACTCTGGGGAAAACATGAAGACCTTGTAGGATAGAGGATGCACGTCCAATTAGCAAACCTACAGTGCCAGGTGGTAAAGGCCCTTTGAACTCAGTTTCCACCAATTGGACTCCCATCATAGGTGTTAATACAAGTCTGGAAGTGGAACAGAGGTCCAATCCCGCGGCACCTGTAGTGGCTCTCTGCGTCTCATGGGATGGCGCAGAGAAGGCCATGTCTCGGGTTCGGGTGTGACATTCTCCATTGCCCCATATATTTGTGGGCCCTGGGGTCGGGGGCCACTTCGGCCGTTTTTTGGCCCAGCTGAAATAGGCTGTCCATGGATGTCCCTCACTGATCTACACTCTTTTGCCCAATGCTTCCCCTTTTTGCATTTTGGATACAGCCCCGGTTGACGAGGGCCATTAGAAGGGCCACCGCGAGGAGGTCCAGTAAAATTGTATTTTTTGTGACAGTCACGTTTGAAATGGCCGAACTGACCACAATGGAAGCATGTTCCAGCACCAGGACCGCCCCCTTTTGCAATCCGAAGGACAGCAGCTGCAAGACCTGCATTAGTTAAAGGTCCTCCAAGCTCTCTACACACTTTTATCCAAGCTTCTATGCCCTTGTTTTTATAAGGAGCGATTGCTGCTTTACACTCCTTGGTGCATTGCTCAAAGACCAATTGCTTGATAAGGGGCATGGCTCTATCAGGGTCCCCAAAAATCTTTCCAGCGGCATCCACCATCCTTGCTACAAAATCTGAAAAGGGTTCTGTAGGGCCCTGCAGAATCTTAGTCAAGTTACCAGACACCTCTCCTCTATTTGGAAGTGACTTCCATGCCCGAATGCAAATGTTGTTAATTTGATCATATGCCTCAGGAGGGAATCCTGTCTGTTGATTAGCAAATCTGCCTTGTCCCAAAAGCATATCCTTGTCCCAATGGGGGTGTCCCGCCGCATGGTTTTGGGCGGCCTGCTCTACCGCGCCCTCTAGCACAAAGGCTCTCCAGTCTAAATATTTACCTAGAGAGACACAAGCCCGAACAAGGCTAGCCCAATCAGAGGGAGTCATACAGTATCTAGACAGACTCTCCACCTGAGTTAGTGTGAAGGCGGCATCCACCCCATAAGTGCGCACAAACTCCGCCAGGGTCTTCACAATTTTGAAATCTAAGGGCTCATGGAATCTTCCCCTATTGTCATCCTGGAAAACTGGATAAGCAAGACCCATCTCAGCGTTAACAGCCCTCCATGTTTGGGCATGGAAAGCTCTCCTCGAAACACCCCCACCGTACGGCGGCGGATCCGGAGGATCATTTTCCTTGAGCTCCTGTTTATTTTTGTTCCTTTCTCGTATAGTTAGACTCCCTAGCTGACAAGATAGTCTCCCGAGCTCTTCCTCCTCATCCTCCTCCTCCTCTGACCCACTTTTGCATGGGAGTGTGCGCAGCGTACTGAGATCTGGATACAATCATTTCCTCCCCTGTTTCTCGCTCCGCACACTCCCATCCTCCTGAAATACCTCACTTCGTGCTGGAGACAATCGCCTCCTCCCCTGTGTCTCGCTTCGCACACTCCCATCCTCCTGAATTACCTCACTTCGTGCCGTCTCTGATCTTTCCTCATGTAATTGCTCTAAAACTTCCTGTCCTTTAGTAAGTGCTTCCTGACATCTGCCATCTGCGAGGCAACTACGGATCATCTTCCAAAGGGGTATCACCCCACCCTCTAATATGCCCTGCTCAGAAACAAAGTCAAGATCTGTGCCTAATTTATCCCAGCTAGATATAGTAAGGCTGCCCGAAAACGCAAACCACGGTGCAGCAATATCTGTCTTCTGTAAAAATCTCCGTAAAGTACTACGTTTCACTTCTAGGCCCTTGGAACGTAACAGGCCATCTAGGGCCAGGAGAAGCGGACTTGAAGATGCGGCACCCATGACACAACAAAAGACGCACAAAAAAACAAAAGTGAAAGTAAAAGCGAAAGTACACAGTGCAGCTGCAATAAAATGTACCGCTCTCTCTGGCTTTACAGAGGAGCTACCCCGCTTTGATCGCGGGTCCGCTTACCTGGGACTAACCCCTGCTTTGATCGCGGGTCCCACTTACCTGGGACTAACTGGTGCACCAACCCTGACTACTGAAAGTTCTGGTTCCCCGGTCTCGGCACCACTTGTCGCGACCCCTTGCCCACAAGGAAGACGCAACTCAGGAATCTTCTTTCAGCAGTTTATTCAGGCCCTTGATATTTCTTCTAATTCCTTGTCGGATGCCCCTCCCAGCCTTAATAAAGCATCCCAAGCCCCAATGCGAAGCTGCCACGTGGAACTTTCTCATAGGGTGCTGAAAAAACATGCACCAACTCTCCCAAACAAGGAGTCGTTTGTCACAGACCACAGTGGAGCCAGCACCATCCTGCAATGGTGACCATAATCTGCAGAAGCGGCTCACCACACCGTGAATGTCAGGAAGGTCTTCTCCTCAGGCCACCACTTTGTAAAGCCTGAAGAAAACAGTTTTCAAGTGGAAATGAATAGGCATCACCTGTGCCTCTTTGCTTAATTGCTTTGGAAAGAGATGTGTCTTAATCAGCCTCTTGCCCCTGTGTGAGGCTGTGGCTTAGATTCTCACCACCTGATGAATCTATAGAAAAATCCCATGTGTGCATCCAAAACCAAAAGAGCCAAAAGAGCAGTCATTGTGGATGAAGTCTCTCTCCTACCTCTGTATGGTTCCTGACCTTCATCATTGAGATTATGGATGCTTTGGGACAAAGGTGTTCTTCAAAGCCCTACAGAGGCTAGCCCATAGGTGCTTTGGTTTTCTCAATACTCCAATTAACATAAAGAATCTTTACCCCAGAGTCAGTAGGCTTCAAAATGGAGAATCAGAGCAGTATTAACGGCAGGCCTCTTTGATCACTCCTGGTTCACAGGAAGGGTGCCCTGGCCACACTGACTTCAGGAAAACGGGGGCAAGGGAGCTTATTTTGGACACTGTCTTTGGCTCCACCCCTCATGGAAACCTACAGCCAGAAGGTATGATTAGTGTCTATATGGAAGAAGATGAGGGCCATGTGGGAGTGTTTTGGTTTTAATTGTGGTCCTTTGTGTGGCCGTTGGAAGAGATGACTGGGTCCACCTGTGCTTGAACACTGGTGTGATTCCTTTTAGAGACTGAGTTGTGGAACTTAACTCAAAGAAGTATTGCCATGAATTGTGTTGGGATTTTAGGAGGGCACACATGAGAGTCGCCCTTGGAAACTGAGATCTAAGCCCTGGGTGGCTTTGCACACAGCAATGGGAATCTCAGGAAGGATATCTCATGGTTTTATTGTGAAAGACTTGGCAGCCATAGTTGCAAGTCAAAACACACATGGAGTTC
Source organism: Callospermophilus lateralis (assembly GCF_048772815.1). Classification (NCBI taxonomy): domain Eukaryota; kingdom Metazoa; phylum Chordata; class Mammalia; order Rodentia; family Sciuridae; genus Callospermophilus; species Callospermophilus lateralis. The sequence goes on from NW_027516866.1 coordinate 385,786, forward strand.
ATATTGTAGACCTCAATGCGCCTGGCTTCATGTGACCTTTTGGCCTGTCTTTGGGAAACCTTGCCTGTTAGAGTACTCCAGAGCTTTCATTGCAATGAACTTTCTCTCCATTTAATGGTTCCTGAATGAATTGAAACCCAGAGTGCCTCCAACTTCATCCTTGAAAAATAGCTATATGAGTACCATGAAATTTTTGAAATTCCCACAAACAGGTGGCACTGGAGAACCTTTGGATGTCCTATTGATGATCATGAGTGTACCAGACAGTGCCTTGATTGACTGGTTTTTATGAAAATGGTGTAGAACAGAGATGCCAGTAATTTGGAGCCTGCTGAGTAGTGGGCCTAGAGCAGTGGTGTGCAGGTGTGTGTTAAAACAGCTTTGGTGGGATCATGTGGATTGGGAATTGGCTTCCAAATGGTTTGTGACTGACATGGTACAGCCCCCAGACCCTTGTATGTAAAGGCATCTTGTTATATCTAGAGGTTTCAGGGAAATGCTCAGAATCAGATTCCTATGGTCAAGAGGGCAAGCTATGTGGAATAGAAGCCTGGTTGTTGCATTCTCCTCCAGACCCTTACGCACCACACGTGACAGAACTCCCTCCAGCACTGTGTCCCAGTTGAACTCCTTGTATTTCATGAAGCATATACTAAACTCCCAGTGCAGCTGCAAGAAACACCACAAAAAGTGGAGGATGACCAATTGGCTTCACAGTCTACACTGGGAGACACTTAGCGCTCAGTGGCAACAGTTTACCTACAAATAGAGAATTAAGCACTGCTGCCTCATGTTCATTGGAAAATAAGAAACCATGTCCTTCAGGTCACATAGATGCAGACCCAGCATCGATGGTCTCACTACAGAGATAGCTAAAGCTTCTGACAACAACATATATTTCAAGTGCCCAACCTCAGAGGCAGTTACTCAAGAAGTATTTAGGCCAGCAGAGCTCCATGTTTGTGGAGTTTTTACCCTGTCTCTTACCTTTGGAAACTCCTCTCCCACCTCCAAGTTTGTGAACTATTGAGCATTTTCTATTCCAGATATGTATTCACAGATTTTGTAACTCTTCTCCTCTAATTATGTCTTACATGGGGTGAAGGTAATGTCAAGGCATTGTTCTGAATGAGAGTGGGAAGACTTTTGTGTAGCACATATTTGCATACACATTGGATTCATTTTCCAATTTTCCTTTCGAAATACTGAATCCCTGTCTTTCATAGGTAGAAGGAATTCTCCTTCATAGAATATCCTGACACTTACAAGAAACAGCCCCCTGGCAGACATCCTGCCTGGGAGACATCCTGTAGCCATCTGTATCTCGAAGACTTCCTGCGGCCATCTATCTTCCTGAAACATCCTGAGGTTATCTCACCTTGTGAAGACATCCAGGAACTACTGATAAGAGAGCTTTCCCATCTCCAGCATATAAATCCCCTGTGTGAACAATAAAAGTTTGCAGCTTGATCAGAACTACAGTCATGCTGTTATCTCTAGTGTCTTTTGTCCCTTCATTCCTCCCCATCTATGTTCGCTGCCCACGTTGATGTGTCCTGCCGGCCAGAACATCTGGCGCCCACCGACTGGGTCTCAAGCCTTTGGCTGAGGGGGAACCCCGTCCTCCTGGAAGACTTGATCAAGCGGAGCTCGCGATTGCCTCAGCAGACACCACCGAGAGACATATCCAGTAGGAGTGTGGGGATGATGCACAGTGAGTGACCCACCATGGGACAAGCAGTTTCGTCACATGATTTGTTTTTGTCAGCCCTGAAGGAGTCCTTCAAGACATGGGGGGCACGTGTTAAGAAAAAGGACTTAAAATTTTTCTGTTCATATATAGGGGAATTGTGTCCATGGTTTTCCCTTGAAGGAACCATTGATGGTAAACCATGACTTAGAGTAGGAGACTGTTTAAAAGATTATTATGAATACTTTGGCACAGAAAAGGTGCCTGTTCCCACCTTTTCTTACTGGAACTTAATTAATGAAATTCTTAAAAGTTCACCCTTTGACAATGGTACCTTAAAATTTGTCAGGATTGGGGAAGAGACTATGCAAATGACCTCTCGTCCCCCCTCTGCATGCCCATCAGTTAGTACAGATATAGACCATTCTCAGTCTCCCCAGGACCCTGGGAACCTTCCTGGTCCACCTCAAAATACCACCCTATTGAATAAGGCTCCAATGGTTACCAACTACCTTTATCCAGTTTTAAATCCCAGAGACACATTGACCCCTGGGGAGGAGGCTACCTTGGAGAAGAAAGAAGCTCACTACCATTCAGAAGACCGACAACCTCTCAGGTCCCTTCCAGAGCCTATAGAACTTACCCATCCACCTCATTCCTATATCCCTCATGCCTTTTGTGCTCTGGCCCTTCAGGGGCCAACATCGCCCCCCAGGTATTTTTTCTCCACTTCCCTCGCCTAACCTGGCTCCCTTGCGACAGTCTCTCCAGCATAGACGGGAACAGATCCAACTTTTAAAAGAATTAACATCCCTTGACTCTGAGCTCTGCTCATTAGCCTTAGACATGGAGTCAAGGCAAGCTGCCCATCGGCGGTCTAATAAAAAGGCTAACCTGCTCCATCAGCCTGTTCTCACATTCCCAGTAACCCGCAGTCAGATAGATATGCCTGCCCAGTCTGAGGTCAAAGACTTACATGATGATCAAGAGGAGAAAGCGGGGGAAATGGATCAAGGAGATCAGGACTCAGAGGATGAGGAGTTAACCCCCAGGCAGGAAGGAACCCAGAGTGTGTACAAAAAATTAAGCCTGCATTTTCTTGAAAAACTTAAAAAGGCTTGTGCTCACTCTGGCCTCACTGCGCCCTACAGAGTGGCTTTATTAGAAATCCACAGTGCACAATGGCTTACTACCAATGATTGGAAATTTCAAACCCGAGATACCTCAGCGCTGGAGACTTTCTGTTATGGAACGCAATTTCAAAGAGCACTGTTGGGAAACTGCTCAAAAAAATTTAACAAAGGCCTCCTCTAAATCCTGGACTTCTGTTAAGTTAGTGGTCAATGCGCCTTTTGACACTAAAAATAAACAGGCATGTTTCCCTGCTGGACTTGTGGTGCAGATTCAGACGGCTGGCTTACATGCTTGGAGACGCGTCCCTCAAAAGGCCTCAGCTACCACTTCCTTGGCAAAAATACGACAAGGGCCTCACGAGCCTTATAGCGACTTTGTTTCCCGGCTTAACCTAGCCGCAGAATGCTTGCTTGGACCAAGCGAAAACAAAAGCACCTTTGTAAAACATCTTGCCTTTGAAAACGCCAAGCCAGCATGTCAGGGTGTTCTTCGAGCACATTAGGATAAAAGGAAACTTTCTGACTTTATTAGACTCTGTGCAGGGGTGGGTGCAGCCCATGCCATGGGTCTCGCCTTTGGTGCCACCTTTACCAAGGCCTTTCACAATCCTGGCTCACCTACTTGCTTTACTTGAAAACAACCTGGCCATTTTACACACTAGTGTCTGACAGGCAAACAAAGCCTAGGAATAGTGTCTCCTCAAACTGGGGCTAAACCGCCCCCAGCTACTCTTTGCCCTAGATGTGGCAAAGGTCATCACTGGGCCAGTGAGTGGAGATCTAAAACAAATGCCCTCGGACAGCCTATTTCTTCCTGCTTCTTGGAAAATCACTGCAGGGCCAACCCCTGGCCCCGACTTTCCCAAGACAAACCCAGGGGCAATAAGGTTTGTTCCCTCCCAAACTACCAACCTACTTCAAAATCCTTCTCCACAATTGCCTCGTTCCAACGAGCCACACCAGGCGGCGCAGGATTGGACCTCTGTGCCACCACTGAGAAAATATTAGACACATTGCAAGGGACCCAGTTAATACCCACTAGAATTAGGGGTCCCCCTCCATCTCATACGTCTGCCCTTATTCTTGGAAGAGCCTCTACTACCTTATAAGGTGTTCAGGTCTTCCCTGGCATTATTGATAATGATTTCACTGGAGAAATAAAAATACTGGCCACAGCTATTAATGGAGTTGTGGCCATCCCCGCAGGAACAAGACTTGCACAATTAATACTCCTTTCCTTGGATTCAGGAGGCACTTCCACCACCCAAACCTACCACGGGGGACTGCCTCCTTGGGCTCCTCTGATGTGTATTGGGTTCAGCCAATTTCTCACAATACACCCCCTTACCTTACTTATTGAAGGAAAGGAATTCCAAGGAATTCTAGATATTGGAGCTGATGCCACAATTATGTCTAAAAAATACTGGCCATCTGGTTGGCCCCTCACCCCACCCTTGAGTGACCTTAAAGAGATAGGACAATCAAAAAGTCCTCCAGTCAGCTCTAGGTCTATTAGCTGGACTGATAAAGAGGGTAATAAGTCAACTGTCACTTTTTTCGATGTTCCTGACCTAACCTATTAACCAATGGGGCCGAGATATTTTGAGTCAAATGGAAGTTATTCTTCCCAGTCCCAATTCCATGGTGACTCATCAAATGCTTAGTATGAATTTTGTCCCTGGTACAGGCCTGGGGAGACTGAGACGAAAACTGGTTGAGCCACTACAACCCATACAAAACACAAATACATATGGCCTTGGGTATTCAGATTTTTAGTGTTGGTCCCTGACCCTCCTGTACCTCATGCAGATAAAATTATTTGGAAGACTCAAACTCCTGTGTGGGTGGATCAGTGGCCCCTTACCTAAGAAAAAATTGGAGGCTGCCTCCATGTTAGTGCAGAAACAGCTGGCAGCCGGCCATGTAGAGACCTCAACCTCACCATCGAATACTCCAATTTTTGTTATCAATAAAAAATCAGGCAAGTGGCGCCTTTTACAAGATTTGTGTGCCATTAATAAAGTTATGCTCCCGATGGGAGCACTACAGTCAGGTATTCTCACACCAGTGGCAATTCCAAAAAACAATTGTAAAACGGTTATTGACTTAAAAGATTGCTGTATTACCATTCCTTTAGATCCTGAGGATAGACCCTATTTTGCCTTTAGTCTCCCTCGCATTAATTTTCAGGGCCCTATGCAGAGATTTCAATGAAAGGTTCTTCCCTACGGTATGGCCAACAGCCCTAGTCTTTGCCAAAATTACGTTGCTCAAGCAGTAGACCCTGTGAGAGAGCGATGACCACAAATTTATATTTTACATTAAAAGGATGATTTGTTAATTGCTGCACCTAACACTCATGACCTTAATAATTGTTACTTGGACCTTTACAAAACCCTCACTACCTTAGGACTACAGATAGCTCCTGATAAGTTTCAAACACAGGACTCTGATACCTATTTGGGCCTTAAACTTCAAGATAATCAGATCCAAATTCTTAAAATACAACTACGTGTGGACCATCTTCACACCCTTAATAATTTTCAAAAATTACCTGGGGATATTCAATGGATAAGAACATATTTAAAATTGCCCACTTGTGTACTTTTGCCCCTTAATGATATTTTGAGAGGTGATTCCCACCCCTCCTCCTCTCAAAAGCTTACTCCTGAGGCATGGCAGGCATTAAACCAAGTCACAGAAGCCATTGCCCAACAGTTTGTTACACAAATTTCTTACAACCTTCCTCTGGTTCTGGTTATTTTACACACTCCTCATACACCCACAGGAGTATTTCGGCAGCAAAATACACATTTTAAAATTAAAGGCCGCCCCTTGCTTTGGGTCCATTTACCCACCACATCCTCCAAGGATATTACTGTTTATCTTGCTCAGGTAGCTTCTACTATTATTAAAGGTCATTTGCTTTCTCGACAACATTTTGGCAAAGACCCTGATAATATTTTAATTACATATACTAAGGACCAAACCCAATGTTTACTACAGACAGTGGATGAATCAGGTATTGCCCTATCAGGCTTTTGGGAACAATTGATAACCACCTCCCCAATGACCCCCTTTTACATTTTGTCCAGTTACATCCATTTATTTTTCCCAAAATTACTCAAAAGGCTCCCATTCCTCAAGCCCTTACTGTCTTTACAGATGGTTCCAATAATGTCCATGCGGTCTTTGTTATCAATAACCAGCCTACCACCTTTGATAGTGTCTATCAGTCAGCACAGTTTTTGGATTGTTTGCCATAACACAAGTTTTTATAACATTTTTTGATAATTCTGTTAATATTTATGCAGAAAGTGCCTGCATTGCTCATTCTGTGCTCCTGCTGGAGATTTCACTCACTATTAAGGCTTCTTCCAATGTGGCCTTTCTGTTTCACCAGCTTCAGCAACTAATTCAGGCCAGACAACACCCATTTTTCTTAGGACAAATCAGGGCACACTCTGATCTTCCCGGCCCTCTAACACAAGGTAATCCCCAAGCTGATGCAGCAACTCGTTCCATCTTTCCAATTTTTGTTGGCTCCATTCAAAAGGCCACGGAGTTACACAATTTTCACCATCTAAATTCCCAGAGCCTTCGATTACTTTGTAAAATTACCAGGCAACAGGCATGAGAGATAGTAAAAACATGCCCTGGTTGCGCTGTCTCCCTCCCCATTCAACAGTTGGGAGTTAACCCCAGAGGATTACTGCTCAATCAGTTTTGGCAAATGGATGTTACTCATTTTCCTGAATTTGGAAAAACCAAATATATACACGTTTCTGTAGATACCTTCAGTGGCTTTATTTTTGCATGACCACATTCTGGAGAGGGTACCAAAGATGTCCTTTCTCATCTTGTTTCAGCGTTTTCCGTAATGGGTAAACCAATACATATTAAAACAGATAATTGTTCTGCATATACCAGTGCCAAGTTTAAACAATTTTGTGCTACCTTGCAAATTTGTCATACTACTGGAATTCCATACAAACCTCAGGGCCGAGGCATTGTGGAACGTGCCCACCTTACCTTAAAGACTTGGCTAACCCTCTTTTAGGCTTCCGCCTTTATATTTACCACTCCCAGGCATCGCCTTAACCATGAATTATTTGCCCTTATTTTTCTTACTCTCGACAGTGAAGGCCATTCAGCCACAGACAGACATTGGCATCCCTCGTCCAATTCTGTTCGCCCACCTGTTATGTGGCGCAATCCCCTTACAAATAAATGGAAAGGCCCAGATCCTCTTTTCATCTGGGGACGAGGCTCAGCTTGTGTTTTGGACCAAGAGCAAGCAGCCCCAAGATGGTTACCAGAACACCTGGTTAAACAGGTTAATGACTTACCTCAACCTAGGGACGGAGGTGCTCCCCCTGAGGACAAATTTTCCTCTTTTTCAGATGCAGCCAACAATCTGTGTTTGGATTCTGCTTAAGGCACTTCTGCTGAACAGGGTTGTACACGGAGGCCTTGGCCCTCCACCTTCAAACATCATGGAGTACCTCTTTGGGCCCCCCTGCGAGTGCAAGTGAGGATCTTGAACTCAGGCTCGCACTAGTTGGACCCAGATTGCTGACTGCGTGACTAAAGTGGTTTACCTCCTGGCCGAGGTTGACCATAAACTCAGAGTAGTTCATCAGCCTAAATGTGTATGTGTTAACAAGCCAAAGATTATTCCCCCTAGTACAAGTAAAGCTCTCCAAAATTGTTCTGCAACCTGTACGAATACACAGGCGATGTATGGCTCTTGTTATGTGTCGCTCTTAATTTGTGTTAACAAGCAAGGAGAAAAATTTTTTGAATCCTCCCTAACTAAACCTCATGTAGAAGGGGGGACCACTATTCATTATACCCCCTTTCTCTTTGACCGGGGAGGAGATGGCAAATACACCAAGCTACAGTCACCTGGGTGGCAAGGCAGTGTTGGTAAACCCTCCTGCTGGCCCATTAAGGCCCCTACAGGGGTCTCTTATCATGGAGGACCCACTGATGCTGTCAAGCATCCTCAGATAATCAAACTTTTGAAACCCCAAATTCCTGAGCTCACATATCATCCCTTAATGTAGCCTAAATCCCAGCTCCGAGGTTTAGATACCAATACATTAGAAATTTTGGAAACTACCTTCTCCTTGCTTAATAATTCCAACCCCACCATTGCTGGTGATTGCTGGCTCTGCATGACAACAGGGACAATCATGCCTATGGCAGTTCCTATTAATTCTATCATAGACAATGATAATACATGCGAACCCGGATTTTTTTATAATTACAGCCTATAGGCACATTTACATTATGTCTTTTAGGCACGATGCAGAATAATACCTATGATATTGATGTTGGAGTTACTTCCTTTGGAAATTGCTCAAAAGTACAAAATTATTCCTCACCCAACCCATCTCTTTGTTACCCAATGGCACAGTTTTTATGTGTGGAGAAAACTCGGCCTTCCCCAGGCTTCCAGTGAATTGGATCAGTGGCTGTGTTCTTACCTTATTCCTCCCTGATATAACTATTGTCCCATGAGACGAACGTCTACCCATTCCTAGCCTAGACATCTTAGTCATAAGACACAGGTGGGCAATACATGCCTTACCACTCATTGCGAGCCTTGGAATAACAGCTGCTGTGGGCACAGGTACACTGGTTTAGGCACGGCTATCCACTCTTACCGTCGCCTGTCTCAACAACTTTATAAATGATGTACAAACTCTATCAGGAACCATTAAAGATTTGAAGGACCAAATAGACTCCCTAGCAGAAGTGTTCCTTCAAAACACACGAGGCTTAGATTTGCTGACAGCTAACCAGGGAAGTATTCACTTGGCCTTAGGGGAACGATGCTGCATTTATGCCAATTAATCAGGCATAGTATGCACTAAAATTAAGCAGGTTCAAGAAGATGTAAAAGAGAGACGAAGGGAACTATTTGAAAATCCACTCTAGACTGGGCTTAGTGGATTTCTACCCTACCTTCTTCCCCTAATAGGCCCTTTGTTGGGTTTACTTTAAATAGTGTCTATTGGACCCTGCATTATAAACAGGCTGGTACAATTTATTAAAGAACAGATTAATATTTTGGCCTCTAAGCCCATACAGGTGCACTATCATCGTCTGGAGATGGAAGACCTTGCTGCTAACATTTAAAAGGATGTTCTACCCTTCTCACAGGCTTATTTCTTTAGTTTACATCCCCACAGATCTCTCTTTCTTAAATAAAACTATAAGAAATAGCTCTGACTAACAATCTTCTGCCATTGCCATAAGGGTTCGTCCTCAAAGTGCCCCTTCACTTGGGGGAGGATGCACCCATGAAGTGAGGACCTTAGGCCATAATAATGGAGGGTGCAGGAAAGACTGTGGGAGGATGGATCCACGGATACCCAAACACAAGACCTCTGAGTGACACGCTCTGGTGCATGGCGGTTGGCATGCATCCCCCTCAAAGCCGTCTCCTCGAAAACATGCCATGGCCACCAAGAAATCTTCTAGTAAACATGCTCTCTCAGATCAGGAGATATTCTAAGGCCTCCTTGAGAAACAAAGCCTCTATCACCCCCTAAAACATTGGCCGGTAAGGTATGGTCAAATATTTTATATAAGAAAGGGGGGAAGGTGAGGGGCTAGAAGGAAGTTCTCCTCAAAGAATAGCCTGACACTTAAAAGAAACAGCCCTCTGGGAGACATCCTGCCTAGGAGACATCCGACAGCCATCTATCTCCCTGAGACATCCTGCGGCCATCTGTCTTTCTGAAATATCCTGAGGTTATCTCACCCTGTGAAGACATCCAGCAGCTGATCATAAGAGAGATTTCCTATCTGCAGCATATAAATACCCTGTGAAAACTGTAAAAGTTTGCAGCATGATCAGAACTACTGTCTTGCTGTCATCTCTCATTTCTCTTGTCCCTTCATTCCTCCCCAACGAGGTTTGACGCACACTTTGATGTGTCCTGCCGGCCGAGACACCTGACACTAAACCATACCCTACTAGACAATGACTACTAATCCTAATATGATGGAGAAAAATAACCCAAACAGAATAGAAATACAAGCAGTTCAGAGGAGGTATGGTGTATAGTTGGACTTGCCTTTTGCATGATATAGGGTAGGTGTAATAAATCTAGTTAATTTTTAATTGAAATAGATCTCCATGTGTTTTTAAAGTTAACAAATATGTGAATACCTGTCTCTCTTTCTCTGTAGCCTATTAAGCACATGTATTTTTATATGCACATATAGAATCCTACCTGGTATCACACATATTTTCTTTTGAGGTGTGCTGATATGGCAGATACAAATTGTGAGAAGAGAACACTCCTCCTAAACGCTGTTGGAACTGAAAATTCAAATGATGGGTTAGCCTCCTAGTAGAACAACATTATACATAAATCCATGTTCAGTAAAATAAATATTTTTTAATCTGGTTGATATATGTTTCATGATGAATTTCAATTGGCATATATATTGCTACTTTTAATTGCCTCTCTGTGTGTTTTGTGTGTGTGTATATCTATCTATTTATCTATCTATCTATCTATCTATCTATCTATCTATCTATATACACACACTCTCTAAATTTTTCAAAATATGAAATATGTGTGTCTTATATACACTACCTAAATTCATTCATGTTCATGTATGTGGATTTATAATCAACTTTTCACAAGATCATTATGAGAAATATTCATCCACCTGAAATACATATTTGTTTCCTAGTACTGAAAACTAACTTCAATGAATGGTGCATACAATCCTAATATTTCTACAGTAACTGACGCAGTTTAATTCAATGCAAGTAGATTCCTATGGGACATGATGTGTATTTTGAAGTTCATTTTATTCAACACTAGTAAATTGCTACTTCTTCAGTTTATGAACATCATAAAATACATATTTCATACACAGGTTCACAAATTTGTAGGCATTTGATTCACTTCAAATCATTTCCTGCTTCACAACACATGTATTTCTCCAGGTTTCTTGACTGGTCTTTTCATGAGACTTCTTTTCAAACACATTATTTTCGAATTCCATAATCATTTTGAAACAAAACTCACACACTCTTCATGATAAACCATAACCCTAATATTACCATTAGATGAATAATTGGTTGGAATGAATGATTGTATATCAATATAAGATTTCCTGTATATTTTCAGATATCAAATCAATCCAATATTTAAAGTTGGAACCAGTTATATTATTAATTCACAGTATGGTCTATCCATGCATTATCTCTATTTTCATAGACACAGGGTACATCTATTTGTAACCGCAATACTAATTTATTCATCTTCAAAATGTTGCTCCCAGAATTGGTGGTACAAATACTCATGTCACCTGATCTACATATGCATTTTTTCACAGTAATATTCTGGACACAAGAAGCAGGGGTCACACTTATGATTTTACCAAGGCCTAAATGGAGAGTGAGCATGGATTACTAAAAACATCCATGTCCAGGTTGCCTAATGCTCTCAAATGTCAATCCTATTGGTGACTACATATTTGTTTCTTCCTAAGACTATATATTCAACCTCAATCCTGTTCAAAATTTCTAATCCTATCACTCACTTTATACTTTGCCTGATTTACATATGTCTCTATTGATATCTTCTTATCTACGTTTTATTCCAGTTCATTATTTTGACTGACTCTTCACATATGCTGACATTTACATTCACCCTCTACCCAAAACTCTAATTCTAAAGAACTTTCGGTCCCACTTCTATACTCACTCTTCTTTCTAAACCTACCAACTATCTTCCTAATCCTACCGACTATCCCTTTTTGACTGGATGTTCTCTTCGACATTCAATCATCCAAAGTACAAGGTTCTATGCCATTGTATCTCGATTTATCTGAGATGTCTGTGCAGAATATAATTCAAATCTATGTAACCAACTCAAGGGCGTAATGCCTTAATGGGCTTCAAATCTTACCTAGATTTCTGTTTTCAAACTTATTTCACCTGTATATTGTTGTAAATATCGCAGGTTCCCAATACCATTATTCATCTCGCAGAATGATACCTAACCCAAATCAAACCTGTTATTAACCCTAATCATACACTGTTCCCTCAATATAACTTTATAAAAGAGCAGGGACAGAGTTGGTCTTACAACACAGGAATATAGGGGATCTTCCACCTGCTGAGAACCTCAAAGGTTCATGCAAAAATTATCCCTGGATAAGATGTAGGCAGCTATGAAGGACCTAAGAGAGCAAAATCATCTTCCATGGCAAAAACCCTGGTCAGGATGAAGGGATGTGTCTGAATCTGCCTCTCTATTCTTAATGTAGAGAAGATGGACCAAATGAGACATGTGTGGAGAGCTATTCCCGGGTGCCTATGGTTGATATGCAATTCTAACTTGTGAAAGTGTCACAGGAACTAGGGGCAGCCTCTATCTCATGGGACTCTTGGAAGCAACTGTTAGGACAAAGTGTTTGTCAATGCAGTGACCTCATTCAGTTCCTGAAGGAATTGACCTACCTAACTTTCTTGGTGATGGAACTCTCTGAACTTGGGATCCAGGAAGCAGGCACCCTGAGCCATTCCCAGTCCCACTCCCAGTGGGCTCACTTGTTTGGATTTACCAAGGACAGGGTCAGTCATTCTTGGTATCTACTGATTTGAAGATGGGCAAATGCCCGGAAAGCTCTGAAGATGGTCCTGTGCTTAAAAAGCAGGTAGTCGCTCACCACTGGCTACTGACAACCTCAGAGAGTTGGCCAAAGGACCAGATCTGAGACAGGACAGGCAATTTCAGAGAAAGATAGTATGGCCCGCCGTCAGAGGACATTCCATATAGTCACAGACCTACTTGGGGGAATGAGGTGCCTTTGTGGGTGTGCGTGTGAGTTTGTGGTTTTGTCTCATGTTCTGAGAACAGGTAGAAAAAGCGGTTTGTTTGGTTTGGACTGGACTGTTTCTAGAATGTCGTTTGACAAGATGAGTGTTTCTATGTCTGTGTATCACACTGTGTCTGTGGATGTAGACATTAAAAACGAGAATGCATCAATGGATGTTTCCTGTCTAGTAGGCAGCTTTCCAGCATTCATCCTGCCTAATTTATGAAAAGAGTGTGGCAGGCTTATTGATGTGCAACACCTGCTATCCTCCTAAGTTTCTGTTTTCTTCCTGAATTCTGGCCCCACTAAAGAATAGGCTCATGGTATTTTGTTCAAGATATGTACCACCTAAATAATCTGTCACATGGCCATGTACTGGATAGCTGAAGAGAATAGCGAGCATCTCAGAAAACTTAGATATCAGTGTGACCAGGTCTCAGTGGAGAAACCCTGCTTTGGGCCATTTGCTTACCTATTGTTCTTTTGCCCTGAATGTTAGGAAGGTCTTTGCCTCAGGCCACCCCTTTCTGAAGTCTGAATAAAAATGTTTTTAAATGGAAATGAATGAGCATCACCTGTGGCTCTTTGCTTAATTGCTTTGGAAAGAGATGTGTCTGAATCAGCCTCTTGGCCCTTTGTGAGGCTGTGGCTTAGATTCTCAGCACCTGATTGATCTAAATAAAGATCCCATGTATGCATCCAAAACCAAAATGGCAAAAAGTGCAGTCATTGTGGGTGAAGTCTCTTGCCTTCCTCTGTTAGGTTCCTGAATTCCATCAAATGAGAATAGGGATCCTTTGGGTCAAATGAGTTCTTAAAAGCCCAGCAGAAGTGCTTGGGTTTTCTCATGACTCCAAGTTACATGAAGAATCTATACCTGACCGTCAGTAGCCCTCAAATTGGAGAAGCAGATCAGTATTAATGGCAGGCCAATTTGATCACTCCTGGTTCACACGAAGGGTGTCAAGGCCACCCTGACTTTAGGCAAATGAGTGGCAAGGGAGCTTATTTTCGACACTTTCCTGAGATGCACAACTCATGGAAAACACCAGCCAGAGTTTATGATGAGTGCCTATATGGACGAAGATGAAGGATACGTGGGAGTGTTTTGGTTTTAATTGTGGTCATTTGTGTGGCAGTTAGAAGTGATGATTTGGTCCACCTGGTCTTGAACTCTGGTGTGATTCCTCTTAGAGACTGAACTCTGGAACTGAACTCAGAGAAGTATTGCCATGAATTGTGTTTGATCTTAAGAGGCCACACATAAGAGTTGCCCTTGCAAACTTTTCTAGGGCCAGAGTGTCTTTCCACAGAGCACTGGGAATATCAGCCAGGATATCACATGATTTAATTCTGAAAAACTTGGCATCTGTACTTGAGAGGCAAAACACACATGGACCTCACCTTGTAGACCTCAAAGCCCCTGCCTTCATGTGACATTTTGGCCACTCATTGGGAAGCCTTGCCTGTGATACCTCTCCAGAGCTTTCTTTGAAATGAACTTTCTCACATTTAATGGTTCCAGAATGAATTGAAACCCACAGTGCCTCCATCTACATCCTTGAAAAATGGCTAGATAAATACCATGAAATTTTTGAAATTCCCATGAACAGGTGGCACTGGAGAACATTTGGATGTCCTGTTGCTGATCATGAGTGTACCAGACAGTGCCTTGATAGACTGGGTTTCATGATATGGTGTAGAACAGAGATGCCAGAAAGTTGGAGCCTGCTGACTAGTGGGCCTAGAGCAGTGGTGTGCAGGTGTGTGATAAAACATCTCTGGTGGGGCCATGGGGATCTGCCATTGGATTCTAAATGGCTTGTGACTGACATGGTGCAGCCAGCAGACCCTTATATGTAAAGGCATCTTGTTATATGCAGAGGTTTCAGGGCAATATTCAGAATCCGGTTGCTATGCTCAAGGGGGCAAGCTATGTGAGATTGAAGCCTGGTGGGTGCTTTCTTCTGCAGACTCTGTCCCACCACACATGACAGACCTCCCTACAGCACTGTGTCCTTGTTGATTCCTTGTATGTCGTGAAGCACATACCAAACATCCAGTGCAGCAGCAATAAACACCACAAACATTGGAGGAATTCCAAATGGCTTTACAGTCCACAGAGTGGAGACCACTTAGCCCCCTGTTGCCACAATTGAACTCCAAAGAGAGAATTCAGCACTCTTGCCTCATATTCATTGGAAAATCAGAAACCATGTCCTCTAGGTGACACATAGATGCAGACCCATCTTTGATGAACTCACTAGAAAGGAAGCTAAAGCTCCGTACAACAAAATATATTTCAAGTGCCCAACCACAGAAGCAGTTTCTCAAGAAGTCTTTAGGCCAGCAGAGCTCCACGTTTGTGGAGTGTTTACACTATCCCTTACTTTTGGAAACTCCTCTACCACCTCCAAGGTTGTAAACTCATGAGAATTTTCCATTCCACTTATGTATTCACAGATTTTCTAACTCTTTTCCTCTAATTGTGTTTTACTTGGGGCGAAGGAATTGTCAAGGCATTGTTCTGGATGAAAGTGGGAAGATTTTTGTGTAGCACATAATTGCATACACTTTGGATTCATTTTCCAAATTTCCATTCGAAATACTGAATCCCTGACACTAATCTATACCCTACTAGACTCTCACTACTAATCCTAATATGATGGAGAAAAATAACCCAAACAGAATAGAAATACAAGCAGTTCAGAGGAGGCCTGGTGTATTTTTGGACCTGCTTTTTGCATTATATAGGTCAGGAGTTATAAATGTAGTCAACTTTTTGTTGAAATAGTTCTCCATGTGATTTTAAAGTTAACAAATATGTGAATTCCTGTCTCCCTTTCTCTGTAGCCTATTCAGCACATGTATTTTTATAAGCACATATAGAATCCTAACTGGTATCACATGTACATTTTTGTGAGGTATCTGACTTGGAAGATACAAATTGTGAGAATAGATCACTCCTCATAAACACTGTTGGAACTGAAAATTCAACTTATGGGTGAGCTTCCTGGTTGAACAACATTATATATAAATCTATGTTCAGTAAAATGAATATTTTTGGATCTGTGGAGCATATATATTTCACAATGAATTTTGATTGTCATATATATTTCTACTATTTAATTTCTCTATGTGAGTTTTGTGTGTATATATATATATATATTCTCCAAAATTTTCAAAATATGAAATATTTGCATCTTATTATGCACTGCCTAAATTCATTCATGTTCAACTATGTGGATTTCTAATCAACTTTTCACAAGATTATTCTCAGAAATATTCATCCACCTGAAATACATATTTGTTTCCTAGTACTGAAAACTAAATTCAGTGAATGGTGCACACAAATCCTAATATTTCTACAGTAACTTACCCATCTTAAAATCAATGCATGTAGATTCCTATGGGACATGATGTGTATTTTGACGTTCATTTATATTCATCACTGGTACATTACTATTTCTTCAGTTTATTCACATCATGGGATATATATTTCACACACTTGTTAGCAAATTAATAGGCATTTGTTTCACTTTCAATCACTTCCTGTTTCAGAACACATGTATTTCTCCATGTTTCTTGACTGGACTTTTTATGAGACTTCTTTCCAAACACATTATTTTCGGTTTCCATAATCACTTTTGAAGCAAAACTCACACACTCTTCATAAAAAACATAACCCTATTATTACCATTAGATGTATAACTGGTTGTAATGAATGATTTTATATCAATATAAGAATTCTTATATATTTTCAGATATCAATTCAATCCATTATTTAATGTGGCACCAGTTATATTATTTATTCACCATATGGTCTCTTCATGCATTATCTCTATATTCATAGAAACAGAATACACCTCTTTTTCCCCCCAATTCTAATTCATACGTCTTCAAAATGTTGCTCCCAGAAATGGTGGAAGAAATACTCGTGTCACCTGATCTACATATACATTTTATCACAGTAATATTCTGGAGACTAAACACAAAGATGACACTTATGATGTACCAAAGTCTAAATGGAAAGTGAACATGGATTACTGAAAACATCGATATCCAGGTTTCCTAATGCTCTCAAATTTCAATTCTACTGGTGACTACATATTTTTTTCTTCCTAAGATTATATATTCAAACTCAACCCTGTTAAAAATGTCTAATCTTGTGACTCACTTTATACTTTGCCTGATTTCCTAAAGTCTTTATTGATATCAGCTTTCCTACATATTTTGCCCAGTTCATCATCGTGACTGACACTTCACATATGCTGACATTTACATTTACTCTCTAACCGAAACCCTATTGCTAAAGAATTTTGTTCCAAATCCTATACTCACTCTTCTTCCTAAAACTAATGACTATCTCCTGATCCTACCGACTATTCCTTTTTGACTGCATGTTCTCTTCTACATTCAATCATCCATGGTACATGGTTCTATGCCATTGTATATCGATTTATCTGAGACATCTGTTCAGAACGTAAATCAAGTGCCCAATGCCCTTCTGGGCTTCAAATCTTACCAAGATTTCTGTTTTCATACTTATATATCCCCTATATATTCTTGTAAATATCGCAGGTTCCCAATACCATTATTCAACCCTCAGAATGATTCCTAACCAAAATTGAACCTGTTATTAACCCTAATCATACACTGTTCCCTCAATCTAACTTTTTAGAAGAGCAGGGATGGAGTTGGTATTTCAATACAGGAATGTAGGTGATCTTCCACCAGTTGAGAACCTCGAATGTCCATACAGAAATGATCCCTGGATAAGTTGTAGGCAGCTGTGAAAGACCTGAGAGAGCAAACGTCATCTTGCATGGCAAACAACCTGGTCAGGATGAAGGGATATGTCTGAATCAGCTTCTCTTTTCTTAATGTAGAGAAGATGGACCAAACCAGGCCTGTGTGGAGAGCTGTCCCTGGGTGCCTATGGTTGACATACCATTCAAATTTGTGAAAGTGTCAGAGGAAGCAGAGCCAGCCTCCATCTCATGGGACTTTTGGAATAAAAGGTTAGGTCAAAGTGGTTGCCAAGGCGGTGAACTCATTCAGTTCCTAAAGGAAGTGACTAAAGTCAATTCCTTGGTGATGGAACTCTCTGAACTTGGTATCTAGGAAGCCAGGAACCCAGAGCCAGTCCCAGTCCCAGTCCCAGTGTTCTCAATTGTTTGGATTTTCCAAAGACAGAGTCATTCTTTCTTGATTCCTACTGATGTGAGAAAGGCCAAATACCAGGAGAGCTCTGAAGAGGGGCCTTTCCTGAGCAAGTAGGTAGGAGCTCACCTCTGGCTACTGACAACTTCACAGAGTTGGCCAAGGAGACCTAATCTGATACAGGACAGGCCATTTCAGGGGAACACAGTGTGGTCCACCAGTCAGAGAACACTTTGGATAGTCACAGACCCATTTTGGGGAAGGAGGTGCCTTTGTGGGTGTGGGTGTGGGTTTTTGGTTTGTCTCATGTTCTGAGAATATGTAGGAAAGGTGGTTTGTTTGGTTTGGAGTGAACTGTTTTTAATAAGTCATTTCACAAGGTGAGTGTTTCTATGTCTGTGTATCCCAATGTGTCCGTGGTTGTAGACTTTAGAAAAGAGAATGATTCAATGGATGTATCCTGTCTAGTAGAAAGCTTCCCAGCATTCATCCTGCACAATTTATGAATGGACTGTGGCTTGCCTTATCAATGGGCAACAACTGCTAATTTCCTAAGTTGCCATTTTCTTCCTGAATTCTGGCCACTCTCCAGAAGAGGCTCATGGTTTTGTGTCCAAGATATGTACCACCTCCAAGCTCTGTGACATGGCCATGTAATGGATAGCTGAAGGGAATGGCAAACATCACAGAAAACTCAGATATCAGTTTGAAATGTAAAGTCTCAGTGGAGAAATCCTACTTTGGGCCTTTTCCTTAACTGTTGTTCTGTTTCCCTGAATGTCAGGATGTTCTTTGCCTCAGGACACCCCTTTGTGAAACCTGAAGAAAACAGTTTTCAAATGGAAATGAATGGGCATCACCTGTGGCTCTTTGCTTAATTGCTTTGGAAAGGGATGTGTCTGAATCAGTGTCTTAGCCCTGTGTGAGGCTGTTGATAATATTCTCAGCACCTGATGGATCTAAAGAAAGATCCCATGTGTGCATCCAAAACCAAAATGGCCAAAAGAGCAGTCATTGCGGATGAAGTCTTTCGCCTTCCTCTGTAAGGTTCCTGACCTCTATAAAGTGAGAAAAAGGAAGATACACCAAGCCAGTTGATGGCTCCTTTTGGAAAAATTGTACCACCAATGACAGCATAAGCATAAATACCCCAACACTACCACAAGTCGCTGCACCAACAGATAGTTCAAAATGCACACAAGTGATACATAGTCCAGGCAAGTTCTGCAAACAGTTCAGTGATGGCTATTGCACAATCTGTAGATTGGTTTTATCTTTGTCTTCACCGACACTGGGATGAAGATAGGAATTCTGGCAATAATGGCTAAAAAAAATTATGTATCATTCTAAAAGGTACTAAAAAAACCATTTTCTTAACAATTTACATTATCTTGAAGAAAATTATTCAATATAATGAAAAGGAAAGGTGAAAGTAAACATACAGTTCTGTTAACGTCCTTTTTTGTTCACATATTAAAACAGTCCTCAACAGATGTTTACCCAATTTAAATTAAAACATTTAAAACACGTGAATAAAAAAAAAATATTTGGATCCATTTTTTCATGAGCGCACATCATATATGATGTATGGACATATGTACATTCAAACATATGACACAAAACACAAGTGTGCAAACATAATATAATACATACAACACATTACATAATAGTAAAGGCCTTATAACTTTTTACAGGTGAAATCACCATTGGAATGTTTAAAAAATTATAGTCAAAAAATAGAAATGATCAGCAAAACAGTAACCTAGGTCTGCATTAGCTCAAAAACACAAAATAGAACTTCATGTTGTGGGAAAGGGCAATAATAAAATTGATATTGAAAAAAGCATCCTGGTTCTGTCGCAGATGTAAGGATAGCCAGACTGGAGTTTTGGATACCAGCTGTTATGGATTTGAGCCAAATCATCTTCTTTTTGGTCTATACAAATCAGTTTAGTTAATATCTCTGGAATCCAAATCGGTGCTGTTCTTCCTGTGGAAACACACAAACAGACCCTCGACTCCAGACTATCACTTGGTCAGGACTTTAGTTAATCTCTCCGGAATCCAAATCGGCTGCTGTTCTTCTTGTGGAAACACACAAACAGACCCTGGACTCCACACAATTACTGGGTCAGGACCTTTCCATTGTCCTGTTAGAATAGCCTTCCAAAGTACCTTGAGCTTATGCACATTTTTTGGACACATATGCCTTTCTGCAGCACTAAGTCCTCATGAATCCAAATGTGAAAAGTTTAGAGTAAAAATGGTTATTTTAAGTTTATCTTTGGGAAATATATACCCCTTCCCAATTCCGTCTTTTTGCTTTAATAAGTACATTTTAATAGTTTGATGTGCTCTTTCAACTATGCCTTTTCCCTGTGGATTGTATGGGATTCCTGTTATATGAGTTATGCCAAATGATGAGCAAAATTGTTTAAAAGAGGTAGAAGAATAACCAGGGGCATTATCTGTTTTTAACTGTTTTGGAACGCCCACAGTGGCAAAATTTTTTAAGCAATGAGCTATAACATCTTTAGTTTTTTCTCCGGCATGAAGGGAGCCCATCAAAAATCCAGAAGAAGTGTCAACTGTAACATGCAAATATTTTAATTTTCCAAATTCTGGCAAGTGTGTGACGTCCATCTGCCAAATATGGTTAGGTATCAATCCTCTCGGATTGACTTCAGGATTAACTTGTGGTAAAATGGTCACACAATTTTGACATTGTTTTATTATTTGTCTAGCTTGTTCCTTAGTTATTTCAAAACGCTTTTGTAAAGTATTAGCATTGACATGGAACTTTTTTGAAAATTTGTAGCTTCTTCTAGTGTAGAGAAAATATGAATATATGTCATGTGTAGTTTTATCTGCTAAATCATTGCCCAAACTAAGGGCTCCAGGCAATCCTGTATGTGCCCAGATACGTCTTATAAAGAATGGATCTTTTCTGTCCCAGATTAGACTTTGTATATTGGAAAGCAAAGAGAAAACAGTACTGAAGGGGAAATCCTACCAGCACCTTCAAGGGATACTATAGCATTAAATATATACTGACTATTGGAAAATAAATTAATTACAGAATAGAAAGGTATTAGTAACAGTCTCCTTTAGAGGTGGCACTGTTGGTTGGACACGTACACCCTCTGATGATAGAAGGTTGTTAGTAGCAGCGTCCTTTTGTAACTTTTCCCCTGATGGCTTTTTCTGCTCTAAGCTTTGTTCCTCTATCTTTGTCTGAACTGAAGGCTTTGGACTAAGCAAAACAGATATGAAAGACCACAATGGCAATGTGCCAACTGGCAGAGTCCCTGTACTGTTCTTTTCTATTCTTTTTAAATCTTCACCATGATGGTTCCATTGTGGTAAATTTAATAACTCTTACTTTAAAAGCCATGGTCTACATTTTTATATTGTATCAACGTATGCCCTGACTGTCCCTGATTTTAGTGAGATGCCTCCTTCCTGTAACAATTTCCTTAACACTATTTCAGTTTGTTTTTTACTCATTTCTGATCCCGTATTTCTACTTTAATGAAACCCAACAAGATAACGCAAAAAAGAAAAAAAAAAAAGAGACAGAATGAAATAAAAAGTGAACAACAAAAAGTCATTATGGCCTTTCTATCCTCCTGACATGTGCATCCGACCTTTATCCCAATCTGTTCCTCAGACATAAATAGTTTTTCCTCAGATTTGAGTGGTTTTTCTTTCGTTTAACTCATCTCCAGGGACAGGCAACTTAAAATAAACGTGAAGCAAAACAAAAGAGGAATCCTAAAATGGCTACCCATTCTCTCGCCCTGCTCTCAGGGTCGAGCAGTTTACCTTATCACTTACCCTCAGTCAATCCCCATTCGAGCCACCAAATGCTGCAGTCTGGCTAGGCACGATTCAGCAGCCACTTGTCAAAAGAAACAAACTTTATTTTTAGAACCACACCCGCCAAACAAAACAGCTCCTCAGGAAAAACTCCCAGAGGCTAACTGCCACAACTGGCTTCCTTGTAAAGTCTCTCTCACACCCACAAACCTCTCCACCTCCCACAAACCTCCTGCGCTTGAGGTCGATTTGCTGGGTCATCGTGGGTGGAGCCAAAAAAGTCCCCCAATGAGCAGCTCCATGGTCTGAAAGGGCAGGGAAACAGCCCAATGAGCATCATCACAGAGTAGCCAATCAGCTAGATGTTGCTGGGGCCTTTGTGAGCCAATAATCAGCAGGCAGCTGGAATTTTTCTGGCAGTTGGAAGCTTGCTAGGGCACCTTCAGCTGTGGCTCTCAACAAATTCCTGTCTCCATTCTCTGTAGCCTATTCAGCACATGTTTTTTTATATGCACATATAGAATCCTACCTGTTATAACACGTACATTTTTGTTAGGTGGCAGATACAAATTGTGAGAAGAGACTACTCCTCCTAAACGCTGTTGGAACTGAAAATTCAACCTATTGGTCAGCTTCGTAGTTGAACAACATTATGCATAAGTCCATGTTTAGAGAAATGAATATGAATGAATCTGTGATTATATATTAAGGGAAACATTTTTGCATATTTTTTGAAAGTATCTTGTGAGATAGTATATATATAATATTAACACACAATATGTGTGTGTATATATATATATATATATATATTCTCAAGATTTTTCAAAATATGAAAAATGTTTCTTATTATACACTCTCTAAATTCATTCATATTCATATATTTGGATTTATAATCAACTTTTCACCAGATTATTCTCAGAAATATTCATCCACCTGACATATATATTTGTTTCCTAGTACTGAAAACTAACTTCAGTGAATGGTGCATACAAATCCTAATATTTCTACAGTAACTGACCCAGTTTAACATCAATTCAAGTAGATTCCTATGGGACATGATGTGTAGTTTGACGTTCATTTTTATTCAACACTGGTACATTAGTATTTCTTCAGTTTATGCACATCATAGGATATATATACATTTCATCCACTAGTTAGCAAATTTTTAAGCATTTGTTTGACTTTCAATCACTTCCTGCTTCAGAACACATGTATTCCTCCATATTTCTTGGCTTGACTTTTCATGAGACTTCTTTCCACACACATTATTTTTGATTTCCATAATCACTTTTTTAGCAAAACTCACACAGCTTCATGACAAACCATAACCCTAATATTACCATTAGTTGTATAACTGGTTGAAATAAATGATTGTATATCAATATAAAATTTCACATAAGTTTTCAGATATCAATTTAAGCCATTATTTAAAGTGGAACCAGTTATATTATTTATTCACAGTAATGTCTATTCATGCATTATCTCTATATTCATAGACTCAAGGTAAACCTCTTTGATTCCCCAATATGAATTATACGTCTTCAAAGTACTGCTCCCAGAAATGATGGAAGAAATACTCATGTCACCTGATCTATATATACATTTAATCACAGTAATATTTGGACACAAAATGCAAATGTCAGGCTTATGATTGTACCAAAGCCTAAATGGAAAGTGAACATGGATTACTTAAAACATCCATGTCCAGGTTTCCTAATGCTCTCAAATGTCAATCCTATTGGTGACTACATATTTGTTTCTTCCTAAGATTATGTGTTCAACCTCAACCCTCTTGAAAATGTCTAATCCTATGACTCACTTTATACTTTGCTTGATTTCGTAATGTCTCTATTGATATCTGCTTTCCTACATATTTTCCCCAGTTCATCATTGTGACTGACTCTTCACATGTGCTAACATTTAACTTCACTCTCTAACTGAAACCCTATTGCTAAAGAACTTTTGTTCCAAATCCTATACTCACTCGTCTTCCTAAGCCTACCCACTATCTTCCTAATCCTACCGACTATCCCTTTTTGACAGGATGTTCTCTTCTACATTCAATCATCCAATAATATTCCGGCAAGCATAAGAGGAAGAGACCACCAAAAGACTGTACTATGCAACAGCTAAGGGTTTATTGGCGGTCCAGCATACTGGGGCTCAAAGCTCCCTTGAATAGATCAGAGAGCCCTGAGAACAGCTTAAGCTGATCTTTTATACTTTCCTTGGAGGGTGCAGGGAGAGAAGTTTATTGATGGGTCAGGGCGAGTGGTCGGTCTGCGAGCAACCGGGTGAGGGAGTACATTCTGCAATTTGGCAATTGGGGACAGCAAATTCTGGGAAAAAGATTAGAAAACAGTTGTCAATATTTCAACAGTGTTTTTCTAAGCATACAGAAAAACAGGAAGTGACAAGTACCTATTTTATTAACCTTTCATTCCCCACTTCTTCTTCTGGATCCTTTTAATCATAAAAGTGATCATAGGGAGGTTTAAATTCTATGTCTGCTAGTGGGGTATTGCCATATATTTAACTTGACCAATTTGAGCTTGGAGAAAAGAAATTACACGGTTGAGCAAACAGGGTTTTATAGTGAGCAATAATATAAGGATTCTTGGATTGGCCAGGGTTGATAAAAGCATAGTTGACCAGGGAGACTGTGTGAACAAAGACTCAAACCACCCTTTTGGGCCTCTCTCTCTCTCTCTCGTTGATGCTCTTCAAGGCGTCTTTTTAATTTACTCATAGATTTTTTTTTTTTTTACAACTCCCGTATGGTCGGCATAAAAGCAACATTCTTCCCTCAATGCAGCACAAAGGCCCTCTTCTCTCATGAAGAGGAGATCCAACCCTCGACTGTTCTCTAAAACAACTTCAGGTAGAGCGGTAAAAGATTCCTGCAAAGCTGTGATGGAGGTTTCTAATATCTTTATTTATTGGTCTATTGCTGCTTCTATTTGGGTCACTTGTTGTGTCCCATGGACCAGGGCAGTTGTTCCTGTACCCACCACTGCAGAAACCCCTATTCCTAATATATGGCTAAAGTGAGGATATATGTTTTCAGCTTAACCGGGTTGTATGCCCCCCTATATGATCTTTAAATGAACCTGCGTCATGACAGTGCACTCTGTGAAACAACTTCAATTAATCACATCGGTTAACCATTTCATGAAAACATAAACAATGTTTAAGTATATAGAATTATACTGTTGTAGGGAAGGACAAGGCAAGGCACCTAAGATAGCATGGAAGACAGGGAAACAGTCCTATTTGGTTGCAAATGGATTCAGAGGGCACTGCTTCTGTTGTAATCAATTAATCCCCTGAACCCCAAGTTTAGATAGTTTCAGAATTTTGTACCCAACATATAAGGGAAGGGGCTCAGAAGTTCACAGTCTGCAGAAGATCACAAAAAGCAGTTTTTGTTTCTTTTTTTTCCTCTGTTCTGGGCAAGTTAACTTATCAAGGACACCTGGGAGAGGGAGAGATTTTTCTTCCCTTTCTTTTTTCCCCCTGCCAGCTGTTACAATGGAGCCCAATTTTAACTTCTTTATTGTAGAAATGTAGCCATTTCTGTGAAGCCCCACCTCAAGGCCAGAGACCTTTTTCTCATATTTTGTGAAAAACTAGTAAGGGGGTGTCTAGCTGAGAAGTGCTGAGTTTTTTAGGCAGTGGCCAAGTAGAACAGGGCAACACGAATAAAGAAAATTTATCTACATTGAACTCTTTTATAGGGACTCTTTTGCTGAAAGTTTTAAAGTCAGCCATGGTGAAGACTTCTGGAGAAGGTCAGTTAAGACTTTTCGGTGGGCCTGGTACAGCGGGGGAAGACGGGGAAGGTGGGGCTGAGAGCACCTCCGAGCATCTGAGAATGAGGAAGGAGAGATGTAAAAGAATAATGGGAAACGGGTTTGGGATTTTCCAGGCAACAAAAACGTGAGCAGTAGAACAGGTAGAGTAGAGGGGAAGACGGGAGTGAGTATCCCAAAATCCTGTGAGGGACTTTCAAAAACTTAGAAACCTGTTTTCAGTATTGACAAAGCAACATTAAAGGCCATTTTTATTACATCTTGGATAAGGGTCTGAGGGCTCTCCTCAGCTGGTTTGAGCTTTTGGTTAGCTGGTAAGAGGACCTGGTGGGACCCGGTGTGGCACTGACAGGAGAAGAGAGGAATGAGTGGGTGAAGGGGTACCTCAGTACCTGCTACCTCAGCAAGGGGGCAGTGGTCTGAGAACCGGCGGAGGTTTGGGCTTTTCATCTAGTAATTGGAGGGGAGAAATCAGTTTGCTGAGGTGGGAATGACAGCAGAGAGTCTGGAGCAGAAGGCTGAGGGTGAGGATCTTTTGGAGAAGCATAGTTCAGGATGTGAGTGAAGGAGGGAAAAGGCTTCCACATAGGGGAATCGCCTTTCACCCTTTTGAGCACTTGCAGAAGTTAAAAAGTTCACGCAGAATTTGAGGATCTGGAGACCCCTCTGGGGGCCATCGGTTTTGGTTATCTAATTGGTAGTATGGCCAATGCTCTGTACTGAATTTGATGAGGAGTTTGGGTTCCATCAGGCAGCCCCTGTATGCTCACATTCCCATGACATATAGAAGAAGTCAGCTTTTCCCCCACACAGCCGTGACTGTTTGTGGCTTTGATAGTCTGCTGGGCAAACATAGCAATCTAGGCTAGCCAACCTGCATCTGGCTCACGTGTCCCTACATCCATAAGGTTTGTTTCCATTATCTATGGTACAGAAGGCATTTAATGGAATTTTAGTGGGATCCTCTTCATCAGGGATATACCAATAGGAAAGAGCTATAGCCAGCTGACAAATGTCTGTATGGAGAGATGGCCACCAGATCCTAAGGGGGCTGTATGCGAGATATATTATACTTATTTTCCAGTAGGATTTGTGATCACCCATCTCTGCTGAACGGACTGATAAGGGTTAGGACTATTGGTGGTAAATGGGAGAGTATAGAGCCTTATCCACATGGCGAATACGCAATTTTAAAGGGTTACCAGTCTTTTTCAGTTTCTAGCCAGAGTCTGGACAGGGCACAGGCTTGAGATGACAGGCATGGATCCAGGAAGTGATTCCGTCTACCATTACTACTGTAGGTGTTATAAGTAGCACCTGCTATGGTCCTTTCCAACGGGGTTCCAGGGATGACACCTGATGTCGTCTTACGTTGATGAAGTCTGTTACTTGATATCGATGTGGAATCCCCTTCTCCCCAGGTTGGTAGGCAGTGGCCAGCTGTTTTCACAGGTATTTCTTAGTTCTTTCAAGAGCTTTAAGTCTCTCAAGCAAGGGGGTGTGGAAGGGATCGTTAGGTCTTAGAGTGGGGTTAGGTCCCTTACGGGAGGAGGTGCACAATAGAGAATTTCAAAGGGGGTGTGATTACACAAAGAAACAGAGGGAGTATTTCTTGAATGCAACATTGCAGAAGGCAGGAGCATAGTCCAATCTTTTATGCTGGTCTCTAAGCTTAATTTCGGTAAGGTCTGTTTAAT
Organism: Callospermophilus lateralis; assembly: GCF_048772815.1. Classification (NCBI taxonomy): domain Eukaryota; kingdom Metazoa; phylum Chordata; class Mammalia; order Rodentia; family Sciuridae; genus Callospermophilus; species Callospermophilus lateralis. Next base: position 412,958 of record NW_027516866.1, read on the forward strand.
GGTTCTATTCACTCTTTCTACCTGTCCTGAACTCTGGGGTCGATAAGCACAATGTAACTTCGAATTAATCCTCAGGGTCCTGGCTAACCCTTGACTTACCGGGGCCATGAACACCAGTCCATTATCAGACCCTATTACCTTACGCAGGCCGTATCTTGGAAAAATATCTTCTAGGATATTCTTGGCCATCGTTTTTGCTGTTTCTTTCTTTTTTTTTTTGTGGGGACTGCTTCAATCCATCCTGAAAATGTATCTACAAAGACTAGGAGATATTTAAGTCCATACCTTGCTGGCTTAATTTCAGTAAAATCCACTTCCCAAAATTGTCCTGGTCTGGTTCCTCATAGGCGCTTTCCTGAAGGAAGCTTGTAAGGGTAAGCATTAACCAATTGATGGAACTGACAGACTTTTGTTAACCATTCTGTTATTTCCTTTTCCTGTGAGTCAGTTAGTTTAAAACTCTGTTCTTGATCCTTCAGGAATTCCTGCAGTTTCTTTGAACCAAAGCGAGTGAGTTGATGTACAGTTTCTACTGACATAGTTGGAGCCATGACTATAGGAATTTTTACTGAAAGATTTAGAAATTCCACTTGGGGGCTTTCAGGGTTAAAGGTTATTTTGGCGTGGACCATGGTGAGCAGATCTCTGCCCATCAATGGGGCTGGGCATTCTGGGATTACTAGGAAGGAGTGATGGATTTTTTCCTTTCCCCAGGTCCATGGTACTCTTAGTTGTCTATGCCCAATATTTACTGCCGTTAGCCCCTTGAACTAGAGACCTTTTATTTAATAGAGGGCCAAATGTGGCCTTGAGGGCTGAGTATATTGCCCCTGTATTCACTTCAAAGTTTACTGGGGTCCCCTCCACTTCAAGTTACGCTTAACTCAGCGAGGGGATCGTAGCCCCTACTTTCGTAGTCATCCTCCAGAGTCAGAATGCCTGGCTGGTGTGGCTGTCTATTTCTGGGGCACTCTTTGGCCCAGTGTCCTTTTTCTTTACAGTAATCACATTGATCTGAGGCCAGGGGTGGTCTCTGGCCTGGGCCCAGGTATCCCTTCCTGTCTCCCTGTTTCTTAATTTCTGGCCTATTTTTTGTTGTGACCAGGACCTTAGTCAATGCCTTAGTCTGTCTTTGTTTCTTTTATCCTCCCTTTGCTCCCTTCTCTTCCTCAGTTTCTCTCTTATAGTATGCCTTCTCGGCTTCTCTGACTAAATCTCTCAAAGTCATATCTTGTAATCCATCTAAGCGTTGTAACTTTCTTTTAGTATCCAGGGCACCTTGCCCAATAAAGGCCATCATGACAGATGCCTTTTGATCCTCCCCCTGAGAATCGAAAGGAGTATATCTCCTATATGTCTCCATAATTCTCTCTAGAAACATAGAGAGGGAGATTCATCAGGCCCTTAGTAATCTCTGTTACCTTGGCAAAATTAGTTGGTCGCCTAGCAGCCACTTGGAAACCCACTATTAGAGCGCGGTAATAAGGGGACAGTTTCTCCCTACCTTCAAAGATGTTGGGGTCCCAGTTGGGTCAGTTAAAGGGAATGCTGGCTTTGATTAAGTTGGGAAGTTGTGTTGGTCGCCCATCTGGTCTGAGGATACTTTTTTCTAGCTTGCAGTAGGATTCTCTTTTGTTCCTCTGTCATGAAGATAGTCCTTAGGTGTTGTTGGCAGTCATCCCAAGTAGGCTGGTGGGAAAACATCAATGACTCAACCAGACCTATGAGCCGGGTGGGTTCCTCAGAAAATGGGGGATTGTAATTTTTTAAGTTGTATAGGTCTGAAGAGGAGAAAGGCCAGTACTAGTAAGCTTGCATTTTTCTCCCATTGCCATCATCAATCGTTGGCCCATGGGGACGGAAGGGGTGCATCATGGGAGTTCCAGGGTTTCAATCATTTGCCGCCTGTGAGTTCCTTTAGCCAGGCCAGCTTCCTCCAGGGAAGGAGGGGATGTGTGTGCCACGAGGGAGTTATCTGGAGGGTGCTGGGCCGGCTTTGCTTCCTCAAATGGCAGAGAGGCTGAGTCAGCAGAAGTAGAATCACTTAGAGGGTGTTGTGGGTTAGTGGACGATGGCAGGGGATAAGGAGGGGGAAGAGATTCCAGTAGAGTCAAATCTTGTGACTCAGGGAGAACAGAGGGTGGAGGAGGGGGAGGAGCAGAGGGTTTGAGAGATAATGGGGGAAAGAGTAGGAGCGGGGGGCAGGGGCAAGGAAAAGCTTCACCCATGAAGAAGGAGATTTGCAGAGGTCATGCCAAGTTAAAATATATGGCTGTTGATCAGGATGGCTATGTGGCCCCGGCTGAAAGACAATATCTCTGACTTTTTAAATTAGTAGGAAGTAGAAAGATCCTTTTACGGGCCATCCGACTCCAAACGTGGGTCATTCTGAGGAACAGAGAGTCTGCCAGGTCCAGCGTTTTACTAAATAAGAAAGATTCTGAGCCCTTAAGCGGATTTTGGTCCAGTGATCAAGGGTCAGGGACAGAGGCATTGAAGTGCTCTGTCCCATAATGAAAGGTACACTAACAGTAAAAGCAACGACACATGACACAGACAAGACAAGACAATAAAGACATGCAATGGACCTCCAACACTGAGACCAGGAATGAGTAGCTGGCAAAATCCGATGGGCTGGAAATACCGAAACTGAAAATATCACTGAGTTGAGGAGACAATTGTTCCTTGATTTCCCGAGTCCTCTGGGGCGTACCCCAGGGACGCGGCCTGTGTCTCTGTGACACATCTCTCAGTCACTGTGGGAGAGAGCTCAGGCTCTTCATCGCCAGTGATTTTGCCAAGCCCTAAGCTTAAACATGAAACCAGAAAGAGGCCCCTTACTTGCACCGAGAGGTGCCCGTTGGGGTCTCTCGTCCCCTGCTGCTGGAACTCTGTGGAACCTCAATATGTAAATGTCGTGTGAGTGTCGGAGGAAGAGACCACCAAGAGACTGTCTCATGAAACAGCAAAGGGTTTATTTGGGGTCCAGCATGCTGGGCCTCAGAGCTCACTTGAATAGAGAAGAGAGCCCCAAGCACAGCTTCAGCAGAGCTTATATACTTTCCTTGGAGAGGGAAGGGAGGAAAGTTTACTGATGGGTAAGGGCGAGTGGGTGGTTTGCGTGACACCGAGTGAGGGAGTACATTCTGCAGTTTGGCGTTTGGGAACAGCACACTCTAGGAAAAGATTAGCAAATTTTTCACAAGATTGCAACAGAGTTTTGTTAAGCATACAGAAAAACAGGAAGTGATAAGTACCTATTTTATTAACCTTTCACTACCGACTATTTCTTTTTGACTGGATGTTCTCTTCTACTTTCAATCATCCAAGGTACAAGGTCCTATGCCATTGTATATCGATGTATCTGAGACATCTGTGCAAAACATAATTCAACAATGCCTATCCCAATCAAGGCCCCAATGCCTTTCTGGGCTTCAAATCTTACTTAGATTTCTATTTTCATACATTCATTTCACCTATATATTCTTATACATATCGCAGGTTCCTTATACCATTATTCATATAGCAGAATGATTTCTAACCCACACCGAACATGTTATTAATCATAACCATACACTGTTCCCTCAATCTAATTTTACAAAAGAGCAGGGAAAGAGTTGTTCATGCAATACAGGAATGTAGGGGATATTAGACCTAATGAGAACCTCAAAGGTCCCTGCAAAAATGATCCCTGGAGAAGATATAGGCAGCTATGAAGGACCTGAGTGAGCAAAAGTCATCTTCCATGGCAAACAACATGGTCAGGATAAAGGGTTATGTCTGAATCAGCTTCTCTTCTTAATGTAGAGAAGATGGACCAAACCAGGACTGTGTGGAGATCTGTTCATGGGTGACTATGGTTGATATATCATTCTAAATTGTGAATGTGTCACAGGAAGTAGGGGCAGCCTCCATATAATGGGACCCTTGAAATCAACAGTTTGGATAAATTTGTTGCCAAGAAAGTGACCTCATTCAGTTCCTGAAGGAAGTGACCTCACCTCACTTGCTGGGTGATGGAACTCTCTGAACTTGGGATCCAGGAAGCCAGGCACCCAGAGCCAGTCCCAGTACCAGTCCCAGTTGTCTCACTTCTTTGGATTTACCAAGGACAGAGTCAGTCTTTCTTGGTACTTACAGATGTGAGGAAGGCCAAATGCAAGAAAGCTCTAAAGTGGGGCTTTACCTGAGAAAGCAGGTAGTGGCTCACCAGTGGCTCCTAACAACTTCACAGTGTTGGCCAAGGAGGCCAGATCTTAGGACAGGCCATTTCGGGGGAACATTGTATGCCCCACCAATCAGAGGACACTCCAGATAGTCACAGACCTACTAGGGGTAAGAAGGTGCCTTTGTGGGTGTGGTTGTGGGTTTGTGGTTTTGTCTCATGTTCTGAGAATTGGTACTAAAGTCGGTTTGTTTGGTTTGGAGTGGACTGTTACTAGAAAGTTGTTTGACAAGGCGAGTATTTCTATGTCTGTGTATCCCAGTGTGTCTGTGGTTGTAGACATTAGAATAGATAAAGCATCAATGGATGTCTCCTGTCTATTAGAAAGCTTCCCAGCATTCGTCCTTCCCCATTTAAAATGGACTGTAGCTTACCTTATTGGTTGGCAAGCAGTGATAACTTCCTAAGTTTTCCTGTTTTCTTCCTGAATTCTGGCCACTCTCCAGAATAGGCCCATGGTTTTGTGTCCAAGATATATACCACCTCCAAGCTCTGTGACATGGCCATGAACTGGATAGCTGAAGGGAATGACGAGCATCTCAGAAAACTCAGATATCAATGTGACCAGGAGAGTCTCAGTGGAGAAACTCTGCTTTGGGCTTTTTGCTTACCTATTTTTCTTTTGACCTGAATGTCAGGAAGGTCTTTGACTCAGGCTACCCCTTTGTGAAGCCTGAAGAAAAGAGTTTTCAAATAAAAAAGAATGGGCATACCTATGGCTCTTTGCTTAATTTCTTTGAGAGGGATGTGTCTGAATCAGCCCTTTCGCCCTGTGTGAGGCTGTGGCTTAGATTTTCAGCACCTGATGGATCTACAGAAAGTTCCCATGTGTGCATCGAAAACCAAAATGGCCAAAAGAGCAGTAATTGTGATGAAGTCTCTCGCCTTCCTCTGTAAGGTTCTTGACCTCCATCAAGTAAGAATAGGGATGATTTGCATCAAATGAGTACTTAAAAACCTACAGAGGCTAGGCCATAGGTGCCTGGGTTTTCTCATGACTCCAATTCACATAAAGAATCTAAACCCCACAGGCAGTGGCCTCAAATTGGTAAAGTGGAGCAGTATTAAGGTCAGGCCTATTTGTTCACTCTTAGTTCGCAGGAAGTGTGTCCAGGCCACCCTGACTTTAGGCAAATGAGGGGCAAGGGAGATTATTTTGTACACTGTCTTGGTCTGCGCCCTCATGGAAACCTCCAGCCAGAGTTTATGATGAGTGTCTATGTGGTAGAACATGAGCGCCATGTGGGAGTGTTTTGGTTTTAATTGAGGTCATTTGTGTGGCTGTTGGACGAGATGACTGGGTCCACCTGGGTTTGAACTCTGGTGTAATTCCCCTTAGAGACTGAGTTCTGGAACTGACCTCAGAGAAGTATTGCAATAAATAGTCTTGGGATTTTAGGAGGCCACACATGAGAATCGCCCTTGGAAAGTGAGATCTAGGCCCAGGATGGCTTCCAACAGAGCTCAGGGAATCTAAGCCAGGATATCACATGATTTTATTCTTAAAGACTTCGTAGCCATACTTGAGAGTCTAAAGACACATGGAACTCACATTGTACACCTCAATGGGCCTGGCTTCATGTGACCACTTGGCCACCTTTTGGGAAGGCTTGCCTGTGAGTGTTCTCCAGAGCTTTCTTTGAAATGAGCTTCCTCACCATTCAATGGTTCCTGAATTAATTGAAACCCACAGTGACTCCAACTTCATCCTTGAAAAATGGCTACATAAATACCTTGAAATTTTTGAAATTCCCATGACCAGGTGGCACTGGAGAACATTTGGATATCCTTTTGCTGATCATGAGTGTACCAGACAGTGCCTTGATTCACTGGGTTTCGTGAAACTGGTGTAGAACAGAGATGCCAGTAAGTTGGAGCCTGCTGAGTAGTGGACATAGAGCAGTGGACTGTAGGTGTGTGAATAAATATTTTTGGTAGGACCACCTGGATCTGCCATTGGCTTCCAAAAGCCTTGTGACTGACAAGGTGCAGGCAGCAGACCCTTATATGTAAAGGCATGTTGTTATATGCAGAGGTTTCAGAGTAATGTTCAGAGTCAGGTTGCTATAGTCAAGGGGGAAAGTATTGTTGGATAGAAGCCTGGTTCGTACATTCTCTTGGAGACCCTGATCAACCACACGTGACAGAACTCCCTCCAGCATTGTGTCCCAGTTGTACTCCTTGTATTTCATGAAACCAATACCAAACTTCCAGTGCAACTGCAAGAAACACCAGGAAAAATGGAGGATGACCAAATGGCTTCACAGACTACATGGGAAGACACTTAGCTCCCAGTGGCCACAGTTTATCTACAAAAAGAGAATTCAGAACTTCTGCCTCATGTTCATTAGAAAATAAGGAACCATGTCCTTCAGGTCACATAGATGCAGACACAGGATTGATGGTGTCACTCCGAAACCAAGCTAAATCGTGTGAAAATTACATATATTTCATGTGCCCAACCTTAGAGGAAGTTTCTCAAGAAGTCTTTAGGCCAGCAGAGCTCTATGTTTCTGGAGTGTTTACCCTCTCCCTTACTTTTGGAAATTGTTCTACCACCTCCAGTGTTGTGAACTCCTGAACAATTTTTATTCCACATATGTATTTACAGATTTTCTAACTCCTCTCCTCTAATTGTGTCTTACTTGGATCGATGGTTGTGTCAAGGCTTTGTTCTGAATGAGAGTGGGAAGAATTTTGTGTAGCACATGTTTGCATGCACATTAGATTCATTTTCCTATTTTCCATTTGAAATACTGAATCCCTGACACTAACCAATACCCTACTAGACTCTGACTACTAATCCTAATATTATGGAGAAAAAGAAACGTAACTGAATAGAAATGCAAGCCTTTCATATGAAGCATGGTGTATACTTGGATTTGCCTTCTGCTTTATCAAGAGGATGTATTATAAATCTAGTCAACTTTTCTTTGTAATATTTCTTCATGAGTTCTTAAAGTTAACACATATGAAAATTCCTGTCTCCCTTTCTCTGAAGCCTATTAAGCACATGTATCTTTTTATGCATATATAGTATCCTACCTGATATCACACGTACATTCTTGTGAGCTCACTGACTTTGGTATATAAAAATTGTGAGAAGAGATGACTCCCCCTAAATACTGATGGAACTCAAAATTCAAACTGTGGGTGAGCTTTCTAGTGAAAAACATTAGACATAATTAACATAAATCCATGATCAACAAAATGAATATTTTTGGATATGTGGATGAATTATAATTCATGATGAATTTCGATTGGCATATATGTTGCTGCATATCAATGTGTGTGCGTGTGTGTGTGTGTGTGTGTGTGTGTGTGTGTGTATATATTCTCCAGATTTTCCAAAATATGAAATATGTGTGTCTTATTATACACTCCTTAAATTAATTCATGTTCCTGTATGTGTATTTATTAACAACATTTCACAAGATTAATCTCAGAAATCCTCAACCACCTGAAATACATATTGGTTTTCTAGTACTGAAAACTAATTTCAGTGATAGGTGCTTAGAAATCCTAATATTTCTACAGTAACTGACCCAGTTCAACATCAATGCAAGTAGATTCTAATGGAACATGATGTGTATTTTGATGTTCATTTTTATTCAACATTTGTACATTACAATTTCTTCAGTTTATGGACATCATAAGATATACTTTCTTATCCACAAGTTCACAAATGTATAGGTATTTATAGGCATTTGGTTTACTTTCAATCACTTCCTACTTCAGAACACATGTATTTCTCCATGTTGCTTTACTGGTCTTTTCACTAGACTTATTTCAAAACACATTATTTTCGATTGCATGATCATTTTTGAAACAAAACTCACACACTCTTCATGATAAACTGTAACCAGAATATTACCATTTGATATATAACTCGTTTGAATGAATGTATATATATAAGATTTCCTATATATTTTCAGAGGTAAATTCAATCCATTATTTAAACTTGGAACCAGTTATATACTTTATTCACAATATGGTCTATTCATGCATCATCTCTATAATCATCAACACGGGGGTACACCTATTTGTATCCTCAGTACTAATTTATAAGTTTTCAGAATTTTGCTCCCTGTAATGGTGGAAGAAATACTCATGTCACCTGATCTACATATACATTTTATCACAGTAGTATTCTGGACACAAAATGCAAACGTCACACTTATGATTGTGCCAAAGCCTAAATGGAAAGTGAACATGGATTACTAAAAACATGCATGTCCATTTTGCCTAATGCTCTCAAATATCAATCCTATTGGTGAGTACATATTTGTTTCTAAGATAATATATTCAACCTCAACCCTCTTGAAAATATCTAATACTATCACTGACTTTATACTTTGCATGATTTCCAAATGTCCCTATTGATATCTGCTTTCCTACATATTTTCCCCAGTTCATCATTGTGATGGTCTCTTCACATGTGCTGACATTCACATTCACTCTCTAACTGAAACCCTATTGTTAAAGAACTTTTTTTCCAATTCCTAGACTCACTCTTCTTCTTAAACATACTGACTATCTTCCTAATCCTACAGACTATCCCTTTTTGACTGGATGTTCTCTTCTACATTCAATCATCCGAGGTACCCGGTCCTATGCCATTGTGTATCGATTTATCTGAGACCTCGGTGCAGAACATAATTCAAGCTAATTATCTCAATCAAGGGCCCAATGCCTTCCTAGGCTTCAAATCGTTCCTAGATCTCTGTTCTCATACATATATTTCACGTCTATATTCTTCTAAATATCACAGATTCCCAATACCATTATTCATCCAGCAGAATGATTCCTAACTCAAATCAAACATGCTTTTAACCCTAACCATACACTGTTCACTCTATCTCACTTTACAGAAGAGCAGGGACAGAGTTGGTCTTACAATACAGGAAGCTAGAGGATCTTCCACCAGGTGAGAACCTCAGAAGTCCATGCAGAAATAATCCCTTGAGAAGATGTAGTCAGCTATGAAGGACCTGAGAGAGCAAAAGTCATCTTGCATGGCACACAACCCGGTCAGGATGAAAGGATGTGTCTGAATCAGCCTCTCTCTTCTTAATGTAGTGAAGAAGGACAAAACCAAGCCTGGGTGGAGAGCTGTTCCCAGGTACTTATGGTTTCTATACCATTCTAACTTGTGAAAGTGTCACAGGAAGTAGGCAAAGACTCGATCTCAGAGAGCATACGAAGCAACTGTTAGGACAAAGTGGTGGCCAAGGCAGTGACCTCATTCAGTTCCTGAAGAAAGTGACCTCACCTACTTCCTTGGTGATGACACTCTCTGAATTTAGGATCCAGGAAGCCAGGCCCCCATTACCAGTACCAGTCCCAGTCCCAGTGAGCTCACTTGTTTGGATTTACCAAGGAGAGAGTCAGTCTTTCTTGGGACCTACTAATGTGAGCGTGGCCAAATGCCAGGATAGCTCTTAAGAGGGGCCTTTCCTGAGAGGACAGAAAGTGGCTCACCGCTGGCTCCTGACAACTTCACAGAGTTGTCAAAGGAGACCAGATCTATGACAGGAAATGCCATTGTTGAGAAATATGGCCTACCAGTCAGAGGACACTCCGGATAGTCACAGACCTACTTGGGGGAAAAGGTGCCTTGGTGTGTGTGAACGACAGTTTGTGGTTTTGTCTCATGTTCTGAGAATAGGTAAAAAAAAAATGTCGGTTTGTTTGTTTTGGAGTGGAATGTTTCCAATAAGTCTTTGACAAGGCGAGTGTTTCTATGTCTGTGTATCCCCCTGTCTCCATGGTTGTAGACATTAGAAAAAAGAATGCCACAATGGGTGTGTCCTGTCTAGGACAAAGCTTCCCAGCATTCATCTTGCCCAATTTATGAATGGACTGCAGCTTGCCTTATCCATGGGCAAGACCTACTATGATCCTAAATTCCTGTATTCGTCCTGAATTCTGGCCACTCTCCATAATAGTCTCATGGTTTTGTGTCCAAGATATGTATCACCTCAAAGCTCTGTGACATGGCCATGTACTGGATAGCTGAAGGGAATGGCGAGCATCTCAGAAAACTCAGATATCAGTGTGACCAGGGAGTCTCAGTGGAAAAACCCTGCTTTGGGCCTTTTGCTTACCTATTCTTCTGTTGTCCTGAATGTCAGGAAGGTCTTTGCCTAAGGCCAACCCTTTGTGAAGCCTGATGAAAACAGTTTTCAAATGGAAATGAATGAGCATCACCTGTGGCTCTTTGCTTAATTGCTTTGGAAAGGTATGTGACTGAATCAGCCTCCTGGCCCTGTGTGAGGCTGTGGCTTAGATTCTCTGCACCTAATCGATCTAAAGAAAGATCCCATGTGTGCATCCAAAACCAAAATGGCCAAAAGAGCAATCATTGTGGATTAAGTCTCTCACCTTCCTCTGTAAGGTTCCTGAGTTACATCAGTGAGAATAGGGATCCTTTGGGTCAAATGAGTTCTTCAAAGCCCTGCAGATTCTAGCCCATAGATGCTTGGGTTTTCTCATGACTCCAATTCAAATAAAGAATCCAAACCCCACAGTCAGTAGGCCTCAGATTGGAGAAGTCGAGCAGTATTAAACACAAGTCTATTTGATCACTCCTGGTTCACAGGAAGGGTGTCCAGACCACCCTGACTTTAGGCAAATTAGGGGCAAGGGAGATTTTTTTGGACACTGTCTTGGACTGCGCCCCTCATGGAAACTTCCAGGCACAGGTTATGATGAGTGTATATATAGAAGAAGATGAGTGCCATGTGGGAGTGTTTTGGTTTTAATTGTGGTCATTTGTGTGGCAGTTGGAAGAGATGCCTGGGTCAACCTGTGCTTGAACTCTGGTGTGATTCCAATTAGAGACTGAGTTCTGGAACTGACCTCAGAGAAGTATTGCCATAAATTATGTTGGTATTTTAGGAGGCCACGCATGAGATTTGCCCTTAGAAACTGAGATCTACGCCCATTTTGGCTTTCCACAGATCACTGGGAATCTCAGCAAGGATATCACATGATTTTATTCTGAAAGTCTTGGCATGTATAGTTGAGAGTCTTAACACATATGTACCTCACATTGTAGACCTCAATGGCCCTGGCTTCATGTGACCTTTTGGCAACTCTTTGGAAAGCCTTGCCTGTGAGAGTTCTCCAGAGATTTTATTGCAATGAGATTCCTCACTATTTACAGGTTCCTGTATAAATTGAAACCCCCAGTGCCTCCAACGTTATCCTTGAAAAATGGCTAGATAAATATCATGAAATTTTTAAAATTCCCATGACCAGGTGGAACTGGAGAACCTTTGGATGTCCTGTTGCTGATCATGAGTGTACCAGACCCTGCCTTAATTCACTGGGTTTCATGAAAATGGTGTGGAACAGAGATGCCAGAAATTTGGACCCTGTCGAGTAGGGGGCCTAGAGCAGTGGAGTGTAGGTGTGTGAAAAAACATCTGTGGTGGGGCCACGTGGATCTGCCATTGGCTTTCAAATGACTTGTGACTGACATGGTGAACCCAGCAGACCCTTATATGTAAAGGCATCTTGTTATATGGAGAGGGTTCAGGGCAATGTTCAGAATCAGGTTGCTTTGGTCAAGGTGGAAAGCTATGTGGATAGAAGCGTGGTTGGTGCATTCTCCTGCAGACCCTGACCCACCACACGTGAGAGTCCTCCCTCCAGAACTGTGTCCCAGTTGTACTCCTTGTATTTCGTGAAGCCAACACCAAACTCCCAGTGCAGCAGTAAGAAACACCATGAAAAGTGGAGGATGACCAAATGGCTTCACAGTCCACACAGGTAGATACTTAGACACCAGTGGCCACAGTTTCCTAAAAAGAGAAAATTAAGAACTGCTGCCTCATGTTCACTAGAAAATAAGGAAGCATGTCCTCCATGTCACATAGATGCAGACCCAGAATTGGTAGTCTCACTACCAAGGACTCTAAAGCTCCTGACAACAACGTATATTTCAAGGGCCCAACCTCAGAGGCAGTTTATCAAAAAGTAATTAGGCCAGCAGAGCTCCAAGTTTGTGTAGTGTTTACCCTCTCCCTTACTTTTGGAAACTGTTCTACCACCTCCAAGTTTGTGAACTCCTGATCATTTTCCTTTCCACATATGTAATCACAGATTTTCTAACTCTTCTCCACTAATTGTGTCTTAGTTGCTGCGAAGGTAATGTGAAGGCATTGTTCTGGATGAGAGTGGGAAGATTTTTGTGTAGAACATAATTGCATACACATTAGATTCATTTTGCTATTCTCCATTTGAAATACTGAATCCCTGACACTAACCCATACCCTACTAGACTCTGACTACTAATCCTAATATGAGAAAAAGAAACCTAACAGAATACGAATACAGGCCATTCATAGGAAGCATGGTGTATACTTTAATTTGCCTTATGCTTTATCAATGGTATGTGTTATAAATCTAGTCAATTTTTATTTGTAATATTTCTCCATGAGTTTTTAAAGTTAACCCATTTGTAAATTTCTGTCTCCCTTTCTCTGTAGCCTATTCAGCACATGTATTATTTTAGGCATATTTAGAATCCTACCTGGTATCACATATACATTCTTGTGAGCTCACTGATTTTGGAAGATACAAATTGTGAGAAGAGATCACTCCCCCTAAATACTGATGGAACTGGAATTCAACCTGAGGGTGAATTTCCTAGAGGAACAACATAATACATAAATCCATGTTCATTAAAATGAATATATTTGGATATGTGGATGATATATATTTCATGATGAATTTCGATTGTCATATATATTGCTACATTTTAATGTCTTTGAATGTGTGTTTCTATCTATGTATCTATCTATATATCTATTTCTCTCTCTCTCTCTCTCTCTCTATATATATATATATATATATATATATATATATATATATATATACTCTCCAGTTTTCAAAATATGAAATATATGTGTCTTATTATACACTTCCTAAATTCACTCATGTTTCTATATGTGGATTTATAATCAACATTTCACAAGATTTTTCTCAGAAATATTCATCCACCTGAAATACATATTTATTTCCTAGTACTGAAAACTAACTTCGGTGAATGGTGCTTACAAATCCTAATATTTCTACAGTAACTGACCCAGTTTAACATGAATGCAAGTAGAACCCTATGGGACATGATGTATATTTGAAGGTCATTTATATTCAACACTTGTACATTACTATTTCTTCAGTTTATGGACATCAAAGGATATATCATTTCATCCACAAGTTGAAAAATTTGTAGGCATTTGGTTCACTTTCAATCACTTCCTGCCTCAGAACACATGTATTCCTCCATGTTTCTTGACTGGTCTTTTAATGAGACTTCGTTCCAAACACATTATTTTCAATTTCCATAATCATTTTTGAAGCAAAACTCACACACTCTTCGTGATAAACCATAATGCTAATATCAAAATTAGATGTATAACTGGTTGGAAGGAATGTACATATATCAATATAAGATTTTCTATATATTTTCAGATATCAATTCAATCCATTATTTAAAGTTGGAACCAGCTATGTTATTTATTTACAGTATTTTCCATTATGGCATCTTATCCATATTCATAGACACAGGGTACACCTTTTGTATCCCCAATAGTAAAGTATAAGTCTTTAAATTATTGCTTCAGAAACGTTGGAAGAAATACTCTACTCACCTGATATACATATACATTTCATCTCAGTGATATTCCTGACACAAAATTCAAGGGTCACACTTATGATTGTTCCAAAGCCTAAATTGAATGTGACCATGTATTGCTAAAAACATTCATGTCCTGGTTCTCTAATGCTCTCAAATATCATTCCTATTGGTGACTACATATTTGTTTCTTCCTAAGATTATATATTCAACCTCAACCCTGTTAAAAATGTCTTTTCCTGTCACACACTTTGTACTTTGCCTGATTTCCTAATGTCTCTATTGATACCTGCTTTCCTACACCTTTTTTCCAGTTCATCATTGTGAATGACTCTTCAGATTTGCTGACATTTACATTCAATCTCTAATAAAACCCCTTTGCTAAAGAACTTTTTGTCCAACTCCTAGACTCAATAAAATGGGTTGCTCAAAGCCCTGCAAAAGGTAGCCCATAGGTGCTTGTGTTTTCTCATGACTCCAATTCACATAAAGAATCTAAACCCCACAGTCAGTAGGCCTTAAATTGGAGAAGCGGAGCAGTATTAACGGCAGGCCTATTGATCACTCCTGGTTAACAGGAAGGGTGTCCAGGCCACCTTGACTTTGGGCAAATGAGGGGCAAGGGAGCTTGTTCTGGACACTGTTTGGGCTGTGCCCATCATGGAAAGCTCCAGCTAGAGGTTATAATGAGTGTCTATATGGAAGCAGATGAGGGCCATGTGGGAGTGTTTTGGTTTTAATTGTGGTCATTTGTGTTGTGGTTGGAAGAGATGACTGGGTCCACCTGGGGTTGAACTCTGGTGTGATTCCCCTAAGATACTGAGTTTTGGAAATGACCTCAGAGAAGTATTTCCATTAATTGTGTTGGGATATTAGGAGGCCACACATGAGCGTCGCCCACGCATGAAAGTAGGCCTCAAATTGGAGAAGCATAGCTTTTTGTCCAAATCTTTTACTCATTCTTCTTTCTAATCCTACAGTCTATATTCCTAATCCTACTGACTATACCTGTTTGACTGGATGTTCTCTTTGACATTCAATCATCCAAGGTACAAGGTCCTGTACCATTGTATATCGATTTATCTGAGACAACTCTGCAGAACATAATTCAAATCTAAGTATCACAATCAAAGGCCCAGTGTTCTTCTGGGCTTCAAATCTTACCTAGGCTTCTGTTTGCATACTTATATTTCACCTATATATCCACGTTAAGTAAAATGAATATTTTTGGTCCTGTGGATGATATATATTTCATGATGAATTTTCTACTCACCTAATATACATATACATTTCATCTCAGTAATATTCCTGACACAAAATGCAAGGGTCACACTTATGATTGTACCAAAGCCCAAATTGAATGTGACCATTTATTACTAACAACATCCATGACCTGGTTCCCTAATGCTCTCAAATATCATTCTTAATCGTATAATAAGACTACATATTTGTTTCTTCCTAAGATTATATATTCAACCTCAACCCTGTTAAAAATGTATTTTCTTATCACGCACGTTGTAATGTACCTGATTTCCTAATGTCTCTATTGATATCTGCTTTCCTACACCTTTTCTCCAGTTAATAATTGCGAATGACTCTTTACATGTGCTGACATTGACATTCACTCTCTAACTGAATCCCCATAGCTAAAAAACTTTTCGTCCAAATGCTTTACTCCCTATTCTTTTGAAACCTACGAACTATCTTCCTAATCCTACCGACTATCCCTGTTTGAGTGGATGTTCTCTTCTACATTCAATGATCCAAGGTACAAGGTCCTAGGCCATTGATTATCTATTTATCTGAAACATCTGTGCAGAACGAAATTCAAAGCTAAGTATACCAATTGAGTGCCCAATAACCTTCTGGGCTTCCAATTATTCCTAGATTTCTGTTTTCATATTTATGTTTCACCTCGATAGTCTTATAAATATCACAGGTTCCGAATACCATTATTCATCCAGCAGAATGATTCCTAACCCATATCGAACATGTTATTAACCCTAACCATACACTGTTCCCTCAATCTAACTTTACATAAGAGCAGGGAAAGAGTTGGTCTTACAATACAGGAATGTAGGGGATCTTCCACCTGCTGAGAACCTATAACGTCCATGCAGAAATGATCTCTGTACAAGATGTTGGCAGCTATGAAGGAGAGAGAGTAAGAGTCTGGTCAGGATGAAGGGTTGTGTCTGAATCAGTCTCTCTCTTCTTAATGTAGAGAAGATGGACCAAAGAAGGCCTGTGTGGAGAGCTGTTCCCGAGTGCCTATGGTTTATATAGCATTCTAACTTGTGAAAGTGTCACAGGAAGTAGGGGCAGCCTCAATCTCATGGGACCCTTGGAAGCAAGTGTTAGGACAATGTTGTTGCCAAGGCAGTGACCTCATTCAGTTTCTGATGGAAGTGACCTCACATCACTTCCTTGATGATGGAACTCTCTGAACATGGGATCCAGGAAGCCAGGCACCCAGAGCCAGTCCCAGTTTCAATCCCAGTGGTCTCACTTGTTTGAATTCATCAAGAACAGAGTTAGTCTTTCTTGGTACCTACTGATGTGAGGATGGCCAAATGCCAGGAAAGCTCTGAAGAGCGGCCATTCCTGAGAAACCAGGTAGTGGCTCGCCACTGGCTCCTGTCAACTTCATAGAGTTGCACAAGGAGAACAGATCTGAGACAGGACAGGCCATTTCGGAGGAACATAGTATGGCCCATCAGTCAGAGGTCCTAAGGATAGTCACAGACCTTCTTGGGGGAAGGATTTGCCTTTGTGGGTGTGTGTGTGTGGGTTTGTGTTTTTTTGTCTCATGCTCTGAGAATATGTAAGAAAGGTGATTTGTTTGGTTTGGAGTGAACTGATTCTAGTAAGTCGTCTGACAAGGCGAGTGTTTCTGGGTCTGTGTATTCCACTGTGTCCGTGGTTGTAGACATTAGAAAAGAGAATGCTTCAATGGATGTGTCCTGTCTAGTAGAAAGCTTCCCAGCATTCATACTTCCCAATTTATGAATGAACTGTGGCTTTCCTTATCCATGGGCAATCCTGATATCTTCCTAAGTTCCTGTTTTCTTTCTGAATTCTGGCCACTCTCCCGAATAGGCTCATGTTTTTGTGTCCAAGATATGTACCACCTCCAAGCTCTGTGACATGGCCATGTACTGGATAGCTGAAGGGAATTGCGAGCATCTCAGAAAACTGAGATATCAGTGTGATCAGGAAAGTCTCAGTGGAGAAACACTGCTTTGGGCTGTTTTCTTACCTATTGTTCTGTTGCCCTGAATGTCAGGAAGGCCTTTGCCTCAGGCCCCAATTTGGGAAGCCTGAAGAAAACAGTTTTCAAATGGAAACTAATGGGAATCACCTGTGGCTCTGTGCTTAATTGCTTTGGAATGGGATGTATCTGAATCAGGCTCTAGGTCCTGTGTGAGGCTGTGGCTTAGATTCTCAGCACATGATGGATGTAAAAAAAGATCCCATGTGTAAATCCAAAACTAAATTAGCCAAAAGAGCAGTCATTGTGGAAGAAGTCTCTCGCCTACCTCTGTAAGGTTCCTGACCTCAATCAAGGGTGAATAGGAACCTTTGGTTCAAATGAGTTCTTCAAAGCCTTGCAGAGGCTAGCCCATAGGTGCTTGGGTTTTCTGCAAAATCCAAATCACATAAAGAATTTATAACTGACTTTCAGTAGGACTCAAACTGGAGAAGCAGAGCAGTATTTACAGCAGGCCTATTTTATCACTCCTGCTTCCCCGGACGAGTTTCCAGGCCACCCAGACTTTAGGCAAATGAGGGGCAAGGGAGTGTATTTTGGACACTGTCTTGGGCTGCGCCCCTCATGGAAACCTCCAGCCAGAGGTAATAATGAGTGTCTATATGGAAGAAGATGAGGGCCATGTGGGAATGTTTTGGTTTTAATTGTGGTCATTTGTGTGGCGGTTGGAAGAGATGACTTGGTCAAACTGGGCTTGAACTCTGGGGTCATTTCCCTTAGAGACTGAGTTCTTGAACTGACCTCAGAGAAGTATTGCCAAGAATTGTCTTGGGATTTTAGGATGCTTCGCAAGAGAGTGGCCCTTGGACACTGAGATATAGACACAGGGTGGCTTTTCACACAGCACTGGGAATCTGAGCCAGGATATCACATGATTTTATTGTGAAAGACTTGGCAGCCATAGATGAGAGTCAAATCATACATGGACGGCAAATTGTAGACATCAATGGGCCTGAATTCATGTGATCTTTTGGCCACTATTTGGGAAGACTTGCCTGTGAGAGTTCTCCAGAGATTTCATTGAAATGAGCTTCCTCACCATTTAATGGTTCCAGAATGAATTGAAACACACAGTGCCTCCAACTTCATCCTTGAAAAATGGCTAGATAAATACCATGAAATTTTTTAAATTCCCATCACCAGGTGGCACTGGAGAAACTTTGGATGTCCTGTTTCTGATCATGAGTATATAATACAGTGCCTTGATTGACTGGTTTTCATGAAAATGGTTCAGAACAAAGATGTCAGAAAGTTGAAGACTGCTGAGGAGTGGGCCCAGAGTTGTGGTGGGAAGGTGTGTGATAAAACATCTGTGGTGGGGCCATATGGATCTCCCATTGGCGTCCAAATTGCTTGTGACTGACGTGGTGCAGCCAGCAGACCCTTATATGTAAAGGAATCTTGTTATATGGAGAGGTTTCAGGGCAATGTTTAGAATCAAGGTGCTATGGTCAAGGGGGCAAGCTATGTGGAATAGAAGCCTCGTTGGTGCATTCTCCTGCAGACCCTGACCTACCACACATGGCAGAACTCCCTCAAGCACCGGGTATCAGTTGAATTCTATGTATTTCATGAAGCAATACCAAAATCCCAGTGCAGCAGCAAGAAACACCACGAAAAGTGGAGGATGACCAAAAGGCTTCACAGTCCACATGTGGATACACTTAGCCCCCCGTTTCCACAGTTTACCTACAAAGAGAGAATTCAGCACTGCTGCCTCATATTCAGTGGAAAATAAGAAACCATGTCCTCCAGGTCAGATAGATTCAGACCCAGCTTTGATGGTCTCATTACAACGGAAGCTAAAGCTCCAGACAATAATATATATTTCAAGTGCCCAACCTACGAGGCAGTTTCTCAAGAAGTCTTTAGGCCAGCAGAGCTCCATGTTTGTGGAGTGTTTACTCTGTCCCTTACTTTTGGAATCTCCTCTACCACCTCCAAGTTTGTGAACTCCTGAGCATATTCCATCCCAGTTATTTATTCACAGATTTTCTAACTCTACTCCTCTAATTGTGTCTTTCTCTGGGTGATGGTAATGTCAAGGCATTGTTCTGGATGAGAGTGGAAAGATTTTTGTGTACCACATATTTACATACACATTGTATTCATTTTCCAATTTTCCATTCGAAATACTGAATACCTGACACTAACACCTACCTTGGTAGACTCTGACAACTAATCCTAACAAGATGGAGAAAAATAACCCAAAAAGAAAAAAATACAAGCAGTTCAGAACTGGAGGCATGGTGTATAGTTGGAATTGTCTTTTGCATTATATAGGATAGGAGATATAAATGTAGTCAATTATTTGTTGAAATAGTTCTCCATGTGTTTTAAAGTTAACAAATATGTGAATTCCTGTGTCCCTTTCTCTGTAGCCTATTCAGCACATGTATTTTTACATGCAATTATAGAATCTTACCTTATACCACACGTACATTCTTGTGACGTGGCTGACTTGGCAGATACAAATTTTAAGAGATCACTCTTCCTAAATGCTATTGGAACTGAAAATTCAACCTATGAGTGAGCTTCATTGTTGAATAATATTATACATAAATCCAGGTTCAAGAAAATAAGTATTTTTGGATCTCTGGATGATATACATTTCATGGTGAATTTCAATTGGTATATATTATGTTATTTTAAATGTCTGTGTATGTTTGTTTGTGTGTGTGTGTGTGTGTGTGTGTGTGTGTGTGTATATATATATATATATATATATATATATATATACTCTCCAGATATTTTAAAATATGAAATATGTGTCTTATTATACACTCCCTTAACTCATTCATATTCAAGTATGTGGATTTATAATCAAATTTTCTCAAGACTTTTCTCAAAATATTCATTCTCCTTAAATACATATTTGTTTCCTAGTACTGAAAATTAACTTTAGTGAATGGTGCATAAAAATCCTAATATTTCTACAGTAACTGACCCAGTTTAACATCAATGCAAGTAGATTCCTATGGGACATGATGTGTATTTTGATGTTCATTTTTATTCAAGACTGCTACATTACTGTTTCTTCAGTTTATGCACATCATAGGATATATTTTCATCCACAAGTTCGCAAATTTATAGGCATTAGTTTCACTTTCAATCACTTTCTTCGTCAGAACACATGTATTCCTCCATGTTTCTTGACTGGTCTTTTGATGAGACTTCTTTTTAAACACATTATTTTCAATTTCCATGATCACTTTTGAAGCAAAACTCACATATTTTTCATGATAAACTATAATCCTAATATTACCTTTAGATGTATTGCTGGTTGGAATGAATGATGTTATATCAATATAAGATTTCTTATAAGATTTCAGATATCAATTCAATCTGTTATTTAAAGTGGGACCTGTTATATTATTTATTCAAAATGTGGTCTATTCATGCATTATCTCTATATTCATACACACAGGGTACACCTCTTTGTACACCCAATACTAATTTATAGGACTTCAAAACATTGCTCCCAGAATTGCTGGAAGAAATATTCATGTCACCTGATCTACATATACATTCTATGACTGTAATATTCTGGACAAAAAATGCAAAGGTCACACTTGTGATTTTACCAAAGCCTAAAGGGAAAGTGAACATGGATTACTAAAAGCATCCAAGGCCAGGTTGTCTAATGCTCTCAAATGTCAATCCTACTGGTGACTGCATATTTGTTTCTTCTTAAGATTATATATTCAAACTCAACCCTGTTCAAAATGTCTAATCCTATCACTCACTTTATACTTTGCCTGATTTTGTAATATCTCTATTATTAACTGCTTTCCCACATATTTTTCAAAGTTCATCATTGTGACTGAATCTTCATATGTGCTGACATTTACATTCACTCTCTAACTGAAACCCTATTTTTAAAGAAGTTTCGGTCCAAATTCTAAACTCACTCTACTTCCTAACCTACCGAATATCATTGTAATCCTACCAACTATCCCTTTTTGACTGGATGTTCTCTTCCTCATTCAATCATCCAATTTACAAGGTCCTATGCCATTGTATATGGATTAATCTGAGACATCTGTGCAGAACGTAATTCAACACTATGTATCCCAATCAAGGGCCCAATGCGCTTCTGGGCTTCAAATTCTAGATTTCTGTTTTCATACATATATTTCACCTATATAATCTTATAAATATCGCAGGTTCCCAATACCATTATTCATCCAGCAGAATGAGTCATAACACAAATCGAACATGTTATTAACCCTAACCATACACTCTTCCCTCAATCTAACTTTACAGAAGAGCAGGGACAGAGTTGGTCTTACAATACAGGAATGTAGGGGATCTTCCACTTGCTGAGAATCTTAAAGGTCCATGCAGAAATGATCCCTGGAGAAGATGTAGGCAGCAATGAAGGACCTGAAAGATTAAAAGTAATCTTCCATGGCAAACAACCTGGTCAGGATGAAGGGTTGTGTCAGAATCAGCCTCTCTCTTCTTAATGTAGAGAAGATGGACCAAACCAGGCCTTTGTGGAGAGCTGTTCCCGGGTGCCTATGGGTGATATACAATTCTAACTTGTGAAAGTGTCACGGGAAATAGGGGCAGCATCCATCTCATGGGACCCTTGGAAGCAACTGTGAGGACAAAGTGGTTTCCAAGGCAGTGACCTCATTCAGTTCCTGAAGGAAGTGACCTCAACTAACTTCCTTGGTGATGGAACTCTCTGAACTTGGGATACAGGAAGCCAGGCACCCAGAGCCAGTCCAAGTCCAACTCCCAGTGGTCAAACTTGTTTGGAATTTCCAAGGACAGAGACAGTCTTTCTTGGTACCTACTGATGTGAGGATGGCCAAATGCCAAGAAGGTCTGAAGAGGGGCTTTTTCTGAGAAAGAAGGTAGTGGCTCACCACTGGCTCCTGACAGCTTCATAGAGTTGGACACAGAGACCAGATCTGAGACAGGACAGCCCATTATGGGGGAATATATTAAGGCCCACCAGTCAAAGGACACTCCGTATTTTCACAGACCTACTTGGGGGTCTGTGTGGGTGTGGGTGTGGGTTTTTGGTTTGTCTCATATTCTGAGTATAGGTAGGAAAGTTGTTTGGTTTGGTTTGGTGTGAATTGTTTCTAGTAAGTCTTTTGACAAGGCGAGTGTTTCTATGTCTGTGTATCCCACTGTGTCCGTGGTTGTAGACATTAGACAAGAGAGCGCATCAATACATATGTCCTGTCTAGTAGAAATCTTTCCAGGATTTATCCTGCAGTATTTATGAATGATCTGCGGCTTGCCTTATGGATGGGCCACTCCTAATATCTACATAAGTTGCTGTTTTCTTTCTGAATTCTGGACAATCTCCAGAATAGGCTCATGGTTTTGTGTCCAAGATATGTACCACCTCCAAGCTCTGTGACACGGCTATGTACTGGATAGCTGAAGGGAATGGTGAGCATCTCAAAAAACTCAGATATCAGTGTGACCAGGAAAGTCTCAGTAGAGAAACTCTGCTTTGGGCCTTTTGCTTACCTATTGTACTGTTGCCCTGAATGTCAGGAAGGTCTTTGCTTCAGGCACCCCTTTGAAAAGACTGAAGAGTTTTCAAATGGAAATGTATGGGCATCAGCTGTGGCTCTTTGCTTAATTGCTTTAGAAAGGGATGGGTCTGAATCAGCTTCTTGGCCCTGTGTGAGGTTGTGGCTTAGATTCTCAGCACCTGATGGATCTAAAAAAATCCCATGTGTGCATCTAAAACCAAAATAGCCAAAAGAGCAGTCATTGTGGATTAAGTCTCTTGCCTTGCTCTGTAAGGTTCCAGACCTCCATCTTTGAGGATAGGGATCTTTTGGGTCAAATGAGTTCTTCAAATCACTGCAGAGGTTAGGCCATAGGTTCTTGGGTTTTCTCATGACTCCAATTAACAAAAAGAATCTAAACCCCTCAGTCATTAGGCCACAAAATGGAGAATAAGAGCCATATTAACACCAGGCCTCTTTGATCACACCTGGTTCACATGTAGAGTGTACCTGCCACACTGACTTTAGGCAAATGGGGGCAAAGGACCTTATTTTGGATACTGTCTTTGTCTGTGGCCCTCATGGAAACCTACAGCCTGAGGTTATAGTGAGTGTCTATATGGAAGAAGATGAGGGCCATGTGGAAGTGTTTTGGTTTTTATTGTGGTCATTTTTGTGGCCGTTGGAAGAGATGACTGGGTCCACCTGGGCTTGAACACTGCTGTGATTCCCCTTAGAGACTGAGTTCTGGAACTAACCTCAAAGAAGTATTGCCATGTATTGTGTTGGGATTTTAGGAGGCCAGGCATGAGAGTCGCCCTTGGAAACTGAGATCTAGGCCCAGGGTAGCTTTTCACAGAGCACTGGGAATTTCAGGAAGGATAGCAAACGATTTTATTCTTAAAGAATTGGCAGCCATAGTTGCAAGTCAAAACACACATGGACCACACATTGTAGACCTCAAATGCCTGGCTTAATGTGACCTTTTAGCCTGTCTTTGGGAAGCCTTGCCTGTTAGAATTCTCCTGCGCTTTCATTGAAATGAGCTTCCTCTCCATTTAATGGTTCCTGAATGAATTGAATCCCACAGTGCCTCAAACTTCATCCTTGAAAAATGGATAGATAAATACCATTGAATTTTTGAAATTCCCATGACCAGGTGTCACTGGAGAACCTTTGGATGTCCTATAGATAATCATGAGTGAACCAGACAGTGCCTTGATTGACTGGGTTTCATGAAAATGGTGTAGAACAGAGATGCCAGTAATTTGGAGCCTGCTGAGTAGTAAGCCTAGAACAGTGGTGTGCAGGTGTTTGTTAAAACATCTGTGGTATGGTGATGTGGATCTGCCATTGGCTTCCAAATGGTTTGTGACTGACATAGTGCAGCCCCCATACCCTTGGATGTAAAGGCATCTTGTTATATGGAGAGGTTTCAGGGCAATGTTTAGAATCAGACTGCTATAGTCAAGGGGGCAATCTATGTGGGATAGAAGCCTGGTTGGTGCACTCTCCTTCAGATCGTTAACCACCACACGTGACAGAACTCCCTCCAGCACTCTGTTCCAGTTGACCTCCTCGTATTTCATGAAGCAAATACCAAACTCCCAGTGCAGCTGCAAGAAACACCACAAAAATTAGAGAAAGACCAAATGGCTTCACAGTCCACACTGGGAGACAATTAGCCCCCAAATGGCAACAGTTTACCTAGAAAGAGAGAATTCAGCCCTGCTGCCTCATGTTCATTGGAAAAAAAGAAACCATGAGCTCTAGGTCACATAGATGCAAACACAGCTTTGATGGTCTCACTACAAAGGAAGCAAAAGCTCCTAACAACAACATATTTTTCAAGTGCCCAACCTCAGAGGCAGTTTCTCAAGAAGTGTTTAGGCCAACAAAGCTCCATGTTTGTGGAGTTTTCACCATGTACCTTACTTTTGGAAACACCTCTACCATCTCCAAGGTTGTTAACTCCTGAGCATTTTCCATTCCAGATGTGTATTCAGAGATTTTCTAACTCTTCTCCTGTTATTGTGTCTTACTTGGGGTGAAGGTAATGTCAAGGCATTGTTCTGAATGAGAGTGGGAAGACTTTTGGGTAGCACATATTTGCATACACATTGGATTCATTTTCCAATTTTCCATTCGAAATACTGAATCCATGACTGTCAGAGGTAGAAGGAATTCTCCTTCAAAGAATAGCCAGACACTTACAAGAAACAGCCACCAGGAGACATCCTGTCTGGGAGACATCCTGTAGCCATCTGTCTCCCTGAGACATCCTGCGGCCATCTGTCTTCCTGAAACTTTCTGAGGTTATCTCACCTTGTGAAGACATCTAGAAATAAGAGAGATTTCCCACATCCAGCATATAAATACCCCTGTGTTAACAATAAAAATTTGCAGCTTGATCAGAACTCCTGTCTTGCTGTCATCTCTCGTGTCTCTTGTCCCTTTATTCCTCCCTATCTAGGTTCGCTGCCCACGTTGATGTGTCCTGCCGGCCGGGACATCTGGCGCCCAACGACTGGGTCTCGAGCGTTTGACTGAGGGGGACCCCGACCTCCTGGAAGACTTTGTCAAGCGGAGCTCGCGATCACAGCAGAAGACACCACCGAGAAACAGATCCAGGAGGAGGGTGGGGATGACGCACGGTGAGTGACCCACCATGGGACAAGCAGTTTCGTCACATGATTTGTTTTTGTCAGCCCTCAAGGAGTCCTTCAAGACCTGGGGGCGCGTGTTAAGAAAAAAGACTTATTTTTTTTCTTTTCACACAAAGGAGAACTGTGTCCATGGTTTCCCCTTGAAAGGATCATTGATGATAAAAGATGGCTTAGAGTAGGAGACTGTATAAAAGATTATTATGTATCCTTTGCCCAGAAAATGTGCCTGTTCCCACCTTTTCTTACTGGAACTTAATTAATGAAATTCTTAAAAGTTCACCCTTTGACAATGGTACCTTAAAACTTGTCAGGATTGGGGAAGTGACTATGCAACTACCTCTCATTCCCCCTCGGCATGCCCCTCAGTTAGTATAGACATAGACCTTTCTCAGGCTCCCCAGGACCGTGGGACCCTTCCTGATCCCCCTAAAAATACCACCCTAATGAATAAGGCTCCAATAATTACCAACTGTCTTTATCCAGTTTTAAATCCCAGAGACACATTGACCCCTGTGGAGGAGGCTACCTGGGAGAAGGAAGCAGCTCGCTACAATTCAGAAGACCCTCCACCTCTCAGGACCCTGCCACAGCCTTTAGGACTTACACATCCACCTCCCTCCTATATCCCTACTGCCTTTTGTGCTCTGACCCTTAAGGGTAAAAATGCCCCCCCCCAGATATTTTTTCCCACTTCCCTTGCCTAACCTGGCTCCCTTGAAAGCATCCTTACAATATAGAAGGGAACAGATCCAACCTTTAAAAGAATTAAGATCGCTTCAATCTGAGCTATGTTCATTAGCCTTAGGTACGGAGTCTGTGCAACTGTCCCACAGCACTCTAATACAAAGGTGAAGCCACTCCATCGGCCTGTGCTCGCATTCCCAGTCACCACCAGTCAGATAGATAAGCCTGCCCAGGCTGAGGTCAAAGACTTAGATGAGTATCAAGAGGAGGAAGCGAGGAAGTGAATCAAGCAGATCAAGACTCAGAGGATGAGAAGTTCACCCCTAGGCAGGAAGGAACCCAGAGTCTACAAAAAATTAAGCCTGCATTTTCTTGAAAAACTTAAAAAGGCTTGTGCTCACTATGGCCCCACTGCGTGCTACATGTTGCCTTTATTAGAAATCCACAGCACACAATGGCTTACTCCCAATTATTGGAAATTTTTAGACCAAGCTACCCTCAGTGCCAGAGACTTCCTGTTATGGAATGCAGATTTCAAAGAGCACTGTCGGGAAACTGCTCAAAAAATATTAACTAAGGCCTCCTCTAAATCCGGGACTTATGTTAAGCTAGTGGGCAATGAGCCTTTTGACACTAAAACTAAACAGGCACATTTCCCTCCTGGACTTTTGACGCAGATTCAGATGGCTTCCTTATATGCTTGGAAACACCTCCCTCAAAAGGCCTTGGCTACCACTTCCCTGACAAAAATTTGACAAGGGCCCGGAGAGCCTTATAGCTACTTTGTTCCCTGGCTTAACCTAGCTGCAGAATGCTTGCTTGGACCAAGCCAAAGCGAAAGCACCTTGGTAAAACATCTTGCCTTTGAAAACTTCAACCCGGCATGTCAGGATGTTTTTTGACCACATAAGGATAAAGGGAAACTTTCTGACTTTATTAGACTCTGTGCAGGGGTGGGTGCAGCCCATGCCATGGATCTTGTCCTAGGTGCCGCTTTTACCAAGAACTTTCACAATCCTGGCTCAAATACTTGCTTTACTTGTAAACAACCTGGCCATTTTGCACGCAAGTGTCTGACAGGCAAACAAAGCCTAGGAATAGTGTCTCCTCAAACTGGGGCTAAACCGCCCCAAGCTACCCTTTGCCCTAGATGTGGTAAAGGTCATCACTGGGGCAGTGAGTGTAGATCTAAGACAAATGCCCTCAGACAGCCTATTTCTTTCCTCTTCTTGGGAAACTCCCTGCGGGGCCAGCCCCTGGCCATGACATCTCCCAGGACAAACCCAGGGGCAATAAAATTTGTTCCCTCCCAAACTCCCAACCTACCTCAAAATCCTTCTCCAAAATTGCCTCCCTCAAACTAGCCACCCCTGGCAGTGCAGGATTGGACTCCTGTGCCACCACCGATACTATATTAGACTCAATGCAAGGGCCCCAGATAATACCCACTGGAATTATGGGTCCCCCTCCATCTCATATGTGTGCCTTTATTCTTGGAAGAGCCTCTACTAACTTACAAGGTGTTCATTTCTTCCCTAGCATTAATGATTATGATTTCACTGGAGAAATAAAAATACTGGCCACAGCTATTAATGGAGTTGTGGCCATCGCAGCAGGAACAAGACTTGCAAATTAATACTCCTTCCCTTTTATCCAGCAGGCACTTCCACCGCCCAAACCTACCGAGGGGGACTGAATCCTTGGGCTCATCTGATGTATATTGGGTTCAACCCATTTCTCACAATAGACCCACCATATCCTTACTTATTGAAGGAAAAGAATTCCAAGGAATTCTAGGTACTGGAGCTGTTGCCACAATTATTTCTCTAAAATACTGGCCATCAGCTTGGCCCCTCACCCCATCCTTGACTGACCTTAAAGGGATAGGACAGTCAAAAAATCCTCTGGTCAGCTCTAGGGCTCTTCGCTGGACTGATAAAGAGGGTAATAAAGGAATGGTGACTACTTTCGTTGTTCCTGACCTCCCTGTTAACCTATGGGGCCGAGATATTTTGAGTCAAATGGAAGTTATTCTGGCCAGTCCCAATTCCATAGTGACTCATCAAATGCTTCATATCAATTCTGTCCATGGTACAGGCCTTGGGAGACTGAGACAAGGACTGGTTGAGCCTATACAACCCATACAAAAAACAAATACATAGGGACTTGGGTATTCGGATTTTTAGTGTCGGTCCCTGGCTCTCCTGTACCCCATGGAGATAAACTTATTTGGGAGACTCAGACTCTTGTGTGGGTGGATCAGTGGCCCCTTACCCAAGAAAATTAGGAGGCTGCCTCCATGTTAGTGCAGGAAGAGCTGGCAGCCGGCCATGTAGAGCCCTCAACCTCACCATCGAATACTCCTATTTTTGTTATCAAGTAAAAATTAGGCAAGTGGTGCCTTTTACAATATTTGTGTGCCATTAATAAAGTTATGCACCCGATGGGAGCACTACAGCCAGGCATTCACACACCAGTGGCTATTTCCAAAAACTATTGTAAAATGGTTATTGACTTAAAAGATTGTTTTTTTACCATTCCTTTACATCCTGAGGATAGACCCTATTTTGCCTTTAGTCTCCCTTGCATTAATTTTCAGGGCCCTATGCAGAGATTTCAGTGGAAGGTTCTTCCCCAAGGTATGGCCAACAGCCCTAGTCTTTGCCAAAAATACGTTGCTCAAGCAGTACACCTTGTGAGAGAGTGATGGCCACAAATTTATATTTTACATTATATGGATGATTTGTTAATTGCTGCACCTAATACACATGACCATAATAATTGTTACTTGGACCTTTACAAAATCTTCACTAGCTTGGGACTACAGATAGCTCCTGATAAGGTTCAAACACAGAACCGTTATAGCTATTTGGGCCTTAAACTTCAAGATAATCAGATCCAAATTCCTAAGATACAACTACGGTTGGACCATCTTCACATCCTTAATGATTTTCAAAAATTACTGGGGGATATTCAATGGCTATGAATATATTTAAAATTACCCACTTGTGTACATTTCCCCTTAATGATATTTTGAGAGGTGATTCCCACCCCTCCTCCCCTCAAAAGCTTACTCCTGAGGCATGGCAGGCATTAAATCAAGTCACAAAAGCCATTGCCCAAAAGTTTGTTACACAAAATTCTTATAACCTTCCTCTGGTTCTGGTTATTTTACACACTCCTCATACACCCACAGGAATATTTCGGCAGTGAAATACACATTTTAAAAATAAAGGCTACTCCTTGCTTTGTGTCCATTTACCCACCACATCCTCCAAGGTTATTACTGTTTATCTTGCTCAGGTAGCTTCTATTATTTTTAAAGGTCGTTTGCTAACTCGACAACATTTTGTCAAAGACCCTGATAATATTTTAATTCCATTTACTAAGGACCAAAACCAATATTTACTACAGACAGAGGATGAATGGGGTATTGTCCTCTCAGGCTTTTTGGGAACAATTGATAATCACCTCCCCAAAGACCCCCTTTTACATTTTGTCCAGTTACATCCATTTATTTTTCCCAAAATTACTCAAAAGGCTCCCATTCCTCAATTCCTTACTGTCTTTACAGACGGTTCCAGTAATAGCCGAGCAGTCTTTGTTGTCAGTAACCAGCCTACCACCTTTGATAGTGTCTATCAGTCAGCACAGTTTTTGGATTGTTTGCCATAACACAAGTTTTTAAAACATTTTTTTGATAATCCTGTTAATATTTATACGTACAGTGCCTGCATTGCTCATTCTGTGCCCCTGCTGGAGATTTCACCCACCATTAAGCCTTCTTCCAATGTGGGCTTTCTGTTTCACCAGCTTCAGCAGCTAATTCAGGCCAGACAACACCCATTTTTCTTAGGACACATCAGGGAACACTCTGATCTTCCGAGCCCTCTAATACAAGGTAATGCCCAAGCTGATGCAGCAACTCGTTTCATCTTTCCAATTTTTGATGGCTCCACTCAAAAGGCCACGGAGTTACACAATCTTCACCATATAAATTCACAGAGCCTTCGATAACTATGTAAAATCACCAGGCAACAGGCACGAGAAATAGTAAAAGCATGCCCTGGTTGCCCTGTCTTCCTCCCCATTCAACACTTGGGAGTTAACCCCAGAGGATTACTGTCCAATCAGTTTTGGCAAACGAATGTTACTCATTTTTCTGAATTTGGAAAAACCAAATATATACACGTTTCTATAGATACCTTCAGCGGCTTTATTTCTGCATCACCACATTCTGGAGAGGCTATCAAAGAATTCCTTTCTTATCTTGTTTCAGCCTTTTCCTTAATGGGTAAAAAAATACATATTAAAAAAAATAATTGTCCTGCATATACCAGTGCCGAGTTTAAACAGTTTTGTGGTACCTTGCACCTTACCTTAAAGACTTGGCTAACCCGCTTGAAGTCTTCTGCACTTGTATTTACCACTCCCAGGCATCGCCTTAATTGCATTATTTGCCCTTATTTTTCTTTCTCAAGACAATGAAGGCCATTCAGCCGCAGACTGACACTGGCATCTCTCGTCCAATTCTGTTCGCCCACCTGTTATGTGGCGCAATCCCCTTACAAATAAATGGAAAGACCCAGATTGTGTCCTCCTCTGGGGACGAGGCTCAGCTTGTGTTTTGGACCAAGAGCAAGCAGGCCCTAGATGGTTACCAGAACGCCTGGTTAAACAGGATAATGACTTACATCAACATAGGGACCGAGGTCCTCCCCTTGAGGACAAATTTTCCTCTTTTTAGGATGCAGCCAACAATCTGTGTGAGCATCCTGCTTAAGGCACTTCTGCTGAACAGGTTTGTACATGGAGGCCTTGGTCCTCCACCTTCCAACATCATGGAGTACCTTTTTGGCCCTCCCTGTGAATGCAAGGGAGGATCTTGGACTCAGGCTCCCACTAGTTGGACCCAGACTGCTGACTGCGTGACTAAGGTGGCTTACCTCCGTGCTGAGTTTGACCATAAGCTCGGAGGAGTTCATCAGCCTAAATGGGTATGTGTTATCAAGCCAAAGATTATTCCCCCTAGTACAAGTAAAGCTCTCCAAAGTTGTTCTGAAACTTGAACGCATACCCAAGAGGTGCATGTCTCTTCTTATGCGTCGGCCTCAATTTGTGTTAACAAGCAGGGAGAACAATTATTTGAAGCCTCCATAACTAAAACTCATGCAGCAGGGGGGACCACTATTCATTATACCCTCGTTCTTTTTGCCCGGGGAGGAGATGGCAAATACACCAAGCTACAGTCACCTGGGTGCCAAGGCCCTGTCGGTAAACCCTCCTGCTGCCCCATTAAGGCACCTACAGGGGTCTCTGATTGTGGAGGATTCACTGATGCTGTCAAGCATCCTCAGATAATCAAACTTTTGAAACCCCAAATCCCTGAGCTCACATATCATCCCTTAATATAGCCTAAATCCCAGCTCCCAGGTTTAGATACCAATACATTAGATACTTTGGAAACTACCTTCTCCTTCCTTAATAATTCCAAGCCCACCCTTGCTGGTGATTGCTGGCTCTCCATGACAACAGGGGCAATCATGCCTATTGCAGTTCTATTAATTCTATCATAGACAATGATAATACATGCCAACCCAGATTTCCTTTTAAAGTACAGCCTATAGGCACTTTTACAATATGTCTTTTAGGCGTGATGCAGAATAATACGTATGATACTGATGTTGGAGTTACTTCCTTTGGAAATTGCTCAACAGTACAAAACTATTCCTCACCCACCCCATCTTTGTCCCCCCAATGGCACAGTTTTTATGTGTGGAGGAAACTCAGCCTTCCCCAGGCTTCCAGCAAATTGGACTGTTGGCTGTGTTCTTGCCTTATTACTCCCTCATAAAACTATTGTCCTAGGAGACGAAACTCTATGCATTCCTAGTCTAGACACCTTAGTGAAAAGACACAGGCGGGCAATACAGGCCTTACAACTCCTTGCCAGCCTTCGAATAACAGCTGCTGTGGGCACAGGTACAGCTGGCTTAGTCAGGCAATACACTCTTACCTCGCCTGTCTCAACAACTTATAAATGATGTATAAACTCTATCAGGAACCATTAAAGATTTGCAGAACCTAGTAGACTCCCTGGCGGAATTGTTTCTTCAAAATAGACGAGGCTTAGATTTGCTGACAGCTAACCAGGGAGGTATTTGCTTGGCCTTAGGGGAACGATACTGCTTTTATGCCAATAAATCAGGCATAGTACGCTCTAAAATTAAGCAGCTTCAAGAAGATCTAGAAAAGAGACGAAGGGAACTTTTTGAAAATCCCCTCTGGACAGGGTTTAATGGATTTCTACCCTACCTTGTACCCCTATTAGGCCCTTTGTTGGGTTTACTTTTAATGGTGTCCATAGGCCCCTGCATTATAAACAGGCTGGTACACTTTATTAAAGAACAGATTAATATTTTGGCCTCTAAGCCCATACAGGTCCACTATCATCATCTGGAGATGGAAGACCATGCTGCCAACATTTAAAAGGATGTTCTACCCTTCTCACAGGCTTATTTCTTAAGTTTACATCCCCACAAATCTCTTTTTCTTACATAAAACTATAAGTAACAGCTCTGACCAACCATCTTCTGCCATTGCCATAAGGATTCGTCCTCCATGGGCCCCTCCGTTTGGGGGAGGATGCACCCATGGAGTGAGGATGTTAGGCCCCAATAACGGAGGGTGCAGGATGGACTGCAGGAGGATGGATCCACGGATCCCAAAACATAAGACCTCTTAGTGACACGGTCTGGTGCATGGCGGTCGGCATGCTTCCCCCTCAAAGCCGTCTCCTCCAAAAACATGCCAAGGCCACCAAGAAATCTTCTAGTAAACATGCTCTCTCAGATCAGGAGATATTCTAAGGCCTCCTTGAGAAACAGAGCCTCTATCACCCCCTAAAACATTGGCCAGTAAGGTATGGTCATATATTTTATATAAAAAAGGGGAGAGGTCAGGGGCTAGAAGGAAGTTCTCCTTCAAAGAATAGCCTTACACTGACAAGAAGCAGCCCCCTGGGAGATATCCTGCCTGGGAGACATCCCGCAGCCATCTATCTCCCTGAGACATCCTGCGGCCATCTGTCTTCCTGAAACATCCTGAGGTTATCTCACTTTCTGAATACATCCAGCAACTGCCGATAAGAGAGCTTTTCCATCTGCAGCATATGAATTCGAATGTGAGAACAATAAAAGTTTGCAGCATGATCAGAACTCCTATCTTGCTGTCATCTGTCGTGTCTCTTGACCCTCGATTCCTCCCCAACTAGGTTCGTTACCCACGTTGATGTGTCCGGCCGACCGGGACAACTGACACTAACCCATACCCTACTAGACTCTGACTACTAATCCTAATATGATGGAGAAAAATAACCCAAACAGAATAGAAATACAAGCAGTTCGGAGGAGGCATGGTGTATAGTTGGACTTGCCTTTTGCATGATATAGGGTAGTTGTAATAAATCTAGTTAATTTTTAATTGAAATAGTTCTCCATGTGTTTTTAAAGTTAACAAACATGTGAATTCCTGTCTCCATTTCTCTTTAGCCTATTCAGCACATGTATTTTTATCTGCACATATCGAATCCTACTTGGAATCACACCTACATTCTTGTGAGGAGGCTGACTTGGCAGATACAAATTATGAGAAGAGATCACTCTTCATAAACGCTGTTGAAACTGAAAATTCAACCTTGGGTGAGCTTCCTAGTAGATCAACATTATACATAAATCCATGTTCAGTAAAATAAATATTTTTGCATCTATGGATGATATATATTTCATGTTGAATTTCGTTTGGCATATATATTGCTACATTTTTTTGTCTGTGTGTGTGTTTTGTATATATATATATATATATATATATATATATATATATATATATATATATATACACACACACACACACACACACACTCTCCAGATTTTTCAAAATATGAAATATATGTGTCTTATATACACTCCCTAAATTCATTCATGTTTATGTATGTGAATTTATAATCAACTTTTCACAAGATTATTCTCAGAAATATACATCCACCTGAAATACTTATTTGTTTCCTAGTACTGAAAAGTAACTTAAGTGAATGGTGCATACAATCCTAATATTTCTACAGTGACTGACACAGTTTAACATCAATGCAAGTAGATTTCTATTGGACATGATGTGTATTTTGAAGTTCATTTTATTCAACACTGGTATATTAAATTTTCTTCAGTTTATTCACATCATAGGATATATATTTCATCCACAAGTTCACAAATTTATGGCCATTTGATTCACTTTCAATCATTTCCGGCTTCAGAACACATGTATTCCTCCTGGGTTCCTGAATGGTCTTTTCATGACAGGTCTTTTCAAACACATTCATTTCGATTTCCATAATCATTTTGAAGCAAAACTCACACATTCTTCATGATATACCATAACTCTAATATTACCATTACATGTGTAACTGGATGGAATGAATGATTGTATATCAATATAAGATTCCCTGTATATTTTCTGATATCAATTCAATCCATTATTTAAAGTTTGAGCCACTTATATTATTTATTCACAGTATGGCCTATTCATGCATTATCTCTCTATTTATAGACATAGGGTACATCTATTTGCATCCCCAATACTAATTTATTCATCTTCAAAATGTAGCTCCCAGAAATGTTGGAAGAAATACTCATGTCACCTGTTCTACATATACATTTTATCACAGTAATATTCTGGACACAAAAAGAAAATGTCACACTTATGATTGTACCAAAGCCTAAATTGAAGTGAGCATGCATTAGTAAAAAATCCATGTCCAGGTTGCCTAATGCTCTCAAATGTCAATCTTATTGGTGACTACATATTTGTTTCTTCCTAAGATTATATATTCAAACTCAACCATGTTGAAAATGTCTAATCCTATCACTCACTTTATACTTTGCCTGATTTCCTACTGTCTCTATCGATATCTTCTTCCCTACATAGTATCACTGATCATTATTGTGACTGACTCTTCACATGTGCTGACATTTACTTTCACTCTCTACCCGAAAGCCTATTGCTAAAGAACTTTTGTTCCCACTCCTATACTCACTCTTCTTACTAAACCTACGGACTTATGTCCTAATCCTACTGACTATCCATTTTTGACTGGATGTTCTCTTCGACATTCAATTATCCAAGGTACAAGGTCCTATGCCATTGATATTGATTCATCTGAGACAACTGTGCAGAATATAATTCAAAGCGAAGTATCCCACTCAAGGGCCTAATGCCTTTCTGGGCTTCAAATCTTACCTAGATTTCTGTTTTCAAACTTATATTTCACCTGTATATTCTTGTAAATATCGCAGGTGTCCAATACCATTAATCAACTCGTAGAATGAATCCTAACCCAAATAGAACCTGTTATTAACCCTAACCATACACTGTTCCCTCAATCTCACTTTACAGAAGAGCAGGTACAGAGTTCGTCTTACAATACAGGAATGTAGGGGTTCTTCCACCTGCTGAGAACCTCAAAGGTCCATGCAGAAATGATCCCTGGATAAGATGTAGGCAGCTATTGAGGAACTAAGAAAGCAAAAGTCATCTTCCATGGCAAAAACCCTGGTCAGATTGAAGGGATGTGTCTGAATCAGCCTCTCTCTTCTTAATGTAAAGATGGACCAAACCAGGCCTGTGTGGAGAGCTGTTCCTGGGTGCCTATGGTTGATATACCATTCTAACTTGTGACAGTGTCACAGGAAGTAGGGGCAGGCTCCATCTCATGGGACTCTTGGAAGCAACTGTTAGGACAAAGTGATTGTCACGGCAGTGACCTCATTCAGTTGCTGAAAGAATTGACCTATATAACTTCCTTGTTGATGGAACTCTCTGAACATGGTATCCAGGAACCCAGAGACCCAGAGGCAGTCCCAGTCCCAGTCCCAGTGAACTCAATTGTTTGGATTTACCAAGGACAGGGTCAGCTTTTCTTGGTACCTACTGATGTGAGGATGGCAAAATGACAGGAGAGCTATGAAGAGGGTCCTTTCCTGGGAAAGCAGGTAGTTGCTAACCACTGGCTCATGGCAACTTCACAGAGTTGGAAAAGGAGACAAGATCTGAGACTGTAGAGGCAATTTCGGGGGAACATAGTATGGCTCACCAGTTAGAAGACACTCCATAAAGTCACAGACCTACTTGGGGGAAGGAGGTACCTTTTTGAGTGTGGGTGTGAGTGTGTGGTTTTCACATTTTCTGAGAATAGGTAGAAAAGTCGGTTTGTTTGGTTTGGGGTGGACTGTTTCTTGTTTGTCATTTGACAAGGTGAGTGTTTCTATGTCTGTGTATTTTACTGTGTCAGTGGTTGTAGACAATAGTAAAGAGAATGCATCAATGGATGTGTTGTGTCTAGTAGAAAGCTCCCAGCATTCATCCTGCCCAATTTATGAATAGAGAGTGGCTAGCCTTATTGATGTGCAATACCTATTATCTTCCAAAGTTCCAGTTTTCTTCCTGAATTCAGTCATCTATCCGGAATAGGCTCATGGTTTTGTGTCCAAGGTATGTACCACCTCCAAGCTCTGTGAAATGGCCATGTACTGAATAGCTGAAGAGAATGAGAGCATCTCAGAAAACTCAGATATCCGTGTGAATAGAAAAGTCTCAGTGGAGAAACCCTGCTTTGGGCCTTTTGCTTACCTATTTTTCTGTTGCCCTGAATGTCAGGAAGGTCTTTGCCTCAGGTCACACTTTGTGAAGCCTGAAGAAAATAGTTTTCAAATGGAAATGAATGGGCATCACCTGTGGCTCTTTGCTTAATTGCTTTTAAAATGGATGTGTCTGAATCAGCATCTTGGCCCTGTGTGAGGTTGTCGCTTAGATTCTCAACACCAGATGGATCTAAAGAAAGATGCCATGTGTACATCCAAAACCAAAATGGCAAAAAAAAAATCAGTAATTGTGGATGAAGCTTCTTGCCTATCTCTCTTAGTTTCCGGACATCCATCAAGTGAAAATAGGGATCCCTTGGGTCAAATTAGTACATCAAAGCCCTGTAGTGGTGCTTGGGTTTCCTCATGACTCCAAATCACATGAAGAATCTATACCAGACTGTCAGTAGGCCTCAAATTGGAGAAGCAGAGCAGTATTAAGAGCAGGCCTATTTGATCACTCCTGGTTCACAGGAAAGTTGTCCCGGCCACAAAGACTTTAGGCAAATGAGGGGAAAAGGAGCATATTTTGGACCCTGTTTTTAAATGTGCCCCTCATGGAAACCTCCAGCCAGAGGTTATGATGAGTGTCTATATGGAAGAATATGAGGGCTATGTGGAAGTGTTTTGGTTTTAATTGTGGTCATTTGTGTGGCGATTGGAAAAGATGACTGGGTCCACCGGGGTTTAAACTCTGGTGTGATTACCCTTTGAGACTGCGTTGTGGAACTGACCTCAAAAAAGTATTGCCATTATTTGTGTTGGCATTTTTGGAGGCCACGCATGAGAGTCGCCCTTGAAAACTGAGATGTAGACCAAGGGTGGCTTTCCACAGAACACAGGGAATCTCAGCCATGATATCATATGATTTTATTTTGAAAGCCTTGGCATCCATAGTTGAGAGTCAAAACACACAAGGACCTCTCATTGTAGACCTCTATGGGCCTGGCTTCATGTAACCTTTTGCCCACTCTTTGGGAAGCCTTGCCTGTGAGATTTCTCCAGAGTTTTCATTGAAATGATCTTCCTCAACATTTAATGGTTCCTGAATGAATTAAAACCCACAGTGCCTCCGACTTCATCCTTGAAGAATGCCTAGATAAATATCATGAAATTTTTGAAATTCCCATGACCAGGTGGCACTGGAAAATCTTGGATGTCCTGTTGCTATTTTAAGTGTACCAGACAGTGCCTTAATTGACTGGGTTTTATGATAATGGTGTAGAACAGAGATGTCAGTAAGTTGGAGCCTCCTGATTAGTGGTCATAGAGCAGTGTTGTGCAGGTGTGTGATAAAACATCTGTGGTGGGGCCATGTGGATCTGCCATTTACTTCCAAATGGGTTGTGACTGACATGGTGCAGCCAGCAGAACCTTCTATGTAAAGGCATCTTGTTATATGGAGAAATTTCAGGGCAATGTTCAGAATCAGGTTGCTATGGTCAAGGGGGCAGGCTCTGTGGGATAGAAGCCTGGTTGGTGCATTCTCCTGCAGACTCTGACCCACCACACGTGACAGAACTCCCTCCAGCACTGGGTCCCAGTTGAACTCCTTGTATTTCGTGAAGCAAATACCAAAATCCCAGTGCAGCAGCAAGAAACAGCAATAAATGTGGAGGATGACCAAATGTCTTCACAGTCCACACGAGGAGACACTTAGCACCAAGTGGCCACAGTTTACCTACAAAGAGAGAATTCAGCACTGCTGTCTCATGTTCATTGGAATATAAGAAACCATGTCCTCCAGGTCACATAGATGAAGACCCAGCTTTGATGGTCGCACTAGATGGATGCTAAAGCTCCTTAAAACAACATATATTTCAAGTGCCCAATCTCAAGGGAAGTGTCTCAAGAAGTCTTTAGGCCAGCAGAGCTGCAAGTTTTTGGAGTGTTTACCTGTTAGATCAGGACACAAGAAAAGACCACTGACTCCAATAGAAATCAAATTAAATTAAACTTATTATTTCCACTGGCCATGCTGCCTCTCCCTCCGAAAACAGCGGGAACAAGACAGCAACCCCAGCTTTCCTACAGCACAGCTTTATAGCCCAGAAAGTTACACAAAATGGGGGTTAGAGATAACAGAACTCTGACAAGCATCACACTAATGGTAGTTTACATTTTTTTTTTTTTTGCTGTAAAATGGAGCCTCAGAGAGGGTTGCTGTCTGGCCAGGGAAGGCAAATATTTATGATATGTCACTAAAGTTTCAAAAAGGGTTGCTATCAGGTCAGAGAGCAAGACATGGGTCAGTTCAAGTCACTGGCAGGCATTCCAAACAGGTTCAGAATTTTCAGTAATTTATGGTAAAGCCAAAATTATCTTTTCATGCTTTGTGGCAAGATGGCTCCCAATTTTAATAAAAGATCAGGTTGGGTCTATCATTTTCCCCTTTTCTCTGTGTCCCTTTCAAATCTTTGATAGATTGGGGGAAGAGCACTGAGGAAATTTTAATCCCTCAGGTAAAAGTCTCCAAATTTTTAGAACTCACCCAAAACCAGTCTCCCTGATTTTACCTGACTTAATTAATTACTTGTATTGATAGTCTATTTATATTTGGCTCCATTGTTGTAATAAGAGAGGCGTCACCCATTTTGTATTCTTCTGAGCTGAGAGAGGGTGACGTGAGTAGGCATGGTGTGAGGGACATGAGTTGCCTTTTAGAAGTAGTTGAGCGACATGAGTTGCCTTTTAGAAATCAGTTCGTTTTGAAGTCTCATTAAGGAAGAACAGGTTGTAAAGTCATCTGGGGATGGGTTCTTCTATGAGAGAAACAAAAACCATGAGTACTGAATAAATGTTGCAGCAGCTGGAACATGTCACTCTATAGAATTTCCCTCACCGGTCTTTAATATTCCCAGTTATCAAGACTGTCAACTTAATATTTAACTTTTAGTATTACAGTTGTCCCTCCCCATAAGATACAGTTTAATAATTTAATGTCATCTGATCTTGCAAAATCCTTTTACCAGTATGACCTCTGTGTCTAATAGAGGAAACCTTTAATTCTGATACTCAATGCTGGATAATCGTACTAGCAAACACCAAACTTAACTGTGTAGGTTAGGAATATCTTTAGGCCTTAAACTGAAAATTTCTGCCTCTGGCAGCTCTTCTTGATAGTCTCTTTTAATAAGTATCAGGCATTCCTCTCTGAGAATCCTTCTTTGTAGCCTCCAGTCTTACTTATTTTGGGAGGCTAACATAAAGTGTATAACTTAAAATATTATTATTATTATTATTATTATTATTATTATTATTATTATTATTATTATTATTTAAAATGCCCAGGAATGGCTGTATTTTGGTTTTCATTGTCTTTGCTAAGTGTTTAAGATGAAGAAGTCAAACTGACTTTTGTTTCTATCTATTGTTAACAGTCAGCTGAGCTTTCATGGGAGTCATTCCTGGGGAAACTTGAGAGCACTTTCTCAGTTCTTCTAGAGCCATTTGCGCTACGTGGGTCCAGGTCTTGCTTGACCATGTGGCTTCCCTGGGAAGCATCATGGATTTCTTCCTTCTCTGATGACTCTCCTCTTCATAGCAAATGCACTGATTGGCTTTCTGTTCTCCAGTGGTCTCATTAATCTCCCTGATGGGGAGTTTATGTGGCCCAGAGTTGCAAAACTCTTTAGTGAAGTCCCCTGTTCCCTGGATTCAGACTGACTCAGAGGGCAAGAGACAAATATTGTTTTATTTTGGCCCTTTTCGTTTAAATTTAATTTTAAATCCTAATCTTAAACATCCATCAAATAAATTTTAACATCCTTATATTAAGAGCACTGGGCTTTAATGTCTATAACTTTATAATTATTTATCTTTTTATTAATTGGGATCTGTATTATTCTGTCTGTCTTGTAGGTGATAACTTACTCTCTGAAATTAACCCATGTTTTGTTCTTAAAGCAACACTTCTGTAAAACACTAACAGAGAATCTAGATCACATATAAGGAAATTACAAAATAAAATTTTATAACAAGAGTAAAAATACTTAGTTCGTGTAATAGCTACACTGAATTTTTTGGCTGAGTAATACATTATATCCCCTGTTTGAGATCCTAGTTATTTTGACATAAAAAAGAACTTTTAACATAACTTTAAAGAAATAAAATCTGACCTACTGCTTTTGTAGTCATTCTCACATGTAGTAAGATGGGACACACAGCCTTATCTCAGGTAAGGCAGGGCTCTTTATAAATATTAAGTGTTTTAGTTCTAAAGCTGATCTTTATTTTTTAAATATTATTTTACTAAGTTTACATAAATTGTTTGAGGTCACATGAACATTAGCTAACAACATATAATATCACTTTTAAAACATGAATTAAAGAAATGCTGAAAGTTTTTAACCTTTACATAGATTAGGCTCTAATTAACATAAAATACATTTAAATTGTTCCCCAATGTAAAAAGTAACATAAAACTTTGCATATCTTATTGGTAACAGGTGAATAAATCCCCAATACATTTTTTACCGTACAACTTCAAAACACTAGCTTGATATAATCCTCTTTTAAAATTTTTACCTTACAGACTTGCATACCTGATATGAGCACATTAGTAGCATCACAATTACATTGATGTTTCTACATTAACCAAGTTTAGCTTTTAAAGAAATGGCAATACAGTGCTCTAAAATAACAGTTCTAATTTAATCAGTTGTTTAATTTCTATGGTTGCTTGCTCTAGAAAAAATAAAACTTAATAAACACAATGCTATGGGTAAACTTATGTTTTAAGAAATTTTTGTCTCTTTAACACATGATTGATTTTTACTATCCTTTACAGACTTTAGTCAAACTTATACAGACGTTAGGAAGTCAATCAGATATCTAACAAAAGTACTCATGAATGAGTAATCCCATATCAAATTTACTTTACTTATTTATCAAAATATTAGACAAATGTATTGAAGAGTGTAAACCATTTTTATGTTGAAGGAAAAGTCCTAGAACCAAGGCATATTAGACATTTTGTAGATATTAACATTTTATTAGATTTTTGAATACCTAGAAAAACTTGAAAGCTTAAATTTAAAAACATTTATTTTTATCTGTTTATCCAATTTAATTGAACCATTTAAATCACGTGAATTAAAGACTTTTGGATCCACTTTTTAAAATTTGTTTATATGAGCGCTTTTTTTATGAGTGCTCCTTATATATGTTAATTTGTGTATCATATATATGATATACGGACATATGTATATATAGACATACAACACATAACAAAATTGAGCACACGTAATAATAGTAAAGGCCTTTTAGCTTTTTGCAGGTGAAATCTCCATTGCAATGTTTCAAAAATTCCAAAGTTGGTCAAAGATAGTACTGATCAGAAAAACATTAACCTAGGTCTGTATGATCAAAATCATGAGCTCAAAAAAAAAAAATAAAGTATCTAAGGAAAAAAATAAGAGTCCTAGAAAAAATGACTGGTCAGTAATTAGTAAATACCATACAATTTACCTTTTTTTTCTTAGGCCTCAGATCAGTCTCCTAATAATCTTGCAGGCTTCTTTCATTTGCCTTTCAAAATAAATCATGGCTGAGGTCTGGAAGCAGGAAGAAAAATCTGCTATTCTGAGCAGACACCTCAGGCCTAAGGCATTTTAACCATAATTTTCAGGTTCGGATGTTGAAAATTATGGTACAAGTTTAAGATACAATTCACAAAATTTTATATCTTTACATCTTGTTTTGTCAACAGATATCATACTATGATTTACAATACTTGTCCAGATTAATGCTCTGGTGCACAAAGTGAAATTTTCCCAGGCTACCCAATTCAAAATTGGTGAAAAAAAAAGACTGAGTGATTGGGAAGTTACTTGCCAACTTGGAAGTAGAGTTCTTTAGTTTTCCATCCTTAGTATTTAAGTTCTCTGGCATGAATTATCTGAAATCATAAACTAAACAATTACCTAAACCCGACTTTTAACTGCAAGATTGTGCAATGCTTCAAAAACCCATTCAGATACCAGATTGTTAAAATAAAACATCATCATTTAGACACACATTCAGCTAAGATCATTCCCCCAAAACAATTTATAATATCAACACATTATTGCACGTGTCTTAAAGGGCCAGAAACAAAGACACAAGACAGACAGAAAGGAGGTCCAGACTGTGGCTGTCAGACAGAACCCTTTAAACCAGAGCAGATAAGAGAAAAATCTCCTACACCAGTGGCACCATAGATGTCAACAGGGGGGGACCAGATGTTTTAAAAGAGGGGCAACCTGAAATGTACAATCAAGGGTCTCCATGGTGACTTTAATGCATTTAGTGTCCTCTTTTTCTTTTTCTCTTTTTTAGAAGACAGAGGTGGCATAATCCTTACAGTGCAGGGAAGAAAGGAGGGAATTCCCTGAAGCAACAGGGCTTCGGCAGCTGCTGGGAGTCCCTCAGTCCCTCCTTTTACTTACAGGATCAGCTACTCTGGTTTGGATCCACCCCAAGCATGCTACATTTACTTTACTAACATTTAAGTAGTCAGTTCTAAAAAAGTTCCGGGACTAAGCGGGGGGGGGGGGGATGTAGCAAAATTTGTAACTTAAAGTTCGGCTCCTGACCTTGAAGCCAATTAATGCCAATTTAATAATGAGGACAAGGTTTTTAGAAAAAGAAAAAGGGGGAGGGGTTATTGCTTTGGTAACAAAGCAAAAACACAGGGGACTCTGCCCAAATGTTGTGACTCTCTGGATCTGGAGGGACAAGGGGTTTTAATGGAGATTCACTTTTTAACCTGGGAGATACTCAGTTCTCAGGTCCACAGCAGGCATTGTCCTCTTCAGTGGGTGTGCTCCAGGCACCCAGCTAGGGGCTTCTCTCATTCTGCTTAACAAAGGGGGGTAAAGTTCATCGCAGTTCCTTAAAACACAGTCCAAAGGGATGTCAGTTTTACTTGCTTTGTTACCAATTTTCACGTCCAATATAGTTAAGATTTTGCCACAGAAATCACAGAACAAAACAAACAAGAAAAACATAGAACACAGAACAAAACACAAAAAACAGAAACCCGGACTCGAAACAGAAAAACAGAGGAGCAATGCAACGTCTTGCTAAAGCTCCAAAGTAGGACCGCGTGCATGCCAGTCAGCACCTCTCTACCATTCCAGAGGAATTCCCTACAGAACAGAACAGAAGACAGAATGATTCTCATTACTGTCCCGAAAAGGAGTATATGTGAGCCTCCCCAGGACA
This sequence comes from Callospermophilus lateralis, assembly GCF_048772815.1. NCBI lineage: Eukaryota > Metazoa > Chordata > Mammalia > Rodentia > Sciuridae > Callospermophilus > Callospermophilus lateralis. Next base: position 456,827 of record NW_027516866.1, read on the forward strand.
CCTCTATGTCATCAGAACAGATCTTCCTTTAATGGATATCCGATGTTATAAAGGCAGCACTTAATTATTGAGGCCTCCTCCACCAGGTGCTTGCTAATAGTTTTAATGAGGTGGTTCACTGCAGTGCTCCTGGGACCGAACGCTCACTCAAAGGCCTTGGAACATCTCAAGATGTGCACCCCCTAGAGTGGCTCTCCAGCCCGGAGCCCTGGAGGGAAGGCCAGATTCAGAATTTCCAGCAGTCTGGTCTTGTGATCTGGTCGGCAGGGTCATCTTGCTGGGAAACTCTAAAAGGTTCGATGAGAAAGCAAAAAAAGAACACTGACTCCAACTAAAATCAAATTGAGGCAAGCTTATTATGTCAACCAGCTGGGCTGCCTCTCCCTCCCAAAACGGCAGGAACAAAACAGCAACCCCGCCTTTCCTATAGCCCAGCTATATGGCCCAGAAAGTTACACAAAAAGGGGTTACAGAAAACAGAACTTTGACAAGCATGACACAAATGCTAGTTTATTTATTTTTGCTGGTCCCAATATCAGAAATTATGAGGACAATTAGAGCCTCAGAGAGGGTCGTTGTCTGGCCAGGGAAGGCCAAAATTTATGGTGTGTCACTAAAGTTTCAGCGAAGCCTGGATGGTGCACTTTCTTGCAGACCCTGACCCACCACACTTGACAGAATTCCCTCCAGCACGGTGTACCAGTTGAACTGTTGTATTTCAAGAAGCAAATACCAAACTCCCAGTGCAGCAGCAAGAAACACCACAAAAAGTGGAGGATGACCAATTGGCTTCACATTCCACATGGGGAGACACTAAGCCCCAGTCGCCACAGTTAACCTACAAAGAGAGACTTCAGCACTGCTGCCTCGTGTACATTGGAAAATAAGAAACTATGTCCTCAAGGTCTCAGAGACGCACACCCAGCTTTGAGGGTGTCACTGCAAAGGAAACTTAACTCCTGACAACAACATATATTTCAAGTGCACAACCTCAGTGGCAGTTTCTCAAAAAGTGTTAGGCTGGCAGAGCTCCATGTTTGTGGAGTGTGTACCCTGTCCTTACTTTTAGAAACTCCTATACCACCTCCAATTTTGTGCACTCATGAGCATTTTCCATTCCAGAAATGTAATCACAGATTTTTTAACTCTTCTTCTCTAAATGTGTCTAACTTGGGGCGAAGGTAATGTCAAGGCATTGTTCTGGATGAGAGTGGGAAGATTTTTTGTAGCACATATTTGCATACATATTAGATTAATTTTCCTATTTTCCATTCGAATTTCTGAATACCTGACACTAACCCATATTCTACTAGACTCTGACTACTAATCCTAATATGATAGAGAAGAATAACCAAAACAGTATATAAATACACGCAGTTCAGAGTTGAAATTGACTTTTGCATGAGAAAGGGTAGGTGTTATAAATCTAGTCAATTTTTAATTGAAATAGTTCTCCATGTGTTTTTAAAGTTAACAAATATGTGAATTACTGTCTCCCTTTCTCTGGAGCTTATTCAGCACATGTATTTTTATATGCACAAATAGAATCCTACGGGGATCACACGTACATTCCTGTGAGTTACATGACTTGGCAGATACAAAGTGTGAGAAGACATCACTCTTCCAAAATGGTGTTGGAACTGAAAATTCAACCTATGGGTGAGCTTCCCAGTAGAACAACACTATACATAAACCCATGTTCAGTCAAAAGAATATTTTTGGATCTTTATGATATATATTTCATGATGAATTTTGATCGGCATATATTTTGCTAGTTTTTAATATCTGGTTGTGTGTGTGTGTGTGTGTGTGTGTGTGTGTGTCTGTATATATATATATACACACACTCTACAGATTTATCAAAATATGTAATATATGTGTCTTATTATACACTCCCTAAATTCATTCATATTCATATGTGTGGATTTATAATCAAAATTTCACAAGATTATTCTCACAAATATTCATCTACCTGAACTACATATTTCTTTCCTAGTACTGACAACTAACTTCAGTGAATGGTGCATACAAATCCTAATATTTCTACAGTAACTGATCCAGTATAACATCAATGCAAGTAGATTCCTATGGGACATGATGTGCATTTTGATGTTCATTTTTATTCAACACTGGTACATTACTATTTCTTCAGTTTATGCACATCATAGGATATGTATTTCATCCACAAGTTCACAAATTCATAGGCATTTTTTTTACTTACAATCACTTCCTACTTCAGAACACATGTATTTCTCCATGTTTCTTCACTGGTCTTTTAATGAGGCTTCTTTCCAAAGTCATTATTTTCGTTTTCCATAATCATTTTTGAACCAAAACTCACACACCCTTCATGATAAACCATAACACTAATATTTCCATTAGTTGTATAACTGGTTGGAATGAATGATTGTATATCAATATATGATTTCATATATAATTTCAGATAATAATTCAATCCATTATTTAAAGTAGATCCAGTTATATTATTTATTCACAGTATGGACTATTCATGCATTATCTCTGTATTCATAAACAAAGGTTACACCTCTTTGTACCCCCAAGACTAATTTATACGTCTTCCAATTATTCCTAAAAAAAAATGGTGGAAGAAATACTCATGTCACCTGATCTACATATACATTTATCACAGTAATATTCTGGACAAAAAAAGCGAAGATAACACTTAAGATTCTACCAAAGCCTAAATGGAAACTGAGCAAGGACAACTAAAACCATCCATGTTCATATTGCCTAATGCTTTCAAATGTCAATCCAATTCGTAATTACATATTTGTTTCTTTCTAAGATTATATATTCAACCTCAACCATATTGAAAATATCTAATCTTATCACTCACTTTATACTTTGCCTGATTTCCTAATGACTCTGTTGATATCTGCTTTCTGACATATTTTCCCCAGTTCATCATTGTGACTGACTCTTCACATGTGCTCACGTTTACATTCACTCTCTACCCGAAACCCTGTTGCTAAAGAACTTTTGGTCCAAATCCTATACTCACTCGTCTTTCTAAACCTACCGACTATCTTCTTAATCCTACTGACTATGCCTTTTTGACTGGATGTTCTTTTCGACATTCAATCATCCAAGGTACAAGGTCCTATGCCATTGTATATCGATTTATCTGAGACATCTGTGCAGAACATAATTGAATGCTAAGTATCCCAATCAACGGCCCAATGCCCTCTGGGCTTCAAATCTTACCTAGATTTCTGTTTTCATACTTATATTTCACCTATATATTCTTGTGAATATCGCAGGTTCCCAATACCATTATGCATCCCGCAGAATGATTCATAACCCAAATTGAACCAGGTATTAAACCTAACCATACACAGTTCCCTCAATCTAATTTTATAGAAGAGCAGGGCCAGAGCTGGTCTTACAATACAGAATGTAGGGGATCTTCCACCTGCTGAGAACCTCAAAGGTCCATGCAGAAATGATCCCTGGAGAAGATATAGGCAGCTATGAAGGACCTGAGAGAGCAAAAGTCATCTTCTATGGCAAACAACCTAGTCAGGACGAAGGGACGTGTTTGAATCAGCCTCTCTTTTCTTAATGTGGTGAAGATGGACCAAACCAGACCTAGGTGGAATCATTCTTTAGATCCATGATGTGCTTAGATTCTAAATCACAGCCACAAACAAGGCCAAGAGGCTAATTCAGCCACATCCCTTTCGAAAGCAATAAAGCAAAGAGCCACAGGTGATGCCCATTCATTTCCATTTCAAAACTAAATTCTTCAGGCTTCACAAAGGGGTGGCCGGAAGCAAAATCCTTCCAGATATTCAGTGCAAGAGAACAGTACTTAAACAAAAAGTCCAAAGCAGGGTCTCTCAACTGAGAGTTTCCCGGTCACACTGAAATCTGAGTTTTCTGAGATGCTCGCCATTCTCTTCAGCTCTCCAGTACTTGGCCATGTCAGAGAGCTTGGAGGTGGTACATATCTTGTACACAAAACCGTGAGCCTATTCTGCAGAGGGGCCAGAATTTAGGAAGAAAACAGCAACTTAGGAAGATAGCAGGTGTTTCCCATTGATAAGACAAGCTGCAGTTCATTCATATATTGGGCAGGATGAATTTTGGGAAGATTTATACTAGACAGGACACATCCATTAATGCATTTTCTTTTCTAATGTGTACAACACCAGACACAGTGGGATACACAGACAAAGAAACACTCGCCTTGTCAAACGACTTACTAGAACAGTCCACTCAAAACCAAAAAAAAAAAAAAAAAAAAAACGCCTTTCCTACCTATTCTCAGAACATGAGACAGAACCACAAATCCAAACCCACTCCCACAAAGGCACCTTCTTTCCCCAAGTAGGTCTGTGACAACCCGGAGTGTCCTCTGACTGGTGAGCCATACAATGTTTCCCCGAATTGGCCTGTCTTGTCTCAGATCTGGTCTCCTTGTCCAACTCTGTGAAGTTGAGAGGAGCCAGCGGTGAGCCACTACCTGTTTTCTCAGAAAAGGTCCCTCTTCAGAGCTCTACTGGCATTTTTCCATCCTCACATCAGTAGGTACCAAGAAAGGCTGACTTTGTCCTTGGAAAATCCAAACAAGTGAGCCCACTGGGACTGGGACTGGGACTGGGACTGCCACTGGGTGGCTTCTTGGATAACAAGTTCAGAGAGTTCCATCACCAAGGAAATGAGGTATGTCACTTTCTTTGGAGCTGAATGAGGTGACTGCCTTGGCAACCACTTTGTCCTAACAGTTGCTTCCAAGAGTCCCAAGAGATGGAGCCAGCCGCTCCTTCTTGTGACACTTTCACAAGTTAGAATGGAATATAAACGATAGCCAAACGGGAACAGCTCTCCACACAGGCCTGTTTTGGTCAGTCTTCTCTACAATAAGAAGAGAGAGGCTGATTCAGACACGTCCCTTCGTTCTAACTAGGTTTTTTTGCCATGGAAGATGACTTTTGCTCACTCAGGTCCTTCATACATGCCTACAACTTGTGCAAGTATCATTTCTGCATGGACCTTTGAGGTTCTCAGCAGGTGGACGGTCCCCTACTTTCCTGTATTGTAAGAACAACTCTGTTCCTGCTCTTTTGTGAAATGAGTTTGAGGGAACAGTGTATGTTTATGGTTAATAACAGGTTCGATTTGGGTTAGGAATCATTCTGTGCGATGAATAATAGTGTTGGAAACCTGTGATATTTACAAGAATATAGAGGTGAAATATAAGTATGAAAACAGAAATCTAGGTATGATTTGAAGCCCAGAAGGGCATTGAGCCCTTGATTGGGATACTTAGCTACGAATTATGTTCTGCAAATATGTCTCATATAATTCGATATACAATGGCATTGGACCTTGTACCTTGGATGATTGAATGTAGAAGAGAACATCCAGTCAAAAAGGGATAGTTGCTAGGATCATGAAGCTAGTCGGTAGGTTTAGGTGGAAGAGTGAGTATATGATTTGCACCAAAAGTTCTTTAGCAATAGGGTTTCGGTTAGAGACTGAATTTAAATGTCAGCACATATGAAGAGTCAGTCACTAGGATGAGCTGGGGAAAATATGCATAAAAGCAGATATCAATAGAGACATTACAAAATTAGGCAAAGTATAAAGTGACTGATAGGATTAGACATGTTCAACAGTGTTGAGTTTCAATATATAATCTTAGGAAGAAACAAATATGTAGTCACCAATAGGATTGGCATTTGAGAGCATTACGAAACCTGGACATGGATGTTTTTAGTAATCCGTGTTCACTTTCCATTTAGGCCTTGGTGCAATCATAAGTATGGCCAGTAAATTTTTTGTCCAGAATATTACTGGGATAAAATGTATATGTAGATCAGGTGACATGAGTATTTCTTCCACCATTTCTGTGAGCAATATATTAAAGACGTAAAATTAGTATTGGGGTTACAAAGAGGTGCACCCTGTGTCTATGAATATAGAGATAAAGCATGAATAGACCATACTGTGAATAAATAATATAACTTGTTCCAATTTTAAATAATGGATTTAACTGATATCTGAAAAATTACAGGAAATCTTATATTGATATACAATCATTCATTCCAACCAATTATACATCTAATTGTAATATTAGTGTTTTGGTTTATCATGAAGAGTGTGTGAGTTTTGCTTCAAAAGTGATTATGGAAATCGAAAATAATGTGTTTGGAAAGAAGTCTCATAAAAAGAACAGTCAGGAAACCTGGAGGAATATATATGTTGTGAAGCAGGAAGTGATTGAAAGTAAAACAAATGCCTATAAGTTTGCTAATTTGTGGATGAAATATATATCCAATGATGTGCATAAACTCATGAAATAGTAATGTACCAGTGTTGAGTAAAAATGAACGTCAAAATACACATCATGTCCCATAGGAATCTACTTGCATTGATATTAAACTGGGTCAGTTACTGTAGAAATATTAGGATTCGCGTGCATCATTCACCAAAGTTAGTATTCTTTTTTTTTAATTTTTATTTATGGTTGTTAAAAACATTACATAGTTCTTGATATATCATATATCGCATTTTGATTCAAGTGGGTTATGAACTCCCATTTTTACCCCGTATCCAGATTGCAGAATCACATCAGTTACACATCCATTGATTCACATATAGCCATACTAGTGTCTGTTCTATTCTGCTGCCTTTCCTATCCTCTACTGTCCCCCCTCCCATCCCCTCTCCTCCCCTCTTCTCTCTCTACCCACTCTACAGTAATAAATTTCTCCCCCTTGTATTATTTTTCCCTTTTCCCGCACTTCCTTTTGTATAAAATTTTGTATAACCCTGAGGCTCTCCTCCCATTTCCATGCAATTTCCCTTCTCTCTCCCTTTCCCTTCCACCTCTCATCCCTGTTTAGTGTTAATCTTCTTCTCATGCTCTTCGTCACTACTCTGTTCTTAGTTACTCTCCTTATATCAAAGAAGACATTGGGCATTTGTTTTTTAGGGATTGGCTAGGTTCACTTAGCATAATCTGCTCTAATGCCATCCATTTCCCTGCAAATTCTAAGATTTTGTCATTTTTAAATGCAGAGTAATACTCCATTGTGTATAAATGCCACATTATTTTTATTCATTCTTCCATTGAAGGGCATATAGCTTGGTTCCACAGTCTTGCTATTGTGAATTGTGCTGCTCTGAACATCGATGTAGCAGTGTCCCTGTAGCATGCTCTTTTTAGGTCTTTAGGTTTTAGACCGAGAAGGGGAATATCTGGGTCAAATGGTGGTTCCATTGCCAGCTTTGCAAGAAATCTCCATACTGCTTTCCCATTTGGCTGCACCAATTTGCAGTCCCACCAGCAATGTACAAGTTTACCTGTTTCCCCATATCCTCGAAAGCACTTGTTGTTGTTTGACTTCATAATGGCTGCCAATCTTACTGGAGTGAGATGGTATCTTAGGGTGGTTTTGATTCACATTTCTCTGACTGCTGGAGATGGTGAGCATTTTTTTATGTACTTGTTGATTGATTGTATGTCCTCCTCTGAGCAGTGTCTGTTCAGGTCCTTGGCCCATTTGTTGATTGTGTTATTTGTTATCTTATTGACTAATTTTTTGAGTTCTTTGTATACTCTGGATATTAGGGCTCTATCTGAAGTGTGAGGAGTAAAGATTTGTTCTTAGGATGTAGGCTCCCTATTTACCTCTCTTATTGTTTCTTTTGCTGAGAAAAAACTTTTTAGTTTGAGTAAGTCCCATTTGTTGATTCTAGCTATTAACTCTTGTGCTATGGGTGTCCTATTGAGGAATTTGGAGCCCGACCCCACAGTATGTAGATCATAGCCAACTTTTTCTTCTATCAGGCGCCGTGTCTCTGATTTGTTATCAAGCTCCTTGATCCATTTTGAGTTAACTTTTGTGCATGGCGAGAGAAAGGGATTCAGTTTCATTTTGTTGCATATGGATTTCCAGCTTTCCCAGCACCAATTATTGAAGAAGCTATCCTTCATCCATTGCATGCTTTTAGCCCCTTTATCAAATATGAGATAGTTGAAGTTTTGTGGATTGGTTTCTGTGTCCTCTAATCTGTACCATTGTTCCACCCGCCTGTTTTGGTACCAGTATTATGCTATTTTTGTTACTATTGCTCTGCAGTATACTTTGAAGTCTGATATCGCTATATCGCCTGATTCACACTTCCTGCTTATCATTGTTTTTGCTATTCTGGGTCTTTTATTTTTCCATATGAATTTCATGATTGCTTTCTCTATTTCTACAAGAAATGCCATTAGGATTTTGATTGGCATTGCATTAAACCTATAGAGAACTTTTGGTAATATCGCCATTTTGATAATGTTAGTTCTGCCTATATATGAACAGGGTACATTTTTACATCTTTTAAGATCTTCCTCTATTATTCTCTTTAGGGTTCTGTAGTTTTCATTTTATGAGACTTGCACCTCTTTTGTTAGGCTGATTCCCAATTATTTTTTTTAGGATATTGTGAATGTAGTGGTTGTCCTCATTTCCGTTTCAGAGGATTTTTTGCTGATATACAGGAATGCCTTTGATTTATGCGTGTTGATTTTATATCCTGCCACTTTGCTGAATTCATTCATTAGCTCTATTAGTTTCTTTGTAGACCCTTTTGGGTCTGCTAGGTATAGAATCATGTCATCTCTAATAGTGATAATTTAAGTTCTTCTTTTCCTGTTTATATGGCTTTAATTTTTTTTGTCTGTCTAATTGCTCTCGCCAGTGTTTCACGAACTATGTTGAACAGAAGTGGTGATAGTCACGACACCCCAATTGGAGAAGGGGCAAAGCAGAGCCACCACCCACTCCCGCAAGGTAGGCAGACCTGCAACCGAATGGAGAAACAGGCCCAGCGGCCTGCCAGCGCGGAGGACACGTCAACCCATTTGGTTCTTTGAAAAAATAAATAAAACCGACAGAACCTTAGCCATGGTAATGAAGAAAAAAAGAGAGAGAACTCAAATTACTAGCATACAGGATGAAAGAGACAATATCACAAGAGATATTTCAGAAATACAGAAGATAATAAGAAAATATTTTGAATCTTTATACTCCAATAAAATAGAAGAGAGTGAAGGCATCGATAAATTTCTTAAGTCATTTGATGTGCCCAGATTGAGTCAGGAGGTTATAGACAACCTAAACAGACCAATATCAATTGAGGAAATAGAAGAAACCATCAAAACACTACCAAGTAAGAAAAGCCCAGGACCCGATGGGTATACAGCAGAGTTTTACAAAAACTTTAAAGAGAAAATAATACCAATGCTTTTCAAGCTATTTCAGGAAATTGAAAAAGAAGGAGAACTTCCAAATTCATTCTATGAGGCCACCATCACCCTGATTCCTACACCAGAAAAAGACACTTGAAAGAAAGAAAACTACAGACCAATATCTCTAATGAACCTAGAGGCAAAAATCCTCAATTAAATTCTAGCAAATCAGATACAAAAGCATATCAAAAAAATTGTGTACATGATCAAGTAGGACTCATCCGTGGGATGCAAGGCTGGATCAATATAGGGAAATCAATAAATGTTATTCATCACATCAATAGACTTAAAAATAAGAACCATATGATCATCTCGATAGATGCAGAGAAAGCATTCGACAAAGTACAGCATACCTTTATGTTCAAAACTCTAGAAAAACTAGGGATAACAGGAACATACCTCAATATTGTAAAAGCAATCTCTGCTAAGCCTCAGGCTAGCATCATTCTGAATGGAGAATAATTGAAGGCATTCCCCCTAAAATCTGGAACAAGAAAGGGATGCCCTCTTTCACCACTTCCGTTCAACATAGTTCGTGAAACACTGGCGAGAGCAATTAGACAAACAAAAAAAATTAAAGCCATAAAAACAGGAAAAGAAGAACTTAAATTATCACTATTAGAGATGACATGATTCTATACCTAGCAGACCCAAAAGGGTCTACAAAGAAACTAATAGAGCTAATGAATGAATTCAGCAAAGTGGCTGGATATAAAATCAACACGCATAAATCAAAGGCATTACTGTATATCAGCAAAAAATCCTCTGAAACGGAAATGAGGACAACCACTACATTCACAATATCCTAAAAAAAATAATTGGGAATCAGCCTAACAAAAGAGGTGCAAGTCTCATAAAATGAAAACTACAGAACCCTAAAGAGAATAATAGAGGAAGATCTTAAAAGTTGTAAAAATGTACCCTGTTCATATATAGGCAGAACTAACATTATCAAAATGGCGATATTACCAAAAGTTCTCTATAGGTTTAATGCAATGCCAATCAAAATCCTAATGGCATTTCTTGTAGAAATAGAGAAAGCAATCATGAAATTCATATGGAAAAATAAAAGACCCAGAATAGCAAAAACAATGATAAGCAGGAAGTGTGAATCAGGCGATATAGCGATATCAGACTTCAAAGTATACTGCAGAGCAATAGTAACAAAAATAGCATAATACTGGTACCAAAACAGGCGGGTGGAACAATGGTACAGATTAGAGGACACAGAAACCAATCCACAAAACTTCAACTATCTCATATTTGATAAAGGGGCTAAAAGCATGCAATGGATGAAGGATAGCATCTTCAATAATTGGTGCTGGGAAAGCTGGAAATCCATATGCAACAAAATGAAACTGAATCCCTTTCTCTCGCCATGCACAAAAGTTAACTCAAAATGGATCAAGGAGCTTGATAACAAATCAGAGACACGGCGCCTGATAGAAGAAAAAGTTGGCTATGATCTACATACTGTGGGGTCGGGCTCCAAATTCCTCAATAGGACACCCATAGCACAAGAGTTAATAGCTAGAATCAACAAATGGGACTTACTCAAACTAAAAAGTTTTTTCTCAGCAAAAGAAACAATAAGAGAGGTAAATAGGGAGCCTACATCCTAAGAACAAATCTTTACTCCTCACACTTCAGATAGAGCCCTAATATCCAGAGTATACAAAGAACTCAAAAAATTAGTCAATAAGATAACAAATAACACAATCAACAAATGGGCCAAGGACCTGAACAGACACTGCTCAGAGGAGGACATACAATCAATCAACAAGTACATAAAAAAATGCTCACCATCTCCAGCAGTCAGAGAAATGTGAATCAAAACTACCCTAAGATACCATCTCACTCCAGTAAGATTGGCAGCCATTATGAAGTCAAACAACAACAAGTGCTGTCGAGGATATGGGGAAACAGGTAAACTTGTACATTGCTGGTGGGACTGCAAATTGGTGCAGCCAAATGGGAAAGCAGTATGGAGATTTCTTGGAAAGCTGGCAATGGAACCACCATTTGACCCAGATATTCCCCTTCTCGGTCTAAAACCTAAAGACCTAAAAAGAGCATGCTACAGGGACACTGCTACATCGATGTTCAGAGCAGCACAATTCACAATAGCAAGACTGTGGAACCAAGCTATATGCCCTTCAATGGAAGAATGAATAAAAATAATGTGGCATTTATACACAATGGAGTATTACTCTGCATTTAAAAATGACAAAATCTTAGAATTTGCAGGGAAATGGATGGCATTAGAGCAGATTATGCTAAGTGAACCTAGCCAATCCCTAAAAAACAAATGCCCAATGTCTTCTTTGATATAAGGAGAGTAACTAAGAACAGAGTAGTGACGAAGAGCATGAGAAGAAGATTAACACTAAACAGGGATGAGAGGTGGAAGGGAAAGGGAGAGAGAAGGGAAATTGCATGGAAATGGGAGGAGAGCCTCAGGGTTATACAAAATTTTATACAAAAGGAAGTGTGGGAAAAGGGAAAAATAATACAAGGGGGAGAAATTTATTACTGTAGAGTGGGTAGAGAGAGAAGAGGGGAGGAGAGGGGATGGGAGGGGGGACAGTAGAGGATAGGAAAGGCAGCAGAATAGAACAGACACTAGTATGGCTATATGTGAATCAATGGATGTGTAACTGATGTGATTCTGCAATCTGGATACGGGGTAAAAATGGGAGTTCATAACCCACTTGAATCAAAATGCGATATATGATATATCAAGAACTATGTAATGTTTTTAACAACCATAAATAAAAATTAAAAAAAAGAATACTAACTTTGGTGAATGATGCACGCGAATCCTAATATTTCTACAGTAACTGACCCAGTTTAATATCAATGCAAGTAGATTCCTATGGGACATGATGTGTATTTTGACGTTCATTTTTACTCAACACTGGTACATTACTATTTCATGAGTTTATGCACATCATTGGTTATATATTTCATCCACAAATTAGCAAACTTATAGGCATTTGTTTTACTTTCAATCACTTCCTGCTTCACAACATATATATTCCTCCAGGTTTCCTGACTGTTCTTTTTATGAGACTTCTTTCCAAACACATTATTTTCGATTTCCATAATCACTTTTGAAGCAAAACTCACACACTCTTCATGATAAACCAAAACACTAATATTACAATTAGATGTATAATTGGTTGGAATGAATGATTGTATATCAATATAAGATTTCCTGTAATTTTTCAGATATCAGTTAAATCCATTATTTAAAATTGGAACAAGTTATATTATTTATTCACAGTATGGTCTATTCATGCTTTATCTCTATATTCATAGACACAGGGTGCACCTCTTTGTAACCCCAATACTAATTTTACATCTTTAATATATTGCTCCCAGAAATGGTGGAAGAAATACTCATGTCACCTGATCTACATATACATTTTATCCCAGTAATATTCTGGACAAAAAATTTACTGGCCATACTTATGATTGCACCAAGGCCTAAATGGAAAGTGAACACGGATTACTAAAAACATCCATGTCCAGGTTTCGTAATGCTCTCAAATGCCAATCCTATTGGTGACTACATATTTGTTTCTTCCTAAGATTATATATTGAAACTCAACACTGTTGAACATGTCTAATCCTATCAGTCACTTTATACTTTGCCTAATTTTGTAATGTCTCTATTGATATCTGCTTTTATGCATATTTTCCCCAGCTCATCCTAGTGACTGACTCTTCATATGTGCTGACATTTAAATTCAGTCTCTAACCGAAACCCTATTGCTAAAGAACTTTTGGTGCAAATCATATACTCACTCTTCCACCTAAACCTACCGACTAGCTTCATGATCCTAGCAACTATCCCTTTTTGACTGGATGTTCTCTTCTACATTCAATCATCCAAGGTACAAGGTCCTATGCCATTGTATATCGAATTATATGAGACATATTTGCAGAACATAATTCGTAGCTAAGTATACCAATCAAGGGCTCAATGCCCTTCTGGGCTTCAAATCATACCTAGATTTCTGTTTTCATACTTATATTTCACCTCTATATTCTTGTAAATATCACAGGTTTCCAACACTATTATTCATCGCACAGAATGATTCCTAACCCAAATCGAACCTGTTATTAACCATAAACATACACTGTTCCCTCAAACTCATTTCACAAAAGAGCAGGAACAGAGTTGTTCTTACAATACAGGAAAGTAGGGGACCGTCCACCTGCTGAGAACCTCAAAGGTCCATGCAGAAATGATACTTGCACAAGTTGTAGGCATGTATGAAGGACCTGAGTGAGCAAAAGTCATCTTCCATGGCAAAAAAACCTAGTTAGAACGAAGGGACGTGTCTGAATCAGCCTCTCTCTTCTTATTGTAGAGAAGACTGACCAAAACAGGCCTGTGTGGAGAGCTGTTCCCGTTTGGCTATCGTTTATATTCCATTCTAACTTGTGAAAGTGTCACAAGAAGGAGCGGCTGGCTCCATCTCTTGGGACTCTTGGAAGCAACTGTTAGGACAAAGTGGTTGCCAAGGCAGTCACCTCATTCAGCTCCAAAGAAAGTGACATACCTCATTTCCTTGGTGATGGAACTCTCTGAACTTGTTATCCAAGAAGCCACCCAGTGGCAGTCCCAGTCCCAGTCCCAGTCCCAGTGGGCTCACTTGTTTGGATTTTCCAAGGACAAAGTCAGCCTTTCTTGGTACCTACTGATGTGAGGATGGCCAAATGCCAGTAGAGCTCTGAAGAGGGACCTTTTCTGAGAAAACAGGTAGTGGCTCACCGCTGGCTCCTCTCAACTTCACAGAGTTGGACAAGGAGACCAGATCTGAGACAAGACAGGCCAATTCGGGGAAACATTGTATGGCTCACCAGTCAGAGGACACTCCGGGTTGTCACAGACCTACTTGGGGAAAGAAGGTGCCTTTGTGGGAGTGGGTTTGGATTTGTGGTTCTGTCTCATGTTCTGAGAATAGGTAGGAAAGGCGTTTTTTGTTTTTTTTTTTTTGTTTTTTTTTTTTTTTTTGAGTGGACTGTTCTAGTAAGTCGTTTGACAAGGCGAGTGTTTCTTTGTCTGTGTATCCCACTGTGTCTGGTGTTGTACACATTAGAAAAGAAAATGCATTAATGGATGTGTCCTGTGTAGTATAAATCTTCCCAAAATTCATCCTGCCCAATATATGAATGAACTGCAGCTTGTCTTATCAATGGGAAACACCTGCTATCTTCCTAAGTTGCTGTTTTCTTCCTAAATTCTGGCCACTCTGCAGAATAGGCTCACGGTTTTGTGTACAAGATATGTACCACCTCCAAGCTATCTGACATGGCCAAGTACTGGAGAGCTGAAGAGAATGGCGAGCATCTCAGAAAACTCAGATATCAGTGTGACCAGGAAACTCTCAGTTGAGAGACCCTGCTTTGGACTTTTTGTTTAAGTACTGTTCTCTTGCACTGAATATCTGGAAGGATTTTGCTTCCGGCCACCCCTTTGTGAAGCCTGAAGAATATAGTTTTGAAATGGAAATGAATGGGCATCACCTGTGGCTCTTTGCTTTATTGCTTTCGAAAGGGATGTGGCTGAATTAGCATCTTGGCCTTGTTTGTGGCTGTGATTTAGATTCTAAGCACATGATGGATCTAAAGAATGATTCCATGTGTACGTTCAAAACCATAATGACAAAAAATCAGTCATTGTGGATGATGTCTCTTGCCTTCCTGTGTTAGGTTCCTGACCTCCATCAAGTGAAAATATGGATTCTTTGTGTCAAATGAGTTCTTCCAAGCCCTGCAGAGGGGCTTGGGTTTTCGCATGACTCCAAATCACATATAGAATCTATACCTGAAAGTCAGTAGGACTCAAATTGGAGAAACACAGCAGTATTTACGGCAGGCTTATTTGATCACTCCTGGTTCACAGGAAGGGTGTCAAGGACACCCTGACTTTAGGGAAATGAGGGTCAAGGGAGCATTTTTTGGACACTGTCTTTGTTTGCACCCCTAATGGAAACCTCCAGCCAGAGGTGACTATATGGAAGAAGATGAGGGACATGTGGAAATGTTTTGGTTTTAATTTTGGTCATTTGTTTGGCGGTTGGAAGAAATGACTGGGTCCACGTGGGCTTGAAATCTGGTGTGATTCCCCTTAGAGACTGAGTTGTGAAACTGACCTCAGAGAAGTATTGCCATGAATTTTATTTGGATTTTAGGAGGCCATGCATGAGAGTCGCCCTTGGAAACTGACATCTAGGCCCAGGGTGGCTTTCCACAGAGCCCTGGGAATCTCAGCCAGGATATCACATGATTTTATTCTTAAAGACATGGCAGCCATATTTGAGAGTTGAAACACACATAGGCCACACATTGTAGACTTCAATGGGCCTGGCTTCATGTGACCTTTTGGACACTCTTTCGGAAGCCTTGCCTGTGAGAGTTCTCCAGAGCTTTCATTGAATTGAGCTTCCTCAACATTTAATGGTTACTGAATGAATTGAAACCCACAGTGCCTCCAACTTCATCATTGAAAAATGGCTAGATAAATACCATGAAATTTTTGAAATTCCCATGACCAGGTGGCACTGGAGAACCTTTGGATGTCCTATTGCTGATCATGAGTATACCAGACAGATCCTTGTATGACTGGGTTTCATGAAAATGGTGTAGAACAGAGATTCCAGTATTTTGGAGCCTTCTGAGTAGTGGGCCAAGAGCAGTGGTGGACAGGTGTGTGATAAATCTTCAGTGGTACGGCCATGAGGATCTACCATTGTATTCCAAATGGCATGTTACTGACATGGTGCAGCCAGCAGACTCTTATATGTAAAGGCATCTTGTTATATGGAGAGGTTTCAGGGCAATGTTCAGAATCAGGTTGATATGGACAAGGGGGCAATGGGGCAAGCTATGAGGAATAAAAGCATGGTTGGTGCATTCTCTTGCAGACCGTGGCCCACCACACGTGACAGAACTCCCTCCAGCACTGTGTCCCAGTTGAGCTCCTTGTATGTCATGAAGCAAATACTAAACTCCCAGTTCAGTAGCAAAAACATCACAAAAAGTGGACGAGGACCAAATGGCTTCACAGTCAACACGGGGAGACACTTAGTCCCCTGTGGCCACAGTTTACCTTCAAAGAGATAATTCAGCACTGCTGCTCATCTTCATTGGAAAATAAGAAGACATGTCCTCCAGGTCACATAGATGCAGACCCAGCTTTGATGGTCTCACTACAAAGGAAGTCAAATCTCCTGACAACAACATATATTTCAAGTGCCCAAACTCAGAGGCAGTTTCTCAAAAAGTTTTTAGGCCAGCAGAGCTTCATGTTTGTGGATTGTTTACCCTGTCCCTTACTTTTGGAAACTCCTCTACCACCTCCAAAGTTGTGAATTCCAGAGCATTTCCATTTCAGATATGTATTCACTGATTTTCTAACTCTTTTCCTCTATTTGTGTCTTAATTGGGGCGAAGGTATTGACAAGGCATTGCATTGGATGAGACTGGAAGGATATTTGTGCAGCACATATTTGCATACACATTAAATTCATTTTCCAATTTTCCTTTCGAAATACTGAATCCCTGACACTAATACCTACCTACTAGAATCAGACTACTCATCCTAATATAAAGGAGAAAAATAACCCAAACACAATAGAAATACAAGCAGTTCAGAGGAGGCATGTTGTATACTTGGACTTGCCTTTTGCATTATATAAGGTAGGAGTTATAAATTTAGTCAATTTTTAATTGAAATAGTCCTCCATGTTTTTTTAAAGTTAACAGATATGTGTATTCTTGTTCCCCTTTCTCTGTAGCCTATTCACCCATATATATTCATATGCACATATAGAATCCTACCTGGTATCACATGTACATTTTTGTGAGGTGGCTGACTTGGCAGATACAAGTTGTGAGAAGAGTTTACTACTCTTAAACGCTGTTGGAACTGAAAATTTAACCTACAAGCTTCCTAGTAGAACAACATTATACATTAGCTCATGTTCAGTAAAATAAATATTTTGCATCTGTGGATGATATATATTTAATGATGAATTTTGATTGGCATATATATTGCTTCTTTTTAATGTCTGTATGTGTTTTTTTTGTATCTATAAATACAGTCTCCAGGTTTTTCAAAATATAAAATATATGTGTCTTATATATACTCTCTAAATTTGTTCATGTTCATGTACGTGGATTCATAATCAACTTTTCACAAGATTATTTTCAGACATATTCATCTACCTGAAATATATATTTGTTTACTAGTACTGAAAACTAACTTCAGTGAATGGTGCATACAAATGCTAATAATTCTACAGTAACTAACCCAGTTTAACATCAATGCAAGTAGATTCCTATGGGACATGATATGTAATTTGACGTTTATTTGTATTCAACACTGGTACATTACTTTTTCTTCAGTGTTTGCACAACATAGGATTTATATTTCATCCACAAGTTCACAAATTTATAGGCATTTGTTTCAACTTTAATCACTTCTTGCTTCAGAACACGTGTATTGTCAGGGTGTCTTGACTGGTCTTTAAATGAGAATTCTTTCCAAACATATTATTTTCAATTTTCATAATCACTATTGAAGCAAAACTCACATACTCTCCATGATAAACCAAAACACTAATATTACCATTAGATGTATGTCTGTTTGGAATGAATGATTATATATCAATATAAGATTTCTTATAATTTCTCAGATATCAGTTCAATCCATTATTTAAAGTTGGAACAAGTTATATTATTTATTCACTTATGGTCAATTCATGATTTATCTCTATATTCATAGACACAGGGTACACCTCTTTGTACCCCCAATACTAATATTACGTCTTCAATATATTGCTTCCAGAAATGGTGGTAGAAATACTCATGTGACCTTATCTACATATACATTTTATCACAGTAATATTCTGAACAAAAAATGTAAAGGTCACACTTATGATTGTACCAAAGCCGAAATGGAAAGTGTACATGGATTACTAAAACATCCATGTCCAGGTTGCCTAATGCTCTCAAATGTCAATCCTATTGGTGACTACATATTTGTTTCTTCCTAAGATTATATACTGAAACTCAACCCTGTAGAAAATGTCTAATCCTATCACTCATTTTATACTTTGCCTGATTTCATAATGTCTCTATTGATATCTGCTTTTCTACATATATTCCCCAGCTCATTATAGTTACTGACTCTTCATATGTGCTGACATTTACATTCGTTCTCTAACCAAATCCCTATTGGGAAAGAACTTTTGGTGCAAATCCTATACTCACTCTTCTTCCTAAACATACCAAATATCTTCCTAATCCTACCTACTATCCCTTTTTGACTGGATGTTCTCTTCTACATTCAATCATCCAAGGTACAAGGTCCTATGCCATTGTATATCAAATTATCTGAGACATATTTGCAGAACATAATTCAAAGCTAAGTATACCAGTCAAGGGCCCAATGGTTTTCTGGGCTTCAAATCATACCTAGATTTCTGTTTTCATACTTTTATTTCACCTCTATATTCTTGTACATATCGTAGGTTCCCAATACCATTATTCATGGCACAGAATGATTTATAACCCAAATCGAACCTGTGATTAACCCGAAACATACACTGTTCCCTCAATCTCATTTTACAGAAGAGCAGGGACAAAGTTGTTCTTACAGTACAGGAAAGTAGGGTACCTTCTACCTGCCGAGAATCTCAAAGGTCCATGCAGAAATGATACCTGGAGATGTTTTAGGCAGGTATGAAAGACCTGAGAGAGCAAAAGTCATCTTCCATGGCAAACAACCTCGTCAGAATGAAGGAATGTGTCTGAATCAGCCTCTCTCTTCTTGTTGTAGAGAAGATGGACCAAACCAGGCCTGGGTGGAGAGTTTTACCCAGGTTCCTATGGTTGATATACCATTCCAACTTGTTAAAGTGTCACAGGAAGTAGGGGCCAGCTCCATCTCATGGGACCCTTGGAAGCAACTTTTAGGATAAAGTGGTTGCCAGGGCAGTGACCTCATTCAGTTCCAAAGAAAGTGACATACGTCATTTCCTTGTTGATGCAACTCTCTGAACTTGGTATCCAAGAAGCCAGGCACCCAGAAGGAGTCCCTGTCCCAGTCTCAGGGGGCTCACTTGGTTGGATTTAACAAGAATAGAGTCAGTCTTTCTTGGTACCTACTGATGTGAGGAAGCACAAATGCCAGGAGAGCTCTGAAGAGGGACCTTTCCTGAGAAAGATGGTAGTGGCTCACCAATTTTTTCTGACAACTTCAGAGAGTTGGCCAAGGAAACCAGATCTGATAGAAGACAGGCCATTTTGGGGAACATAGTTTTGCCCACCAGTCAGAGGACTCTCTGGATAGTCAAAGACCTACTTGGGGGAAGGAGGTGCCTTTGTGGGCAGTGGGTGTGTGTTTGTTATTTTGTCTCATGTTCTGAGAATAGGTAGGAAAGTCGCTTTGTTTGGTTTGGAGTGGACTGTTTCTAGTAAGTCGTTTGACAAGACTAGTATTCCTATGTCTGTGTATCCCACTGTGTTCGTTGTTGTAGACATTAGAAAAGATAATGCATTAATGGATGTCTAGTCTAGTATAAATCATCCCATAATTCATACTAGCCAATTAGTGAATGGACTGCAACTTGTCTTATCCATGGGCAACACCTGCTATCTTCCTAAGTTCCTGTTTTCTTCCTGAATTCTGGCCACTCTCCAGAATTGGCTCATGGTTTTGTTTCCAAGATATGTACCACCTCCAAGCTCTGTGACACGGCCATGTACTGGATAGCTGAAGATAATAGCGAGATTCTCAGAAAACTCAGATATAAGTGTGACCAGGAAAGTCTCAGTGTAGAGACCATGTTTTGCACCTTTTCTTACATATTGTTCTGTTGCCCTGAATGTAGGATATCAGTGTGACCAGGAAAGTCTCAGTGGAGAGACCATGATTGGGTCTTTTGCTTAACTATTTTTCTGTTGCAATGAATGTCTGGAAGGTCTTTGCCTCAGGCCACCCCTTTGTGAAGCCTGAAGAATATAGTTTTGAAATGGAAATTAATGGGCATCACCTGTGGCTTTTTGCTTAATTGCTTTGGAAAGGGATGTGGCTGAATTAGCCTCTTGGCCTTGTGTGTGGCTGTGACTTAGATTCTCAGCACCTGATGGATCTAAAGAATGATCCCATGTGTGCATCCCAAACCAAAATAGCCAAAAGATCAGTCATTGTGGATGAAGTCACATGCCTTCCTCTGTTAGGTTCCTGACCTCCATCAAGTGAAAATAGAGATTCTTTGGGTCAAATGAGTTCTTCCAAGCCCTGCAGAGGTGCTTGGGGTTTCGCATGACTCCAAATCACATAAAGAATCTATATCTGAAAGTCAGTAGGCCTCAAATTGGAGAAACAGAGCAGTATTAAAGGCATGCTTATTTGATCATTCCTGTTTCACAGGAAGGGTGTCCTGGACATCCTGACTTTAGGCAAATGAGGGGCAAGCAAGCTTATTTTGGAAACTGTCTTTGGCTGCACCCCTGATGGAAACCTTCAGCCAGAGGTGATGATGAGTGACTACATGGAAGAAGATTAGTATCATGTGGGAGTGTTTTGGTTATAATTTTGGTCATTTGTGTCTCGGTTGGAAGAAATGACTGGGTCCACCTAGGCTTGAACTCTGGTTTGATTCCCCTTAGATACTGAGTTGTGGAACTGAACTCAGAGAAGTATTGCCATGAATTTTGTTGGGATTTTAGGAGGACACGCATAAGAGTCGTCCTTGGAAACTGAGATCTAGGCCCAGGGTGGCTTTCAAAAGAGCACTGGGAATCTCAGCCCGTATATAACATGAATTTATTATAAAGACTTGGAAGGCTGAGTTGAGAGTCAAAACACACATGGGCCTCACATTTAGACCTCAATGGGCCTGGCTTCATGTGACCTTTTTGGGCACTCTTTGGGAAGCCTTGCCTGTGAGAGTTTTCCAGAGCTTTCATTGAAATGAGCTTCCTCAACATTTAATGATTCCTGAATGAATAGAAACCCACAGTGCCTCCAACTTCATCTTTGAAAAATGGCTAGATAAAAACCATGAAATTTTTGAAATTTCCATGACCAGGTGGCACTGGAAAACTTTTGGATGCCCTGTTGCTGATCATGAGAATACCAGACAGTGCCTTGATTGACTGGGTTTCATGAAAATGGTGTATAACAGAGATGCCAGTAAGTTGGATCCTGCTGAGTAGTGGCCCAGAGCAGTGGCGGGCAGGTGCTTGATAAAACATCGGTGGTAGTGCCATGAGGATCTACCATTGGATTCCAAATGGCTTGTGACTGACATGGTGCAGCCAGGAAACCCTTATATGTAAAGGCATCTTGTTATATGGAGAGGTTTCAGGGCAATGTTCTGAATCATGTTGCTATTGTCAAGGGGGCAAGCTACGTGGGATAAAACTGGTTGGTGCATTCTCCTGCAGACCCTTCCCCCCACACCTGACAGAACTCTCTTCCAGTACTGTGTCTCATTTGAACTCGTTGTATTTTGTGAAGCAAATACCAAACTCCCAGAGCAGCATCAAAAACACCACGAAAATTAGAGGATGACCAAATGGCTTCACAGTCGACACGGGGAGACACTTATCCCTTAGAGGCCACAGTTTACCTACAAAGAGAGAATTCAGCACTGCTGCCTCATTACATTGGAGAATAAGTAACCATGTCATCCAGGTCACATAGATTCAAATCCAGCTTTGATGCTCTCACTACAAAGTAAGCTAAAGCTCCTGACAACAACATATATTTCAAGTGCCCAACCTCAAAGGCAAATTCTCAAAAAACTTTAGACCAGCAGAGCTCCATGTTTGTGGAGAGTTTACTCTGTCCATTACATTTAGAAACTCCTCTACCAGCTCCAATGGTGTGAAATCTGGAGCATTTTCCATTCCATATAGGTATTGACAGATTTTTTTAACTCTTCTCCTCTAATTGTGTCTTACTTGAGGCGAAGGTAATGTCAAGGCATTGTTCTGGATGAGAGTCGGAAGATTTTTCTGTAGCATATGTTTGCATACACATTGGATTCAATTTCCTATTTTCCATTCAAAATACTGAATCCCTGACACTAACCCATACCCTACCAGACTCTGACTACTAATCCTAATATGATGGAGAAAAATAACCCAAACAGAATAGATATACAAGCAGTTCAGTGGAGGCATGTTGTATAGTTGGACTTGCCTTCTGCATGATACAGAGCAGGAGTTATAGATCTAGTCAATTGATTGTTGAAATAGTTCTCCATGTATTTTTAAATTTAACAAATATGTGAATTCCTGTCTCCCTTTTTCTGTAGCCTATTCAGCATGTGTATTTTTATATGCACATATAGAATCCTACTTGGTACCACATGTACATTCTTGTGATTTGGTGGACTTGGCAGATACAAATTGTGAGACGAGATCACTCCTACTTAACCCTGTTGGTACTGAATATTCAAACTATGTTTGAGATTCCTAGTTGAACAACATTTTACATAAATCCATGTTCAGTAAAATGAATATTTTTAGATCTGTGGATGATATATATTTTATGATGAATTTTGATTGACATACACATTGCTACTTTTTTTGTCTTGTGTACTCTCCAGATTTTTCAAAATATGAAATATATGTGTCTTATCTACACTCCCTAAATATGTTCATGATCATGTATGTGGATTTATAATCAACTATTCACAAGATTATTCTCAGAAATATTCATCCACCTGAAATTTGCCTAATGCTCTCAAATATCAATCCGATTGTTGACTACATATTGGTTTTTTCCTAAGATTATATATTCAAACTCAACCCTGTTCAAAATGTATAATCCTATCACTCACTTTATACTTTGCCTGATTTTCTAATATCTCTATTTATATCTGCTTTCCTACATATTTCCCCCTTCATCATTGTGACCGACTCTTCACCTGTGCAGACATTAACATTCACTCTCTAATCGAAACCCTATAGCTAAAGAACTTTTGTTCCAAATCCTATACTCACACTTCTTCCTAAACGTACTGACCATCTTCCTAATTCTATCAACTATCCCTATTTGACTGGATGTTCTCTTCTACATTCAATCATCCTAGTAAATGTCAGGCGAGCTTTGCAGGAGGAGACCACCAATAGACTATCTCATGCAACAGCCAAAGTTTATTGACTGTCCAGCATGCTGGTGCTCAGAGCTCACTTGAATAGAGCAGACAGCCCTGAGAATAGCTGAAGTAGAGCTTATATACTTTACCTGGAGAGGGCAGGGAGGGAAGTTTATTGATGGATCAAGGCGAGTGGGCGATTTGCGTGGAACTGGGTCAGGGAGAACATTCTGCAGTTTGGCAGTTGGGGACAGCACATACTGGGAACAAGATTTGCAAGTATCTCTCAAGATTTCAACAGTGTTTTGTTAAGCATACAGAAAAACAGGAAGTGACATGTACCTATTTTATTAACCTTTTATTCCCCAATTCTTCTTCTGGCTACTTTTAATCATAAAAATGATCATTGGGGGTGTCACATTCTATGTCTGCTAGTGGGGTATTACCTTAAGTTTAACTCGTCCAATTTGAGCCTGGAGAAAAGAAATTACACGGTTGAGAAAACAGGGTTTTATAGTTAGCAATAATATGAGGATTATCTTTGGACCGGCCAGGGTTGATAAAAACGTAGTTAACCAGGGGGACTGTGTGAACCAAGACTCAAACCACCCTTTTTGGGCCTCTCTCTATCGTTGATGCTCTTCAAGACGTCTTTTTAATTTACTCATACATTTTATTACAACTCCAGTATGCTCGGCATACAAACAACATTCTTCCCTCAATGGAGCACAAACGCCCCCTTCTCTCATGAAGAGCAGGTCCAACCATCGAGTGTTCTGAAAAACAACTTCAGAGAGAGAGGTTAAAGATTCATGCAAAGCTCTGATGGAGGTTTCTAATATCTTCGTTTTGGTCTATTGCTGTCATATTTTTTGTCATTTGTTGAGTCCCATGGACAAAGGCAGTAGTTCCCGTGCCCACCAGTGCAGCAATTCCTATTCCTAATAGGATGGCTAAAGGGAGGGATATATATTTTCAGTGGAACAGGGTTGTATGCCCCCCTATTTGATCTTCAAATGAACCTGTGTCGTGATAGAGCACTCTGGGAAACATCTGCACCATTACACAATTAATCACATCTGTTGACCATTTCATGAAAACATAAGCAATGTTTAAGTATATAGAATTATGCTGTAGTAGGGACAGACAAGGCAAGGCACCTAAGATAGCAGTGAAGACAGGGGAAACTGTCCTATTTGGTTGCAACCGGATTCAGAGGGCATTGATTCTGTTGTAATCAAGTAATCCTCTGAAACCCAAGTTGAGGTAGTTTCAGAATTTTGTACCCAACATTTAAGGGAAGGGGCTCAGAAGTTCACAGTCTGCAGAAGTTGAAAAAAGCAGTTTTTGTTTCTGTTTTTTTCCTCAGTTCTGGGCAGTTAACTTTTCAAGGACACCTGGGAAAGTAAGAGCTTCTTCTTCCCTTTCTTATTTTCCCCCTGCCAGCTGTTACCACGGAGCCCAGTTGCTAACTTCTTTAACTTAGAAATGTAGCCATCTCTCTGAAGCCCCAGGTCAAGGCCCAAGGCTTTTTTCACATATTTTTGTGAAAAACTAGAAAGAGGGTGTCTAGCTAAGGACGGCTGATTTTTTTAGCCAGTGGCCAAGTAGAACAGGGCAATATGAAAAGAGGAAGTTTAACTACATTGAACTCATTTACAGGGACTCTTTTCATGAAAGTCCAAAACTCAGCCATGGTGAAGACTTCTGGAGAAGGTCAGTTAAGACTTTTCAGTGGGCCTGGTACAGAAGGGGAAGACAGGGAAGGTGGGGCTGAGAGCAGCTCCGAGGATCTGAGAATGAGGAAGGAGGGATGTAAAAGAATAATTTGAGAAATGGTTTGGGATTTTCCTAGCAACAAAAACTTGAGCAGTAGAACAGGTAGAGCAGAGGGGAAGACGGGAGTGAGTATCCCAAAACGCATGTGAGGGACTTTAAATTCTTAGTAAACTGTTTTCAGTGATGACAAAGCAACTTTAAAGGCCATTTTTATTACATCTTGAATAGGGGTCTGAGGACTCTCCTCAGCTGGTTTGAGCTTTGGGTTAGCTGAAAAGAGGACCTGGTGGGACCCGGTGTGGGCAGTGACAGGAGAAGAGAGGAGTGAGTGGGTGGAGGGGTACTTCAGTAGCTGCTAACTCAGCAAGGGGGCAATGGTCTGAGAACCAGCGAAGGTTTGGGTTTTTGATCTATTAATTGGAGGGAAGAAATCAGGTTTCTGAAGTGGGAGTGACAGCAGAGACTCTGGAGCAGAAGGCTGAAGGTGAGGATCTATTGGATAAGCAGAGTTCAGGATGTGAGTGAAGGAGGGAAAAGGCCTCCACATAGGGGAATCTCCTTTCACCCTTTTGAGCACTTGCAGATGTTAAAAAGGTCATGCAGAATTTGAGGATCTAGAGACCCCTCTGGAAGCCATTGGTTTTTGTTATCTAATTCGTAATATGGCCAATGATGTGCACTGAATGATGAGGAGTTTGGGTTCCATCAGGCAGACCCTGTTTGCTCACATCCCCATTACTTACAGAAGAAGTCGGCTTTCCCCCCACACACTCATGACTGTTTGTGGCTTTGATGGTCGGTCGGGCAAACATAGTAATCTAGGCTAGCCAACCTGCATCTGGCTCGTGTGTCCCTACATCCATAATGTTTGTTTCCATTATCTATGGTACGGAAGGGATTTAATGGAATTTTAGTGGAATCCTCTTCATCAGGAATATCCCAATAGGAAAGACCTATAGCCAGCTGACAAATGTCTGGGTAAAGTGATGGTCACCAGGTACCTAAGGGGGCTGTATGCAAGATAGATTATACATCTTTTCCAGTAGAATTTGTGATCAGCCATCGCTGCTGCACGGGCTGATGAGGGTTAGGACTACTTGTTGCCAAGGGGAGATTCTATAGCCTTATCCACATGGTGAATATGCAATTTGAAAGTGTTACCAGTCTTTTCCAGTTTCTAGCCAGAGTGTGGACAGGGCGCAGGCTTGAGATGAGAGGCATGGATCCAGGAAGTGATTCTGTCTGCCTTTACCACTGTAGATGTTATAAGTAGCACCTGGTATTGTCCTTTCCAGCAGGGTTCCAGGGATGACACCTGATATCGTCTTACGTAGATGAAGTCTCTTACTTGATATCGATGTGGAGTCCCCTCGTCCCAAGTTTGGTAGGCAGTGGCCAGCTGTTTCCACAAGTATCACTGAGTTCTTTCAAGAGTTTAAGTCTGTCAAGCAAGGGGGTGTGGAAGGGATCGTTAGGTCTTACAGTTGGGCTTAGGTCACTTACTGGAGGAGAGGCACCCCAGAGAATTTCACAGGGGATGAGGTTACTCAAAAAAACAGAGGGAGTATTTCTTGCATGAAACATTGTATATGGCAGGAGCATAGTCCAATCTTTTATGCTGGTCTCTAAGCTTAATTTCATTAAGGCCTCTTTAATGCGTCTATTCATTCTTTCTACCTGTCCTGAACTCTGGGGTCTGTTAGCACAATATAACTTCCAATTAATCCCCAGGTTCCTGGCTAACCCCTGACTTACCTGAGCCACGAACGCCGGTGCATTATCAGACCGTATTACCTTAGGCAGGCCGTGTCTTTGAAAAATATTTTCCAGGATCTTCTGGACCACCTTTTGTGCTGTTTCTTTTATTTTTTCTTTTCTTTTTTAGGGGGGGAAAGATTCAATCCATCCTAAAAATGTATCTACAAAGACTAGGAGATATTTATGTCCATACCTTGCTGGCTTAATTTTAGTAAAGTCAACTTCCCAGAATTGTCCTGGTCTGGATCCTCATAGGTGCTTTCCTGCAGGAAGCTTGGAAGGGTAAGCATTAACCATTTGATGGACTCGACAGGCTTTTTTTACCCATTCAGCTATTTCTTTTTGCTGTGAGTCAGTTAGTGGAAAACTCTGTTCTTGATACTTCAGAAATACCTGCAGTTTCTTTTAACCAAGGTGAGTGAGTTGATGTGCATTTTCTACTGACATATTTAGAGCTGTGATTATAGGAGTTTTTACTGAAAGATTTAGAAATTCCACTTGGGGGCCTTCAGGGTGAAAAGTTATTTTGGCCCGGAGCTTGGTGAGCAGATCTCTGCCCATCAATGGGGTCCGGCATTCTGGGATTACTAGGAAGGAGTGATCTATTTTTCCTTTCTCCAGGTCCATGATCCTCTTAGTTGTCCAAGCCAGATATTTACTGCCATTAGCCCCTTGAACTAGAGACCTTTTATTTGATAGAGGACCCAAAGTGGTCTTAGGGGTGAGTATATTGCCCCTGTATCCACTTCAAAGTTTACTGGGGTCCCCTCCACTTCAAAAGTTGCCCTGAACTCAGGGAGGGGATCTGAGCCGCGACTTTCTTAGTCATCCTCCAGAGTCAGAATGGCTGACTGGCGTGGCTTTCTCTTTCTACGACACTATTTGGCCCAGTGTCCTTTTTTTTTTACAGTAGGCACATTGTTCTGAGGCCAGGGGTGGCCTCTGGCATGGGACCAGGTATCCCTTCATGTCTCCCTGTTTCTTAATTTCTGGCCCTTCTGTTGTTGTGACCAGGACCTTAGTCAACACCTTAGTCTGTCTTTTGTTTCTTTTATCCTCCCTTTGCTCTCTTGTCTTCCTCAGTTTCTCTCTTAAGGTATACTTTCTTGTCTTCTGTGACTAAGTCTCTCAAAGTCATATCTTGTAATCCATCTAAGCATTGTAACTTTCTTTTAATATCCAGGGCAGCTTGCCCAATAGAGGCCATCCTGACAGACGTCTTTTGATCCTCTGCCTGAGCATCGAAAGGAGTATATCTCCTATATGCCTCCCTAATTCTCTCTAGAAACATAGAGGGAGATTCATCAGGCCTTTGAATAATCTCTCTTACCTTGGCCAAATTAGTTGGTTGCCTAGCAGACACTCAGATGCCCACTATTAGAACCTGGCCATAAGTGGACAGATGCATTCTAACTTCAAAGGTGTTGGTGTCCCATTTGGGTTGTTTCAAGGGAAAACCAGCTTTGATTAAGTTGGGAAGATGTGTTGGTCTCCAATCTGGCCCGAGGATTTTTTTTCTAGCTTCCAGGAGAATTGTCTTTTGTTCCTCTGTCATAAAGAGAGTGTCTAGGAATTGTTGACAGTCATCCCAAGTATTCAGGTGTGAAAACATCAATGACTCAACCAGACCTCTGAGCCGGGTGGGGTCCTCGGAAAAAAAGGGATTGTGATTTTTCCAGTTATATAGGTCTGAAGAGGAGAAAGACCAATATTTGTCAGCTTGCATTTTCCCCCCATGGCCTTCGTCAATCAATGGTCCATAGGGACATAGGGGGAGCATCACGGCAGTTCCAGGGTTTTCAATCATTCAAAGCCAGCGAGTTCCCTCAGCCGGGCCAGCTTCCTCCTGGGGAGGTGGGGCTGTGTGTGCTGTGGGGGAGTTATCTGGAGGGCGCAGGGCCAGCTTAGCTTCCTCCAATGGCGGAGAGACTGATTCAGCTGCAGGGGAATCACTTAGAGGGGGTTGGTGGTTGGGGGATGAGGGCAGGGTATGAGGAGGGCAATGAGAGTCCAGTAGAGTCAAATCTTGTGACTCAGGGAGAACAGAGGGTGGTGGAGGAGGAGGAGCAGAGGGTTTGAGAGATCATGGGGGAAGCAGTACCAGCAGGGAAAGGGACAAGGAAAGGCTTCACCCATGGAAGAGGAGACTTGCAGAGGTCCTGCAAAGTTAAGATACATGGCTGTTGATCAGGATGGCTATGTGTGCGCAGCTGAAAGACAATATCTCTGACTTTTTAAATTAGTGGGAAGTATAAAGATGCTTCTAGGGGCAATCCGACTTGAAAGGTGAAACATTCTGAGGCACAGACAGTCTGGCAAGTCTGCAGTTTTACAGAAAAAGAAAGATTCTGAGCCCTTAAGCGAACTTTGGTCCAGTGATCAAGGGTCAGGGACAGAGACATTGAAGTGCTCTGTCCCATATTGAAAGATACACAAACAGTGAATGCAACAACACACAACACAGACAAGACAAGACAATAAAGACAGGCAATGGACGTCCAAAACTGAGACCAGGACTGCGTAGCAGGCAAAATCCTATGGGCTGGCAATACCGAATCTGAAACAAAAAATCACTGAGTCGAGGAGACAATTGTTCCTCGATTTCTCGAGTCCTCGGTGGCATCCCCCAATACCATTATTCATGCAGCAGACTGATTCCTAACCCAAATCGAACATGTTATCAACCCTAACCATACATTGTTACCTCAATCTAACTTTACAGAAGAGCACGGACAGAGTTGGTCTTACAATCCAGGAATGTAGGGGATCTTCCACCTGCTGAGAACCTCAAAGATCCATGCAAAAATGATCCCTGAAGAAGATGTAGGCAGCTTTGAAGGACCTGATTGAGCAAAAGTCATCTTCCATGGCGAACAACCTGGTCAGGATGAAGGGTTGTGTCTGAATCAGCCTCTCTATTCTTAATGTAGAGAAGATGGACCAAATGAGACCTGTGTGGAGAGTTGTTCCCAGGTGCCTATGGTTGATATACCATTCTAACTTGTGAATGTGTCACAGGAACCAGGGGCAGCTTCCATCTCATGGGACCCTTGGAAGCAACTGTTAAGACAAAATGGTTGCCAAGGCAGTGAACTCATTCTGTTCCTGAAGGAAGTGACCTCACCTCACTTCCTTTGTGATGGAACTCTCTGATCTTGGGATCCAGGAAGCCAGTTAAACAGTGCCAGTTTTAGTCCCAGTCCCAGTGTTCTCACTTTTTTGATTTCCCGAGGACAGGGTCATTCTTTCTTGCTAACTACAGATGTTAGGATGTCGAAATGGCAGAAAAGCTCTGAAGAGGTGCCTTTCCTGAGAAAGAAGGTAGTGCCTCACTGCTGACTCCTGACAACTTCAGAGCGTTGGCCAAAGACACAAGATCTGAGACAGGACAGGCTATTTTGGAGGAACATTGTATGGCCCTCCAGTCAGAAGACACTCCGGATAGTCACAGACCTACTTGTGGGAAGGAGGTGCCTTTGTGGGTTTGGGTATGAGTTTCTGGTTTTGTCTCATGTTCTGAGAATAGGTAGGAAAGGTGGTTTGTTTGGTTTGGAGTGAACTATTTCTAGTAAGTCTTTTGACAAGGTGAGTGTTTCTATGTCTGTAACTCACTGTCCGTGGTTGTAGACATTAGAAAAGATAATGCATCAGTGGATGTGTCCTGTCTATGAGAAAGCTCCCCAGCATTCATCCTACCAAATTTATGAATGGACTGCCGCTTGCCTTATGGATGGCCAACTCCTGCTATGTGTGCATCCAAAACCAAAATGGCTAAAAGAACAGTCATTGTGGATAGAGTCTCTTGACTTCCTCTGTAAGGTTCCTGATCTCAATTAAGTGAGAATAGAGATCCTTTGGGTCAAGTGAATTCTTTAAATCCTACAGAGGCTAGCTCATAGTTGCTTGGGTTTTCTCATGACATTAATTCACATAAATAATCTAAAATGCACAGTCAGTAGGACTCAAATTGGAGAAGCGGAGCAGTATTAATGGCAGGCCTATTTGATCACTCCTGGTTCACAGGAAGCATGTACAGGCCACCATGACATTAGGCAAATGAGGCGCACGGGAGCTTATTTTGTACACTGCCTTGGGCTGCACCCCTCATGGAAACCTCCAACTAGGTTTTATGATGAGTGTCTATATATAAGAAGATGAGGGCAATGTGGGAGTTTTTTGGTTTTAATTGTGGTCATTTGTGTGGTGGTAGGAAAAGATGACTGGGTCCACCTGGGCTTGAACTCTGGTGTGATTCCCCATAAAGACTGAGTTCTGGAATTGACCTCAAAGAAGTATTGCCATGAATTGTGTTGGCATATTAGGAGGCCACGCATAAGATTCCCCCTTGGAAACTGAGATCTAGGCCCTGGGTGGCTTTCCACAGAGCACTGGGAATCTCAGCCAGGATATCACATGATTTTATTGTGAAAGATTTGGCAGCCATAGTTGAGAGTCAAAACACACATGGACTTCACATTGTAGACCTCAATGGGTCTGGCTTCATGTGACATTTTGGCCACTCTTTTGGAAGTCTTGACTGTGAGAGTCCTCCAGAGATTTCATTGAAATTAGCTTCCTCACCATTTAATAGTTATTGAAATAATTGAAACACTCAGTGCCTCCAACTTCATTCTTGAAAAATGGCTCCATATATACCATAAAATTTTTGAAATTCCCATGACCAGGTGGCACTGGAGAACCACTGGATATCCTGTTGCTGATCATGAGTGTGCCAGATACTGCCTTGATTGACTGGGTTTCACAAAAATGGTGTAGATCAGAGATGCCAGTTAGTTGGAGCCTGCTGAATAGTGGGCCTAGAGCAAAGGTGGGCAGGTGTGAGATAAAACAGCTGTGGTGGTTTCATGTGGATCTACCATTGGCATCCAAATGGCTTCTGACTGACATTGTGCAGTCAGCAGGCCCTTATATGTAAAGGCATCATGTTGTATTTATAGGTTTCAGGGCAATGTTCAGAATCAGGATGCTTTGGTCAAGGGGGCAAGCTATGTTCGACAGAAGCCTGGTTGGTGCATAATCCTACAGGCCCTGTCCCACCACACGTGACAGAACGCCCTCCAGCACTGTGTCTCAGTTGAACTCCTTGTATTTTGTGAAGCAAATACCGAACTCCCAGTGCAGCATCAAGAAAAACCACAAAAATTGGAGGATGAGCAAATGGGTTCACAGTCCACACGAGGAGACACTTAGAACCCAGTGGCCACAGTTGACCTACAAAGAGAGATTTCAGCACTGCAGCCTCGTGTTCATTGGAAAATAAGATACCATGTCCTCCAGGTCACATAGATGAAGACACATCTTTGATGGTCTTACTACAAAGGAAGCTAAAGCTCCTGACAACCACTTATATTTCAAGTGCCCAATCTCAGAGGCATTTTCTCCAGAAGTCTTTAGGCAAGCAGAGCTTCATGTTTGTGGAGTGTTTACCATGTCACTTACTTTTGGAAACTCCTCTTCCACCTCCAAGTTTGTGAACTCCTGAGCATATTCAATTCCTGATATGTATTCACAGATTTTCTAACTCATCTCCTCTAAATGTCGTATTTGGTGCGAAGGTAATGTCAAGGCATTGTTCTGGATGAGAGTGGGAAGATTTTTGTGTAGCACATATTTGTATACACATTGGATTCATTTTCCAATTTTTCATTCAAAATACTCAATCCCTGACACTATACCATACCCTACTAGGCTCTGACTACTATTCCTGACATGATGGAGAATAATAACCCAAACAGAATAGAAATACAAGAAAATCAGAGGAGGCACGGTGTACATTTGGACTTGCCTTTTCCATTATATAGCATAGGAGTTATAAATCTAGTCAATTTTTTGTTTAAAGAGTTCTCCATGTGTTTTTAAATTTATCAAATATGTGAATTCCTTTCTCCCCCATTTCTCTGTATCCTATTCAGTACATGTATTTTTATATGCACATATAAAATCGTATCTTGTATCATACGTACTTTCTTGTGAGGTGGCTGACATGTCAGATACAAATTGTGAGAAGAGATCACTCCTCCTATACGCTGTTGAAACTGAAAATTCAACTTATGGGTGGGATTCCTAGTTGAACAACTTTATACATAAATCCATGTTAAGTAAAATGAATATTTTTGGATACGTGGATGATATATATTTCACGATGAATTTTGATTGGTATATATATTGCTAGTTTTTAATGTCTCTGTGTATGTGTGTGTGTGTGTGTGTGTGTGTGTGTATATATATATATATATATATATATATATATATATATATATATATATATATATACATATATATATATATACTGTCCAGATTTTTAAACATATGAAATATATGTGTCTTTGGCCACTCTTTGGGAAGCCTTACCTGTGAGAGTTCTGTAGAGCTTTCATTGAAATGAGCTTCCTCAACATTTAATGGTTCCTGAATGAATTGAAACCCACAGTGCCACAAACTTCATCCTTGAAACATGGCTTAATAAATACCATGAAATTTTTGAAATTCCCATGACCAAGTGTCACTGGAGAAACTTTGGATGTCTTCTTGCTGATCATGAATGTACCAGACAGTGCCTTGACTGACTCTGTTTCATGAAAATTGTGTAGAACAGAGATGCCAGTAAGTTGGAGCCTGCTGAGGAGAAGTGGGCCCAGAGTTGTGGTGTGCAGGTGTATGATAAAACATCTGAGATGGGGCCATGTGGATCTGCCATTGACTTCCGAGTGGCTTATGGCTGACATGGTGCAGCCAGCAGACCCTTATATGTAAAGGCATCTTTTTATATGGAGAGGTTTCAGGGCAATGTTCAGAATCAGTTTGTTATGGACAAGGGGGCAAGCTATGTGGGGTAGAAGCCTGGTTGGTGAATTCTCCTGAAGACCCTAACCCTCCACACATGACAGAACTCCCTCCTGCTCTGTGTCCCAGTTGAACTCCTTGTATTTCATGAAGCAAATACAAAAACCCCAGTGCAGAACCAAGAAACACCACGACAATTGTAGGATGACCAATTGGCTTCACAGTCAATACGAAGAGACACTTAGCCCCCAGTGGCCACAGATTACCTACAAAGAGAGAATACAGCACTGCTGCCTCATGTTCTTTGGAGAATAAGAAACCAAGTCCTCCAGGTCACATAAATGCAGACCCATCTTTGATGGTATCACTACAAAGGACAGTAAATCTCCTGAGAACAACATGTAGTTCAAGTGCCCAACCTCAGAGGCAGTTTCTCAAGAAGTATTTAGGCCAGCAGAGTTGCATGATTGTGGAGTGTTCATCCTGTCGCTTACTTTTGAAAACTCCTTTACAACACCCAAGGTTGTGGTCTCCTGAGCATTTTCCATTCCAGATATGTATTCACAGATTTACTAATTCTTCTCCTCTAATTGTGTCTTACTTGGGGTGAAGGTAATGTCAAGGCATTGTTCTGAATGAGAGTGGGAAGATTTTTTGTAGCACATATTTCATACACAATGGATTCATTTTCCTATTTTCCATTCGAATTACTGAAACCCTGACACTAACCCACACCCTACTAGACTCTGACTACTAATCCTAATATGATGGAGAAAAATAACCCAAACAGAATAGAAATACAAGCAGTTCAGAGGAAGGATGGTGTATAGTTGAACTTGCCTTTTGCATGATAAAGTGTAGGTGTTATAAATCTGGTCAATTATTAATTGAAATAGTTCTTCATGTGTTTTGAAAGGTATCAATTATGTGAATTCCTGTCTCCCCTTATCTGTTGCCTATTCAGCACATGTATTTTTATATGCACATATAGAATCCTACCTGGTACCACACGTAAATTCTTGTGAGGTGGCTGACGTGGCAGATACAAATTGTGAGAAGAGATCACTCCTCCTAAACGCTGTTGGAACTGAAAATTCAACCTATGGGTGAGCTTCCTATTTGAACAACATTATACATAAATCCATATTCAGTAAAATAAATATTTTTGGATCTGTGTATGATATGTATTTCATGATGAATTTCGATTGTCATATATATTGCTACTTTTTTATATCTCTGTATGTGTTTTGTGAAAAATCTACACTCTCTAGATTTTTCAAAATATGAAATATATGTCTCTTATTATACACTCCCTAAATTCATTCATGTTCATGTATGTGGTTTTATAATCAACTTTTCACAAGATTATTTTCAGATATATTCATCCACCTCAAATACATATTTGTTTTCTAGTACTGAAAACTCACTTCAGTGAAGGGTGCATACAAATCCTTACATTTCTACAGTAACTGACCCAGGTTAACATCAATACAAGTAGATTCCTATGGGAAATGTTGTGCATTTTGATGTTCATTTTTATTCAACACTGGTACTTTACTATTTCTTCAGTTTATGGACATCTTAGAAAATAGATTTCATCCACATTTCACAAATTTAAATGCATTTGGTACACTTTCTATCACTTCCTGCTTAAGATCACACGTATTCCTCCTTTTTTTGACTGGTTTTTTCATGATAGTTCTTCCTAACGCATTATTTTTGATTTCCATAATCTTTTTGAAGCAAAACCCACACTCTCTTTATGATAAACCATAACACTTACATTACCATTAGATGTATAATTGGATGGAATGAATGATTGTATATCAATGTAAGATTTCCTGTATATTTTCAGATATCAATTTATTCCAATTTCCAAATTTGATACCAGTTATATTATTTATTCACAGTATGGACTATTCATGCATTATCTCTATATTCATAGAAAAAGCGTACACCTATTTTTATCCCCAATACTATTTAATGAGTTTTCAAAATATAGCTCCCCTTAATGGTAGAAGAAATACTCATGTCACCAGAACTACATATATATTTTATCACAGTAATATTTTGGAAAAAAATGCAAAGATCACACTTATGTCTGTACCAACTCCTAATTTGAATGTGAGTATGAATTACTAAAAACATCCATGTCCAGGATGCCTAAGGCTCTCAAATGTCAATTCTATTGGTGAGTACATATCTGTTTCATCCTAAGATTATATATTCAATCTCAACCCTGTTGAAAATGTCTAAACATATCACTCACTTTATACTTTGCCTGATTTCCTAATGCCACTATTGATATCTATTTTTCTACATATTTTGCCCAGTTCATCATAGTGACTGATTCTTCAGATTTGCTGACATTTACATTCACTCTCTAACGAAAATCCTATTACTAAAAAAGTCTTGGTCCAACTCCTAGACTCACTCTTCTTCCTAAACTTACTAACTTCCTAATCCTCCTGACTACCACTTTTTGACTGGATGTTCTCTTTTACATTCAATCATCTGAGGTACAGTGTTTTAGCCTACAGATGTTGCACATCGTAGGATATATATCTTATTCAGAAATTCACAAATTTATAGGCATTTGCTTCACTTTTAATCACTTCCTGCGTCAGAACACATGTATTCCTCCAGGTTTCTTGACTGTTTTTTTCATGAGACTTTTTTCAAAACACATTATTTTCGATTTCCAAAAACACTTTTGAAGCAAAACTCACACATTCTTCATGATACACCATAACGCTAATATTACCATTAGATGTATTACTGGTTGGAATGAATGATTGTATATCAATATAAGATTTCCTGTACATATTCAGATATCAGCTCAATCCATTACATAAGTTGGAACAAGTTTTATTATTTATTCACAGTATGGTCTATTCATGCTTTATCTCTATATTTATAGACACAGCGTACACCTCTTTGTACCCCTAATACTAATTTTACATCTTTAATATATTGCTCCGAGAAATGGTGGAAGAAATACTCATGTCACCTGATCTACATATACATTTTATCACAGAAATATTCTGGAAAAAAATGTAAAGGTCACACTTATGACTGTATCAAAGCCTAAATGGAAAGTGAACATGGATTACTAAAAACATCCATGTATAGGTTGCCTTTTGCTCTCAAATGTCAATTCAATTGGTGACTACATATTTGTTTCTTCCTAAGATTACGTATTCAAACTCAACCCTGTTGAAAGTGTCTAATCCAGTCACTCACTTTATACTTTGCCTGATTTTGTAATGCCTCTATTGATATCTGCGTTGCTACATATTTTCCCCAGTTCATCATACTGAGTGACTCTTCATATGTCCTGACATTTACATTCACTCTCTAACCGAAACCCTATTGCTAAAGACCTTTTGTTCCAAATCCTATATTCACTCTTCTTTTTAAACCTACGGAATATCTTCCTAATTCTACTGACTATCCCTTTTTGATTGGATGTTCTCTTCTACATTCAATCATCCAAGGTAAAAGGTTCTATGCCATTGTATATCGTGTTATCTGAGACATCTTTGCAGAACATAATTCAAATCTAAGTATCCCAATCAAGGGCCCAATGCCCTTCTGGGATTCAAATCATACCGAGATTTCTGTTTTCATACTTATATTTCACCTCTGTATACTTGTAAATATCGCAGGAAATGATAACTAACCCAAAATGAACCTGTTACTATCCCTAAACATACACTGTTCCCTCAATCTCATTTTACAGAAGAGCAGGGACAGAGTGGTTCTTACAATACAGGAAAGTAGTGGACTTTCCACCTGCTGAGAACCTCAAATGTCCATGCAGAAATGATACCTGGAGAAGTTGTAGGTATGTATGTAGGACCTGAGAGAGCAAAATTTATCTTCCATGGCAAACAACCTGGTCTGGATGAGGGATGTGTCTGAATCAGCCTCCCTATTCTTATTTTAGAGAAAATGGACTGAACCAGGCCTGTGTGGAGACCTGTTCCCGGGTGCCAATGGTTGATGTACCATTCTAACTTGTGAAATTGTGACAGGAAGTAGGGGCAGACTCCATCTCATTGGACCCTTGGAAGCAACTGTTAGGACAAAGTTGTTGCCAAGGCAGTGACCTCATTCAGTTCCAAAGAAAGTGGCAAACCTCATTTTCTTGGTGATGGAACTCTCTGAACTTGGTATCCAAGAAGCCAGGCACCGAGGGGCAGTCCCAGTCCCAGTCCCAGTGGGCTCACTTGTTAGGATTTACCAAGGACAGTGTGAGTCTTTCTTGGTAACTACTGATTTGAGGATGGCCAAAAGCCAGGAAAGCTCTGAAGTGGGACCTTTCCTGAGAAAGCAGGCAGTGGCTCACCACTTTTTCCTGACAACTTCACAGAGTTGGCCAAGGAAACCAGATGTGAGAGAGAACAGGCCATTTCAGGGGATCATAGTATGGCCCACCATTCAGAGGACACTCCAGATAGTCACAGACCTACTTGGGGGAAGGAGGTGCCATTGTGGGAGTGGGTGTGGATTTGTGGTTTTGTCTCATGTTCTGAGAATAGGTTGGAAAGGCGGTTTGTTTGGTTTGGAGTGGACAGTTTCTAGTATGTTGTTTGACAGGGTGAGTGTTTCTTTGTCTGTGTATCCCAGTATGTCCGTTGTTATAGACATTAGAAAAGAGAAAGCATTAATGGATGTGTCCAGTCTAGTATAAATCTTCCCCTAATTATTTCTGGCCAATTTATGAATGGACTGCAGCTTGTCTTATCAATGGGCAACACCTGCTATCTTCCTAAGTTGAAGTTTTCTTCCTGAATTCTGGCCACTCTCCAGAATAGGCTCATGGTTTTGTGTCCAAGATATGTACCACCTCCAAGCTCTGTGACATGGCCATGTACTGGAGAGCTGAAGAGAATGGCGAGCATCTCAGAAAACTTGGATATCATGGTGATCAGGAAAGTCTCAGTGGAGAAACCCTGCTTGGGGCCTTTTGCTTACTTATTGTTGTGTTGCACTGAATGTCAGGAAGGTCTTTGCCTCAGGCCACCTCTTTGTGAAGCCTGAAGAAAACTCTTTTCTTTCCAAATCCTATATTCAAATGGAAATGAATGGGCATCAACTGTGGCTCTTCGCTTAATTGCTTTGGAAGTGGATGTGTCTGAATTAGCCTCTTGGCCCTGTGTGTGGCTGTGGCATAGATTCTCACCACCTGATGGATCTATAGAATGATCTCATGTGTGCATCCAAAACCATAATAGCAAAAAGTCAGTCATTGTGGATGAAGTCTCTCCCCTTCCTCTGTGAGGTTCCTGACCTCCATCAAGTGAGAATAGGTTTTCTTTGGGTCAAATGAGTTCTTCAAAGCCCTGCAGAGGTGCTTGGGTTTTCGCATGACTCCAAATCACATAAAAAATCTATTCCTGAAATTAGTAGTCCTCAAATGGGAGAAACAGAGCAGTATTAATGGCAGGCTTATTTGATCACTTCTGGTTTACAGGAAGGATGTCCAGGCCACCCTGACTTCAGGCCAATAAGGGGCAAGCGAGCTTAATTTGGACATTGTCTTAGGCTGTGCCCCAAATGGAAAACTCCAGTCAGAGGTGAAGATAATTGACTATATGGAAGAAGATGAGGGCCATGTGGGAGTGTTTTGGTTTTAATTTTGGTCATTTGTGTAGCGGTTGGAAGAAATGACTGGGTCCACCAGGGCTTGAACTCTGGTGTGATTCCCTTTAGAGACTGAGTTGTGGAACTCACCTCAGAGAAGTATTGCCATGAAATATGTTGGGATTTTAGGAGGCCACGCATGAGAGTCACCCTTGAAAACTAAGATCTAGGCCCAGGGTGGATTTCCACAGAGCACTGGGAATCTCAGCCAGGATATCACATGATTTTATTCTTAAAGACAAGGCAGCCATAGTTGAGAGTCAAAACACACATGGTCCTCACATTGTAGACCTCAATGGGCCTGGCTTCCTGTGACATTTTAGCCACTCTTTGGGAAGCCTTGGCTCTGAGATTTCTCCAGAGCTTTCATTGAAATGAGCTTCCTCAACTTTTAATGGTTACTGAATGAATTAAAACCCACAGTGCCTCCAACTTCATGCTTGAAAAATGGCTAGATAAATACCATGAAATTTTTGAAATTCCCGTGACCAGGTGGCACTGGAGAACTTCTGGATGTCCTGTTGCTGATCATGAGTATAGCAAACAGTGCCTTTATTGACTGAGTTACAAGAAAACGGTGTAGAACAGAGATGGCAGTAAGTTGGAGCCTGCTGACTAGTGGGTCTACAGCAGTGGTGGGCAGTTGTGTGATAAAACATCAGTGGTAGGGCCATGAGGATCTACCATTGGATTCCAAATAGATCTTGACTTATATGATGCAGCAAGCAGACCCTTATATGTGAAGACATCTTGTTATATGATGAGGATTCAGGCCAATGTTCAGAATCATGTTGATATGGACAAGGGGGCAATGGGGCAAGCTATGATGGATAGAAGCATGGTTGGTGCATTCTCCTGCAGACCATGACCCACCACACGTGACAGAACTCCCTCAAGTACTGTGTCCCAGTTGAGCTCCTTGTATTTTGTA
This sequence comes from Callospermophilus lateralis, assembly GCF_048772815.1. Lineage (NCBI taxonomy): Eukaryota > Metazoa > Chordata > Mammalia > Rodentia > Sciuridae > Callospermophilus > Callospermophilus lateralis. The sequence goes on from NW_027516866.1 coordinate 497,145, forward strand.
AGGCAAATACCAAACTCCCAGTGCAGCTGCAAAAAACACCACAAAAAGTGGAGGAGGACCAAATGGCTTCACAGTTCACACGGGGAGACACTTAGTCCCCAGTGGACACAGTTTACCTATAAAGAGAGAATTCAGCACAGCTGCCTCATGTTCATTGGAAAATAAGAAACCATGTCCTCCAGGGCACAGGGATGCAGACCAAGCTTTGATGGTCTCACTACAAAAGAAGCCAAATATCCTGACAACAACATATATTTCAAGTACCCAACCTCAGAGGCAGTTTCTCAAAAAGTTTGAAGGCCAGCATAGGTCCATGTTTGTGGAGTGTTTACCCTGTCCCTTACTTTTGGAAACTCCTCTACCACCTCCAAGGTTGTGAACTCCAGAGCATTTTCCATTCCAGATATACATTCACTGATTTTCTAACTCTTTTCCTCTAATTGAGGCTTACATGGGGAGAAGGTAATGTGAAGGCATTGTTCTGGATTAGAGTGCTAGGATATTTTTGCAGCACATATTTGCATACACATTGGATTACTTTTCCAATTTTCCTTTTGAAATACTGAATCCCTGACACTAACACACACCTACTAGACTCAGAATACTCTTCCTAATATAATGGAGAAAAAAACCCAAACAGAATAGAAATACAAGCAGTTCAGAGGAGGCATGTTGTATAGTTGGACTTGCCTTTTGCATTATATAAGGTAGGAGTTATAAATCTATTCAATTTTTAATTGAAATAATTTTCCATGTGTTTTTAAAGTTAAGAAGTATGTGATTTATTTTTTCCCTTTCTCTGTAGCCAATTCACACATGTATATTTATATGCACATATAGAATCCTAACAGGTATCACACGTACATTTTTGTGAGGTGGCTGACTTGGAAGTTAAAAATTGTGAGAAGAGATCACTCCTCTTAAACGCTGTTGGAACTAAAATTCAACATATAGGGTAGCTTCCTATTTGAACAACATTATACATAAACTTATGTTCAGTAAAATAAATATTTTTGCATCTGTGAATGATATATATTTAATGATGAATTTGGATTGGAATATATATTGCTACTTTTTAATGTCTCTCTTTGTGCGTGTGTGTCTATATATATATATATATATATATATATACATATATATATATATATATATATACACACTCCACAGATTTTTCAAAATATAAAATATATGTGTCCTATATACACTCTCTAAATTCATTCATGTTCGTGGATTTATAATGAAATTTATACAAGATTATTCCCAGAAATATTCATCCACCTGAAATACATATTTGTTTCCTAGTACGGAAAACTAACTTCAGTGACTGGTGCATACAAATCCTAATAATTCTACAGTAACTGACCCCGTCTAACATCAATGCAAGTAGATTCCTATGGGACATGATATGTAATTGGACGTTCATTTTTATTCAACACTGGTACAATATTATTTCTTCAGTTTTTGCACATCATAGGATATGAATTTCATCCACAATTCACAAATTGATAGGCATTTGTTTCAAATTTAATCACTTCCTGCTTCAGAACGCATGTATTGTCAGGGTTTCTTGACAGGTCTTTTCATGAGAATTCTTTCCAAACACATTATTTTCAATTTCCATAATCACTTTTGTAGCAAAACTCACAAACTCTTCATGATAAACCAAAAAACTAATATTATCATTAGATGTATAACTGGTTGTAATGAATGATTGTATATCAATATAAGTATGGTCTATTCATGCTTTATCTCCATATTCATAGACACAGGGTACACCTCTTTGTACCCCCAATACGAATTTTATGTCTTCAATATATTGCTCCCAGAAATGGTGGTAGAAATACTCATGTCACCTGATCTACATATACATTTTATCACAGTAATAATCTGGACAAAAATGTAAAGGTCACACTATGATTGTACCAAAGCCTAAATGTAATGTGAACATGAATTACTAAAAACATCCATGTCCAGGTTGCCTAATGCTCTCAAATGTCAATCCTATTGGTGACTACATATTTGTTTCTTGCAAGGATTATGTATTCAAACTCAACCCTGTTGAAAATGTCTAATCCTATCACTCACTATATACTTTGCCTGATTTCGTAATGTCACTATTGATATCTGCTTTTCTACATATTTTCCACAGCTCATCATAGTGACTGACTCGTCATATGTGCTGACATTTACATTCACTCTCTAACTAAAACCCTATTACTAAAGAACTTTTGGTCCAAATCCTATACTCACTCTTCTTCCTAAACCTACCAAATATCTTCCTAATCCTACCTACTATCCCTTTTTGACTAGATATTCTCTTCTACATTCAGTCTTCCAAGGTACAAGGTCCTATGCCATTGTATATCGATTTAAGTTAGACAACTGTGCAGAACATAATTCAAAGCTAACTATCCCAATCAAGGGCCCAATGACCTTCTGGGCTTCAAATCATAAATAGATTTCTGTTTTCATACTTCTATTTCACCTCTATATTCTTGTAAATATCGTAGGTTCCCAATACCATTATTCATCACACAGAATGATTCCTAACAAAAATCAAACCAGTTATTTACCCTAAACATACACTGTTCCTTCAATCTCATTTTACAGAAGAGCAGGGACAGAGTGGTTCTTACAATACAGGAAAGCAGGGGACCTTCCACCTGCTGAGAACCTCAAAGGTCCATTCAGAAATGATACCTGGAGAAGTTGTAGGCAGGTATGAAGGTACTGAGAGAGCAAAATTCATCTTCCATGGCGAGCAACCTGGTCAGGATGACGGGATGTGTCTGAATCAGCCTCTCTCTTCTTATTGTAGAGACGACTGACCTGACCAGGCCTGTGTGGAGAGCTGTTCCCGGGTGCCTATAGTTGATATACCATTCTAACTTGTGAAAGTGTCACAGAAAGTAGGGGCAAACTCCATCTCATGGTAGCCTTGGAAGCAATGGTTAGGACAAAGTGGTTTCCAAGGCAGTGACCTCATTCAGTTCCAAGAAAGTGACATACCTCATTTCCTTGGTGATGGAACTCTCTGATCTTGGTATCAAAGAAGCCAGGCAGCCAAAAGTAGTCCCAGTCCCAGTCCCAGTGGGCTCATTGTTTTGATTTTCCAAGGACAGAGTCAGTCTTTCTTGGTACCTACTGATGTGAGGAAGGCAAATGCCAGGAGAGCTCTGGAGAGGGACTTTTCTTGAGAAAGCAGGTAGTGCCTCACCACTTTTTCCTGACAACTTCACAGAGTTGGCCAAGAAAACCAGATCTGAGAGAGGACAGGCCATTTTCGGGAATCATAGTATGGCCCACCATTCAGAGGACACCCCGGATAGTCACAGACCTACTTGGGGAAAGGATGTGCCTTTGTGGGAGTTGGTGTGTGTTTGTGGTTTTGTCTCATGTTCTGAGAATAGGTAGGAAAGGTGGTTTGTTTGGTTGGATTGGACTGTTTCTACTAAGTTTTTGACAAGCCGAGTCTTTCTATGTCTGTGTCCGTTGTTGTTGACATTAGAAAAGAGAATGCATTAATGGATGTGTCCTGTCTAGTATAAATCTTCCCAAAATTTATCCTGCCCTATTTGTGAATGGACTGCACCTTGTCTTATCGATGGGCAACACCTGCTATCTTCCTAAGTTGGTGTTTTCTTCCTGAATTCTGGCCACTCTCCAGAATAGGCTCATGGTTTTGTGTCCAAGATATGTACCACCTCCAAGCTCTGTGACATGGCCATGTACTGGAGAGCTGAAGAGAATGGCGAGCATCTCAGAAAACTCAGATATCAGGGTGACCAGGAAAGTCTCAGTGGAGTAACCCTGCTTTTTGCCTTTTGCTTACTTATTGTTCTGTTGCACTGAATGTCAGGAAGGTCTTTGACTCAGGCCACACCTTTGTGAAGCCTGGAGAAAACAGTTTTCAAATGGAAATGAAGGGAATCACCTTTGGCTCTTTTCTTAATTGCTTTGGAAAGGGATGTGTCTGAATCAGCCCCTTGGCCATGTGTGCGGCTGTGGCTTAGATTCTCAGCACCTGATGTATCTAAAGATAGATCCCATGTGTGAATCCAAAACCAAAATGGCCAAAAGAGCAGTCATTGGAATGAAGCCTCTCGCCTTTCTCTGTAAGGTTCCTGACCTCTATCAAGTGAGAATAGAGATCCTTTGTGTCAAATGAGTTCTTCACAACCTGCAGAGGCTAGCCCATAGGTGCTTGGGTTTTCTCATGACTCCAATTCACATAAAGAATCTAACCCCTAAGTCAGTAGGCCTCAAATTGGAGAATTGGAATTTTATTAACGGCAAGCCTATTTGTTTACTCCTGGTTCACAGTAATGGTGTCCAGGCCACCCTGAAGGTATGCAAATGAGGTGCAAGGATGCTTATTTTGGACACTGTCTTGGGCTGTGCCCCTCATGGAAACCTTCAGGCAGAGTTTATGATGAGTGTTTATATGGAAGAAGATGAGGGACGTGTGGGAGTATTTTGGTTTTAATTGTATTCATTTGTGTCACGGAAGAGTTGACTTGGTCCATCTGGGCTTGAACTCTGGTGTGATTCCCCTTACAGACTGAGATCTGGAACTGAACTCAGAGAAGTATTGCCATGAATTGTGATGGGATTTTAGGAGGCCAGGCATGAGAGGTAACCTTGGAACCCGAGGTCTAGGCCCAGGTTGGCTTTCCAAAGAACACTGGGAATCTCAGCCAAGATATCACATGATTTAATTCTGAAACACTTGGCAGCCATAATTGAGATTGAAAACACACATGGACCTCGCTTTGTAGACCTCAATGGGCCTGGTTTCATGTTACTTTTTGGGCACTTTTTGGGAAGCCTTGCCTGTGAGAGTGCTCCAGAGTTTACTGAAATTAGCTTCCTCAGCATTTAATTGTTCCTGAATGAATTGAAATCCACAGTGCCTCCAACTTCATCCGTGAAATATTGCTGGAAAATTATCATAAAATTTTTGAAATTCCCATGACCAGCTAAAACTGGAGAACCTTGGGATGTCCTCTTGATGATCATGAGTATACCAGACAGTGCCTTGATTGACTGGGTTTCAAGAAAATGGTGTAGAACAGAGATGCCAGTAAGTTGGAGCCTGGTGAGTAGTGGGACTAGAGCAGTGTTATGAAAGTGTGTGATAAAACATCTGTGGTGGGCCATGTGGATCTTCCATTGGCTTCCAAATGCCTTGTGACTGACATGGTGCAGCCAGTAGACCTTTTATTTGATAGAGGGCCCAATGGAGCCTTATGGGCTGAGTATATTGCCCCTGTATCCACTTCAAAGTTTACTGGGGTCCCCTTCACTTCAAAAGTTACCCCGAACTCAGGGAGGGGATCTGAGCCCCAACTTTTGTAGTCATCCTCCAGAGTCAGAATGGCTGGCTGGCATGGCTGTCTCTTTCTAGGGCACTCGTGGGCCCAGTGTCCTTTTTCTTTAGAATAGGCACATTGATTTGAGGCCAGGGATGGCCTCGGGCATGGGACCAGGTATCTCTTCCTGTCTCCCTATTTCTTAATTTCTGGCCCTTTTGGTGTTCTGACCAGGACCTTAGTCAACGCCGTAGTCTGTCTTTTGTATCTTTTATCCTCCCTTTGCTCCCTTCTCTTCCTCAGTTTCTCTCTTATAGTATACTTTCTCGGCTTCTCTGACTAAATCTCCCAAAATCATATCTTGTAATCCATCTAAGTATTGTAACTTTCTTTTAATATTTAGGGCAGCTTGCCCAATAAAGGCCATTGTGACAGATGCTTTTTGATCCTCTGCCTGAGGATTGAAAGGTGTATATCTTCTATATGCCTCCATAATTCTCTCTAGAAACATAGAGGGAGATTCATTAGGCCCTCGAATAATCTCTCTTACCTTGGACAAATTATTTGGAACCCAGCGAAAAGTGGACAGATGCTTTCTTACCTTCAAATGTGTTGAGGATCCAGTTTGGTCGCTTCAAGGAAAGCTGACTTTGATTATGTTGGGAAGATGTGTCGGTCTCCCATCTGGTCCGAGGACATTTTTTCTAGCTTCCAGGAGGATTCTCTTTTGTTCCTCTGTCATGAAGAGAGTCCCTAAAAGTTGTTGACAGTCATTCCAAGCAGGCGGGTATGAAAACATCAATGATTCAACCAGACCTGTGAGCCGGGTAGGGTCCTCGGAAAAAGGGGGATTGTTATTTTTTCAGTTATATAGGTCTGAAGAGGAGAAAGGCCAATACTGGTAGGCTTGCAATTTTCCCCCATTGTTGTCATCAATCATTGGCCCGTAGGGACATAGGGGGAGCATCACGGGAGTTACAGGGTTTTCAATGATTCACAGCCAGCGAGTTCCTTTATCCGGGCCATCTTCCTCCAGGGGAGGAGGTCTGTGTGTGCCACGGGGGAGTTATCTGGAGGGCCCTGGGCCAGCTTAGCTTCCTCCAATGGCGAAGAGGCTGAGTCAGCTGCAAGGGAATCACTTAGAGTGTGTTGGTGGTTGGGGGAAGAGGAGAGGGGATAAGGAGGGGGAGGAGAGTCCAGTAGAGTCAAATCTTGTGACTCAGGGAGAACAGAGGGTGGAGTTGGAGGATGAGCAGAGGGTTTGAGAGATCGTGGGGGAAGCAATAGGAGTAGGGGAAGGGGCAAGGAAAGGCTTCACCCATGGAGGAGGAGATTTGCAGAGGTCCTACCAATTTAAGGTATATGGCTGTTGATCTGGATGGCTATGTGGGCCCAGCTGAAAGACAATATCTCTGATTTTTTAAATTAGTGGGAAGTAGAAAGATCTTTCTAGTGGCCATCCGACTCCAAAGGTGGGACATTCTGAGGCTCAGAGATTCTGGCCGGTCCGGAGTTTTACTGAAAAAGAAAGATTCTGAGCTCTTAAGCGAACTTTGGTCCAGTGATTAAGGGTCAGGGACAGAGGCATTGAAGTGCTCTGTCCCATGATGAAAGATACACAAACTAAATGCAACGACACACGACAAAGATATAACAAGACCATAAAGACAGGCAATGGACGTACATCACTGAGACCAGGAATCAGTAGACAGCAAAACCCGATGGGATGGCAATACCGAATCCGAAACAAAATATCACTGAATCGAGGAGACAATTGTTCCTTGATTTCCTGAGTCCTCTGCGGCATCCCCCAGGGAGGTGCCCTGTGTCTCTGTGAGAGGTCTCTCAGCCAAAGTCGGAGAGAACTCAGGCTCTTTATCGCAAGCGATATTGCCAAGCCCTAACATGAATCCTGAAACCAGAAAGAGGTGCCTTACTTGCTCCGAGAGGAGCCCTTTGGGGTCTCTCGTCCGCCAGTGACGGAACTCGGTGGAACGTCAATATGTAAAGGTCCGGTGAGTGTCAGAGGAAGAGACCACCAAGAGACTGTCTCATGCAACAGCAAAGGGTTTATTTGGGGTTCAGCATGCTGGGGCTCAGAGCTCACTTGAATAGAGCAGAGAGCCCTGACAACAGTTTAAGCAGGGATTATTTACTTTCCTTGAGAGGGCAGGGAGGAAGTATACTGATGGGTAAGGGCGAGTGGGCGGTTTACATGCAACCTGGTGAGGGAGCATATTCTACAGTTTGGCAGTTGGGGACAGTACATTCTGGGAACAAGATTAGCAAACAGTTCTCAAGATTTCAACAGTGTTTTGTTAAGCATACAGAAAAACAGGAAGTGACAATTAACTATTTTAATAACCTTTCACTACCGACTATCCTTTTGGACTGGATGTTCTCTTCTACATTCAATTTTCCAAGGTACAAGGTCCTATGCCATTGTATATCGATTTATTCAAACCTAAGTATCCCAATCAAGGGCCCAATGCCCTTCTGGGCTTCAAATGTTACTTAGATTTCTGTTTTCATACATATATTTCACCTATGTATTCTTATACACATCACAGGTTCCCAATACCATTATTCATTCAGCAGAACGATTCCTAACCCAAATCAAACCTGTTATTAACCCTAACCATACACTGTTACCTCAATCTAACTTTACAGAAGAGCAGGGACAGAGTTCGTCTTACAATACAGGAATGCTGGGGATCTTCCACCTGCAGAGAACCTCAAAGCTCCATGCAGAAATTATCACTGAAGAAGATATAGGCACCTCTGAAAAACCTGAGACAGCAAAATTCATCTTCCATGGCAATCAACCTGGTCAGGATGAAGGGTTGTATCTGAATCAGCCTTTCTATTGTTAATGTAGAGAAGATGGACCAAATGAGACCTGTGTGGAGAGCTGTTCCCGGGTGCCTATGGTTGATATACCATTCTAACTTGTGAAAGTGTCACAGGAAGCAGGGACAGCATCCATCTCATGGGACCCTTGGAAGCAACTCTTAGTACAAAGTGGTTGCCAAGGCAGTGAACTCATTCAGTTCCTCATGGAAGTAACCTCACCTCACTTCCTTGGGGAAGAAACTCTCTGATCTTGGGATACAAAAAGCCAGTCAAACAGTGCCAGTCCATGTCCCAGTCCCAGTGGTCTCAATTTTTGGAATTCTTGATAACAGAGTCAGTCTTTCTTGGTACCTACTTTGGACCATCCTGTTTGCTTGGCCAAATGGAAGGAAAGCTCTGAAGAGGGGCCTTTCCTGAGAAAGAAGGTAGTGACTCACCGCTGGCTCCTGACAACTTCAGAGAGTTGGTTAAGGACACAAGATCTGAGACAGGACAGGCCATTTTGGGGCAACCTAGAATGCCCCACAGTCAGAGAACACTCCAGATATTCACAGACCTACTTGGGGGAAGAAGGGGCCTTTGTTGGTGTGGGTGACGGTTTGTGGTTTTGTCTCATGTTCTGAGAATAGGTAGGAAATGCGGTTTGTTTTGTTTGGAGTGAACTGTTTCTAGTAAGTCGTTTGACAATGCGAGTGTTTCTGTGTCTGTGTACCCCACTGTGTCCGTGGTTGTAGATATTAGAAAAGAGAATGCATCAATGGATGTGTCCTGACTAGTAGAAAGCTTCCCAGCATTCCTCCTGCCCAATTTATAAATGGAATGCAGCTTGCCTTATTGATGGGCAACACCTGCTATCTTCCTAAGTTCCTGTTTTCTTCCTGAAATCTGGCCACTCTCCAGAAGAGGCTCATGGTTTTGTATCCAAGATATGTGCCACCTCCAAGCTCTGTGACATGGCCATGTAGTGGATAGCTGAAGGGAATGGCGAGCATCTCAGAAAACTCAGATATCAGTGTGACTACTAATGTCTCAGTGGAGAAACCCTGTTTGGGCCTTTTGCTTAACAATTGTTCTGTTGCCCTGAATGTCAGGAAGGTCTTTCCCAAATGCCACCCCTTTGTGAAACCTGAAGAAAACAGTTTTCAAATGCAAATGAATGGGCATCACCTGTGGCTCTTTGCTTAATTGCTTTGGAAAGGGATGTGTCTGAATCAGCCTCTTGGCCCTGTGTGAGGCTGTTGCTTAGATTCTTAGATGGATGGATCTAAAGAAAGATATCATGTGTGCATCCAAAACCAAAATGGCTAAAAGAGCAGTCATTGTGGATGAAGTCTTTCCCCTTCCTCTGTAAGGTTTCTGACCTCTGTCAAGTGAGAATAAGGAAGACACCAAGCCAATTGATGGCTACTTTTGGAAAAATTGTACCACTGCTGATAGCGTCAGCATATATACCCCAAGTGGCTTCACCAAGAGAGAGTTCACAATGCATAAAAGTGATACATAGTCCTGACAAGTTCTGCAAGAATTTCAGGGATGGCTATTGCAGAAGCTGTAGATTGGTTTTATCTTTGACTTCAACGGCACTGGTATGAAGATAGAAATTCTGGCAATAATGGGTAAAGGAAAATTATTTAACATTCCAGAAGGCACTAAAAGAAAATAATTTTCTTAAAAATTTACATTATTTTGAAGAGAATTATTAAATATAATGAAATGAAAAGATGAAGTAAACAAACAGGTCTGTTAACTTCCTTTTTTGTTCACATATTAAAACAATGCTCAACAGTTGTTTACCCAATTTAAATTAAACCATTTAGATCACGTGAATAAAAAAAATATTTGCATACATTTTTTATGAGCACTCATCATATATGATATATGGACATACGTACATTCAAACATATAACACAAAACACAAGTGTGCACACCTAATATAATACATACAACACATAACATAATAGTAAAGGCCTTATAACTTTTCACAGGTGAAATCACCAGTGCAATGTTTAAAAACTCTATAGTCAAAATATAGAACTGATCAGCAAAACATTAACCTAGGTCTCAATGAGCTCAAATAAACAAATAAAACTTCATGATATGGGAAAGGGCAATAATAAAATAGATATTGAAAAAAGCATCCCTGTTCTGTCACAGATGTAAGGATAGTGAAACTGGAGTTTTGGATATTAGCTGTTATGGATTTGAGCCAAATCATCTTATTTTGGTCTATAGAAATCGCTTTACTTAATCTCTCTGAAATCCAAATCGGCTGTTGTTCTTCCTGTGGAAACACACAAACAGACCCCTGACTCCAGACAATCACTGGGTCAGTACTTTAGTTAATCTCTCTGGAATCCAATTTGGCTGCTGTTCTCCCTGTGGAAACACATAAAGAGACTCCCGACTCCAGGCAATCTCTGGGTCAGGACCTTAGTTAATCTCTCTGTTATTTAAATCGGCTGCTGTTCTCCCTGTAGAAACACAGAAAAAGACCCCCAAGTCCAGACAATAATTGGGTCAGGACATTTCTGTTGTCCTGTTAGAATATCCTTCCAAAGTACCTTGAACTTATGCACATTTTTTGGACACATATGCTTTTCCGCAGCACTAAGTCCTGATGAATCCAAATTTAAAAAGTTTAGAGTGAAAAGGGTTATTTTAAGTTTATCTTTGAGGAATTCATCCCCTTCCCAATTTCGTCTTTTTGCTTTAATAAGTACATTTTAATAGTTTCATGTGCTCTTTCACTATGCATTGTCCCTGTGGATTGTATGGGATTCCTGTTATATGAGTAATGCCAAATGATGAGAAAAATTGTTTAAAAGAGGTAGGAGTATAATCAGGGGCATTATCTGTTTTTAACTGTTTTGGAATGTCCAAAGTGGCAAATTTTGTAAGTAATGAGCTATAACATCTTTAGTTTTTTCCCCCGCATGAAGGGAGCCCATCAAAAATCTAGAAGAAGTATCAACTGTAACATGCAAATATTTTAATTTTCCAAATTCTGGCAAGTGTGTGACATTCATCTGCCAAATATGGTTAGGTATCAATCCTCTAGGATTGACTCCAAGATTAACTTGTGGTAAAAAGGTCACACAATTTTGACATTGTTTTATTATTTTTCTATCTTTTTCCTTAGTTATTTTAAAACACTTTTGTAAAGTATTAGCATTGACATGAAACTTTTTATGAAAATTTGTAGCTTCTTCTAGTGTAGAGAAAATATGTATGTAAGTCATGTGTAGTTTAATCTGCTAAATCATTGCCAAAACTAAGGGCTCCAGGCAATCCTGTATGTGCCCTGATATGTCCTATAAAGAATGAATCTTTTCTGTCCCAGATTAGACATTGTATACTGGAAAGCAAAGAGAAAACAGTAGCGGAAGGGGAAATACTACCAGCATCTTCAAGGGATACTATAGCATTAACTATATACTGACTAAGGGAAAATAAATTAAATACAGAATCTTTAAACATCACAAAAGCTTGTAATACTGCATTAAGCTCTACCTTTTGAGCTGATTGTTTGGGTAGTAAAAATGTAAAAGTTTGATCAGGTGTAACTATTGCTGCTGTGCCATGATTTGTCTCATCAGTGAATATACTTGGAGCATTCATGATACTTGTTTTCTTGTCATTTTTGGAAAAATTACAGGATGCGATGACCAAAAAGACAATAAAAGGTTAGATGGTAAGTGGTTATCAAATGAAACATTTGATTTACACATGATTACTGCACAAGTATTTAACTCATTAGCTAATTTATCAATTTGATTCAAAGAATATGGAGTAATAATTTTATTGGGTGAAATTCCACACACTCACTTTGCTGCTTTTATTCCTATGAGTATTAATTGTCCCTCAGTCTCAGGATACCTAGTAATAATAGTGTGAGAAGAATAAGATAAATGAATCCATAATAATGGACCTTCTTGCCAAAATACTCCTGTAGAAATACTTTTTTGTTGGTAGTACAATAAATAATAAAGGCAAAATTATATCAACTCTATCCAAATGCATATTTCCCATTTATGTTTCAATGATTTTTAATGCCTTTCTTGCTTCAGGTGTTAACATTCTGGGTGAATTTGGATCTAATAGACCTTTTAGGATATCAAATAAAGGTCCCAACTCTCCTGTTGGTATAATTAGTTAAGGCCTTATCCAATTTATGTCTCCTAATAACTTTGAAAGTCATTAGTTGATTGGAGTTGATCTACTCCTATTTGAATTTTTGGTGGACTGACCATGGTTGAGGATAATAGAACTCCTAAATAATTTATTGGAAATTTTAATTATACTTTATCTATTGCTATCTCTAGATTATAATTTTTTTAATCAGTTTGTAAGTGTGACATAACATTCTAGCAATGTGTTTTTAGCTTTGTGTGCAAATGATACATCATCCATATAGTGAAATATTTGTAGTTAAGGATTTTGATTTCTAAATGGCAGGATTACTTTGTTAACATAAATTTGACATGTAGTTGGGCTGTTAGCCATCCCTTGAGGGAGTAGTTTCCACTCTTACCTCTGATAAGGAGCTTCATGATTCAGTGCAGGGATAGTAAATGCAAAACGTGGACTATCCTCAGGATGAATTGGAAATGAAAAAAAAAAAACAATCTTTAATATGTATAACTAAAACATACCAAGTTCTTGGCAAAGCAGACAATTGAGGAATCCCTGATTGAGCAGGTCCCGTAATAACCATCTCATTATTAATGGTTCTTAAATCTTGCAATAATCTCCATTTACCAGATTTCTTTTTGGTGACAAAAATGGGAGTATTATGGGGAGATACAGAAGGTTGTATATGTCCTTCCGCTAATTGTTGTTTGATCAGGTCATGGGCTGCTTGTATCTTTTCTTTAGTCAGGGGCCATTGAGGAACCCATACTGGTCTTTCTGATTTCCAAGTAATTTTTATTGTCTCAGTGGCCCTTTCTGAAAATCCAACACATTTTTGTCTGTTCCTTGATCTATTTGTGTTGGTGCTCCTATACCTTCTTCTTGTTTTTCTAATATTTTTCTTTTCCTAAAACCTTGTCTAGCCATAGTAGTAGGTGCATTTTGGTTGACCTTATTTGTTAATGTCAAACCTAATTGATCAAGGACATCTCATCCCCATTAATTAACGGGAAGATGATCCAATACATATGGCTGTATAGTTCCTTCACATCCTTCAGGATCCTTCCAATCTAATACAATTGCACCTTTAAGGGGATTAGTCGCCACTCCTAGGCCTCAAAGCATTTGAGTGGCTTGTTGTAATGGCCAATGTTTTGGCCATTCTTGACGAGAGATGATGCTAGAGTTTGCACCTGTATCCAGTAGCCCATTAAATTCATGTCCTTGAATATTTAGTTTTAGCATGGGGCGAGAATCTAAATTTAAAGAAAGCATAGCCCAATCTACACCTGTGTAGTCTAATCCCATGGAACCTCTTTCTACAGAATGACTAGAAAATTTATTATGTAGGCTGAGTATTATTAATAACTGTGCTATTCTATCTCCTGGTGAAATTACTGATAAATCCTTTGGAGAACTGGCTATAATTTTTATTTCACCTTCAAAATCGGAAACAATTACCCAAGGAATTATCCTAAGTCCTTTTAGAGTAGAAGAGCTGCATCCTAATAATAAGCCTACTGTTCCTTTGGGAAGAGGTACTTTCAGCCCTGTGGGAATTATTTGAACTCTCATCTCTGGAATTAGTACTGATCTGGCGGAGGCGCTGATGTCCAACCCTGTACTCCCTCTGGTTTGTCTGACGAGGGATCTGATAAAAAATGTGTCCTGTGCACTATCCTGATGGGGTTGCTGGGTTCCTCCAGTGCTCCGTATATTTGTGGTTTTGGGACCCAGAGCATTGGGCCCACCTCTCCATTTTTTGGCAGTGGAGCCCGATGCCTTTCTCCATAATATTGTGGATAAACACCTAGTCTTTGTTCATTTTTTGATAATGAAGTACCTTCTATGTTTGTTTGAGAATGACATTCATTAGCCCAATGTCTTCCTCTATGGCATCGTGGGCAAATACACGGTATTCTACTCCTTTGATTCCTAGTTTTGTTAAACCCTCCTCCTATGGGGCAATTCCTTTTAAAATGTCCTTTTCTTCACAATTCTAGCATGTTCTTGGCCTGGCATCTAAAGCCTGTTTTACTGTAGCTGCAACGACTTGCTCTTATTCATTAATGTCTCTACATAATTTAATATATGTGTTTAAATCTTCATTTTTCCATGGTCTAATGATATCTCTGCACCAACAATTCCCTTGGTCATAAGCCAGTTGTTTTATTAATGGAATTGCTTGTTCTGTATTCCCAAAAACTCTGGTAGCTGTTTTAATAAGCCTATCTACAAATTCAGCATAAGATTCATTAGCTCCTTGTATTACCTTAGATAATTGACCTTGTAATCCTCCAAGTCCTTGTGAAGTCTTCCATGCCCTAACCACTTCTACAGCAATTAATTCGTATATACCATGATCATATGGAATTTGTTGCTGCTGATCCTCATTAGGTCCCTTTCCTAACAACATATCTAGATTTCTCTGAGGATAACCAGCTGCTGCATTTCGCCTAGCTGTCTCCTTGCAAAATTTCTCATTGGCAACCTTCCATAACAGGTATTGTCCTCCCTTTAGCACAGCTTTACACATATTAGCCCAATCTACTGGCATCACATTTAAGTTGTTAATAGATTGGACCAAGCTTACAATGAAGGGTGCTTGAGGACCATAGGTTGTTACAGCCTCTTTTAGCTGCTTCACTATTTTAAAATTTAAAGCAAGGTGAATTCTCTGCCCTCCTACCTAAAATACCGGGCATGTAAATACTTGAGATCCTGTCTCAGGAACCGAACTATCAACTGCGGGGGTTGGGGGCCTCCCAGCATATGGAGGTGGCCTTGTTAGTTGGACATTTACATCCTCTGGTGATAGAAAGGTGTTAGTAACAGTTTCCTGTAGAGGTGGTGCTGTTGTTGGACACTTATGCCCTCTGGTGATAGAAAGATGTTAGTAGCAGTCTCTTTTTGTAACTTTGCCCCTGATGGCTTTTTCTGCTCTAAGCTTTATTCCTCTATCTGTGTCTTAACTGAATGCTTTGGACTAAGCAAAGCAGATATGAACGTCCACAATGGCAATGTGCCAACTGGCTGAGTCCCTGGGCTGTTCTTTTCTACTCTTTTGAAATCTTCACCATGATGGTTCCATTATGATATACTTAACAACTCCTCCTTAAAAGGCCATGGGGTACATTTTTGTATTTTATCACTGTATGCCCTGACTGTTCTTGATTTTACTGATACACCTCCTTCCTCTAACAATTTACTTAACACTCTTTCAGTTTGTTTTTCACTAATTTCTGATCCCGTATTTCTACTATAATAAAACCCAACAAGATGACTCCAAACAAAACAGAGACAGACTGAAATAAAAAGGGAACAACAAAAAGTCATTATAGCCTTTCTTTCCTCCTGACATGTGTGTCCGTACTTTCTCCCTATCTGTTCCTCAGACGTGAATAGTTTTTCCTCATATGTGAGTGGTTTTTCTTCCGTCTCAATCATCTCCATGGACAGGCAGCTTAAAACAAAAGTGAAGCAAAACTAAAGAGGAATCTTAAAATGGCTACCCATCCTCTTGCCCTGCCCTCAGGGGCTAGCAGTTTACCTTATCACTTACCCTCAGTCGTTCCCTGTGCAAGCGAGGAAATGCTGCAGTCTGGCTGGGAAGAGTTAGGAGCCACTTGTCAAAAGAAATGAGCTTTATTTTTAGAAAAACACACGCCATACAAAACAGCTCCTCAGGAAAAACCCTCAGAGCCCAACTGCCACCACTGGCTTCCTTATAAAGTCTCTGTCACTCCCACAAGCCTCTCCACCTTCCACAATTCTCCTGCTCTTGAGGCCGATTGGTTGGGTTGCGTGGGTGGAGCCAAAAAAGTCCCCCAATGAGCAGCTCCGTGGTCTGAAAGGGCAGGGAAACTGTCCAATGAACATCACCACAGAGGAGCCAATCAGCTAGATGTTGCTGGGGCCGCTGTGAGCCAATCATCAGCTTGCAGTCTGAAAGGGCGGGGAAACAGTTCAATGAGAATCTCCAATGAGCTAGATGTTGCTGGGGCCACTGTTAGCTAATAATCATCCAACAGCTGGAAATTTGCTGCCAGCTGGAAGTTTGCTGGGGCCCCTTCATATGTGGCTCTCAACAAATTCCTGTCTCCTTTCTCTGTAGCCTATTCAACACATGTATTTTTATATGCACATGTAGAATCCTACCTGTTATCACACGTACGTTTTAGTGAGGTTTGTGACTTGGCCAATAGAAGTTATGAGAAGAGATCACTCTTCCTAAACGCTGTTGGAACTGAAAATTCAACCTATGGGTGAGCTTCCTAGTAGAACACCATTATACATAAAAACATTTTTAGTGAAATAATTATTTTTGCATCTGTGGATGGTATATATTTTATGATGAATTTCGATTGGCATATATATTGCTAGATTTTAATTTCTCTGTGTGTGTGTCTGTGTGTGTGTATATATATGTATATGTGTGTGTGTGTGTGTGTGTGTATACACACACTCTCCAAATTTTTCTAATTATCAAATATATGAGTCTTATTATACATTCCTTAAAATCATTCATATTCATGTATGTGAATTTATGATCAACTATTCACAAGATTATTCTCAGAAATATACATCCACCTGAAATACATATTTGTTTCCTAGTACTGAAAACTAACTTGAGAGAATGGTGCATACAAATCCTAATATTTCTACAGTAATACCCAGTTTAACATCAATGCATGCAGTTTCCTATGGGACATGATGTGTATTTTGCAGTTCATTTTTATTAAACAGTGGTATATTAATATTTCTTCAGTTTATGCACATCATAGCATATATATTTCTTCCACAAGTTCACAAATTTATAGACATTTGTTTCAATTTCAATCACCTCCTGCTTCAGAACTCATATATTCCTCCAGGTTTCTTGACTGGTCTTTTCATGAGACTTCTTTCAAAACACATTATTTTCGATTTCCATAATCATTTTTGAAGCAAAACTTACACACTCTTCATGATAAACCATAACCCTCATATTACTGTTAGATGTATAACTGGTTGTAATGAATGTATGTATATCAATTAAAGATTTTCTGTATATTTTCAGATATCAAATCAATTCATTATTTAATGTTGGAATCATTTTTATTATTTATTCACAGTATGGTCTATTCATGAATTATTTCTATATTCATTGACACAGAGTACACCGCTTTGTTCCCCCAATATGAATTTATATGTCTTCAAAATATTGCTCCCAGTAATGGTGAAAGAAATACTTATGTCACCTGATCTACATATACATTATACCACAGTAATACTCTGGACACAGAAAGCAAAGGTCACTCTTATGTTTGTACCAAAGCCTTAATGAAAAGTGAGCATGGATTACTAAAAACATCCATGTCCAGGTTGCCAAATTGTCTCAAATGTAATTCCTATTGGTCGCTATATATTTGTTTCTTCCTAAGATTATGTATTCAACCTCAAGCCTGTTGAAAATGTCTAATTCTATCCCTCACTTTATACTTTGCATGATTTTTAATGTCTCTATTGATATCTGCTAACCTACATGTTTTCCCCAGTTTATCATTGTAACTGACTCTTCACATGTCCTGACATTTACATTCACTCTCTTATTGAAAAGCTATTGCTAAAGAACTTTTGGTCCAAATTCTATACTCACTGTTGTTTCTAAACCTAGCAACTATCTTCCTAATTCTACTGACTTTCCCTTTTTGACTGGATGTTCTCTTCGACATTCAGTCATCCAAGGTACAAGGTATTATGCCATTGTGTATCGATTTATCTGAGACATCTGTGAAGAACATAATTCAAAGCTAAGTAACCCATTAAAGGGCCCAATGTCCTTCTGGGCTTCAAATCTTACGTAGATTTTTGTTTTCATACTCATATTTCATCTATATATTCTTGTAAATATTGCAGGTTCCTGATACCATTATTCATCCTGCAGAATGATTCCTAACCCAAATCGAATGTGCTATTAATACTAACCATACAATGTTCCCTCAATCTAACTTTACAGAAGAGCAGGGACAGTGTGACCAGGAAAGTCTCAGTGGAGAAACCCTGATTTGGACCTTTTGCTTACCTATTGTTCTGTTGTCCTGAATGTCAGGAAGGTCTTTGCCTCAGGCCACCCCTTTGTGAAGCCTGAACAAAACAGTTTTCAAATGGAAATGAATGAGCATCACCTGTGGCTCTTTGCTTAATTGCTTTGGAACAGGATGTGTCTGAATCAGCCTCTTGGCCCTGTGTGACTTAGATTCTCAGCACCTGATGGATCTAAAGAAAGATTCCATGTGTGCATCCAAAACCAAAATGGCAAAAAGTTCAGTAATTGTGAATGAAGTCTCTTTCCTTCCTCTGTTAGGTTCCTGACCTCCATCAAGTGAGAATAGGGATCCTTTGGGTCAAATGAGTTCTTGAAACCCTGAAGAGGTGCTTGGGTTTTCTCATGACTCCAAATCACATAAAGAATCTATACCTATCAGTCAGTAGTAGTCAGTCAATATTGCTCCCAGAAATGGTGGAAGAAATACTCATGTCACCAGATCTACCTGTACATTTAATCACAAAAATATTCTGGACACAAAATTCAAAGTTCACATTTTTTATTGTACCAAAGCCTAAATGGAAAGTGAACATAGATTACTAAAAACATCCATGTCCAAGTTGCCTAATGCTCTCAAATGACAAACCTATTGGTGACTACATATTTGTTTCTTCCTAAGATTATATATTCAAACTCAACCCTGTTGAAAATATCTAAGCCTATCTCTCACTTTATACTTTGCTTCATTTCATAATGTCTCTAATGATATCTGCTTACCTAAATTTTTTCCCAAGTTCATCATTGTGATTGACTCTTCACATGTGCTGACATTTAAATTCATTCTGTAACTATTGCTAAATAACATGTGTTCCAAATCCCACACTCACTCTTCTTCCGAAACCTACCTACTATCTTCCTAATCCTACCGACTATCCCTTTTTGACTGGATGTTCTCTTCGACATTTAGTCATCCAAGGTACAAGGTCCTATGCCATTGTATATGGATTTATCTGAGACATCTGTGCAGAACGTAATTCAATGGTAAGTAACCCAATCAAGGGCCCAATACCCTTCTGGGCATCAAATCTTACTTAGACTTCTGTTTTCATGAGTACATTTCACCTCTATATTCTTATCAACATTGCAGGTTCCCAATACCATTATTCATCCAGCAAAATGATTCCTAACCCAAATCGAACCTGTTATTAACCCTAATCATACAGTGTTCCCTCAATCTTACTTTACAGAAGAGCAGGGACAGAGTTGGTCTTATAATACTGGAATGTAGGCGATCTTCTACCTGCTGAGAACCTCAAAGGTCCAAGATGTAGGCAGCTATGAAGGACCTGAGAGACCAAAAGTCATCTTCCATGGCAAACAACCTGGTCAGGATGAAGGGTTGTGTCTGAATCAGCCTCTCTCTTCTTAATGTAGAGAAGATGGACCAAAGGAGGCCTGTGTGGAGAGCTGATTCCGGTTGCCTATGGTTGATATACCATTCTAACTTGTGAAAGTGTCACAGGACGTAGGGGAAGCCTCCATCTCATGGGACCCTTGGAAGCAACTGTGAGGACAAAGTGGTTGCCAAGGCAGTGACCTCATTCAGTTCCTGAAGGAAGTGACCTGACCTCACTTCCTTGGTGATGGAATGTGGGATCCAGGAAGCCAGGCACACAGAGCCAGTCCCAGTTCCACTCCCAGTGGTCTCACTTGTTTGGATTTACCAAAGGCTGAGTCAGGCTATCTTGGTACCTAGAGATGTGAGGATGGCCAAACGGAAGGAAAGCTCTGAAGAGGGGCCTTTTCTGAGAAAGCAGGTAGTGGCACACCACTGGATTTTGAAAAGTCTCAGTGAAGAAACCCTGGTTTGTGCCTTCTAATTACCTATTGTTCTGTTGCCCTGAATGTCAGTAAGGTCTTTGCCTCAGGCCAACCCTTTATGAAGCCTGATGAAAAAGTTTTCAAATGAAAATGAATGGGCTCCAGAATGGCAATATGTAAATCAATGGTTGTGCAACTGAAGTGATTCTGCAATCTGTATATGGGGTAAAAATGGGAGCTCATATCCCACTTGAATAAAAGTGTGAAATATGATATATCAAGAACTATGTAATGTTTTGAACAACCTACAATAAAAATTAATTTAAAAAAAAAAGAAAATGAATGGGCATCATCTGTGGCTCTTTGCTTAATTTCTTTGGAAAGGGATGTGTCTGAATCAGCCTCTTGGCCCTGTGTGAGGCTGTGGCTTAGATTCTCAGCACCTGATGGATCTAAAGAAAGATCCCATGTGCGCATCCGAAACCAAAATGGCCAAAAGAGCAGTCACTGTGGATGAAGTATCTCGCATTTCTCTGTAAGGTTCCTGACTTTCATCAAGTGAAATTAGGGATCTTTGGGTCAAATGAGTTCTTCCAAGCCCTGCAGAGGCTAGCCCATAGCTGCTAGGGTTTTCTCATGACACCAATTCACATACAGAATCTAATCCCCACGGTAGGTAGTCCTCAATTTGGAGAAGCAGAGCAGTATTAACGGCAGGCCTATTTGATCATTCCTGGTTCACAGGAAGGGTGTCCAGGCCACCTAGATGTTAGGCAAATGAGGGGCTGGGGATCTTATTTTGGATACTGACTTGGGCTGCGCCCCTCATGGAAACCTCCAGCCAGAGTTTATGATGAGTGTCTATATGGCAGAACATGAGGGCCATGTGGGAGTGTTTTGATTTTATTTGTGGTCATTTGTGTGGCAGTTGGAAGAGATGACTGCGTCCACCTGGGCTTGCTCTGATTCCCCTTAGAGACTGAGTTCTGGAACTGACCTCAGAGGAGTATTGCCATGAATTCTGTTGGGATTTAAGAGGCCACGCATGAGAGTCGCCCTTGGAAACTGAGATCTAGTTCGAGGGTAGCTTTCCACAGGACACTGGGAATCTCTGCCAGGATATTATATGATTTTATTCTTAAAGACTTGGCAGCCTTAAACACACCCCAAAACACACATGGACCTCACATAGTAGACCTCAATGTGCCTGGCTTTATGTGACCTTTTGGAACTCTTTGGGAAGCCTTGCCTGTGAGAGTTCTCCAGAGATTTCATTGAAATGAGCTTCCTCACAATTTAATGGTTCCTGAATGAATTGAAACCCACAGTGCCTCCAACTTCATCCTTGAAAAATGGTTAGATAAATACCTTGAAATTTTTGAAATTCCCATACCCAGGTGGCACTGGAGAAACTTTGGATGTCCTGTTTCTGATCATGAGTATACCAGACAGTGCCTAGATTGACTGGGTTTCATGAAAATGGTGAAGAAGAGAGATGTCAGTAACTTGGAGCCTGTTGACTAGTGGGCCTAGAGAATTGGTGGGCAGGAGTGTGGTAAAACATCTGTGGTGGGGCCATGTGGATCTGCCATTGGCTTCCAAATGGCTTTTGACTGACATGGTGCAGCTAGCAGACCCTTCTATGCAAAGGCATCTTGTTATATGGAGAGTTTTCAGGGCAATGTTCAGAATCAGGTTGCTATGTTCAAGGTGGTTCAGGTTGCTATGTGAGATAGAAGCCTGGTTTGTGCTTTCTCCTGCATACCCTGATCCACCACAAGTGACAGAACTCCCTCCAGCACTGTGTGCCTGTTGAACTCCTTGTATTTCATGAAGAAAATACTTAACTCCCAGTGCAGCAGCAAAAAAAAACCAGGAAAAGTGGAGGATGACCAAATGGCTTCATAGTCCACACGGGGAAACACTTAGCCCCCACTGGCCACAAAGAGAGAATTCAGCACTGCTGCCTCAGGTTCATTGGAAAATAACATAACATGTCCTCCAGGTCACATAGATGCAGACACAGCTTTGTTGGTCTCACTACAAAGGAAGCTAAAGCTCCTGACAACAACATATATTTCAAGTACCCACCCTCAGATGCAGTTTCTCTAGAAGACTTTAGGCCAGCAGCACTCCATGTTTGTGGAGTGTTTACCCTGTCCCTTACTTTTGGAGACTCCTCTACCACCTCCAAGGTTGTGAAATCCTCAGCATTTTCCATTCCATAAATATATTCACAGATTTTCTAACTTTTCTCTAATTGTGTCTTACTTGGGATTGATGGTAATGTCAAGGCGTTGTTCTGGATGAGAGTGGGAAGATTTTTGGTAGCACATATTAACATACACGTTGGATTCATTTTCCAATTTTCCATTCTAAATACTGAAACCCTGACACAAACCCATTACCTAATAGTCTCTGACTACTAATTCTAATATGATGGAGAAAATTAACCAAAACAGAATAGAAATGCAAGCAGTTCAGAGGAGGCATGTTGTATTTTTGCACTTGCCTTTTGTGTTATATAGGGTAGGAGTTATAAATCTAGTCAATTATTTGTTGAAATAGTTCACCATGTGTATGTAAAGTTAAAAAATATGTGAATTCCTGTCTCCATTTCTCTGTAGCCTGTTAAGCACATGCAATTTTATATGCACATATAGAATCCTACCTGGTATCACATGTACATTCTTTTCAGCTGGCTGACTTTGCAGGTACAAATTGTGAGAAGAGATCACTCCTCCTAAATGCTGTTTGAACTGAAATTTCAAACTATGGGTGAGCTTCCTGGTTTAACAACATTATACATAAATCCATGTTCAGCAAAATGAATATTTTTGCATCTGTGGATGATGTATATTTCATGGTGATTGTCCATTGGAATATATATTGCTATTTTTAATGTCTCTCTGTATATATATATATATATATATATATATATATATATATATATATATATATATATATATAATACTCTCCAGATTTTTCAAATTATGAAAAATGGGTTTTACTATACACTCCCTAAATTCATTCATATTCTTGTATGTGGATTTATAATCAACTTTTCACAAAATTATTCTCAGAAATATTCATCCACCTGAAATACATATTTGTTTCCTATTACTGAAAACTAATTTCAGTGAATGGTGCATACAAATCCTAATATTTCTACAGTAAGTTTAACATCAATGCAAGTAGATTCTGATGGGACATGATGTGTAGTTTAACATTCATTTTTATTCAACACTGGTACATTACTATTTCTTAAGTTCATACATATCATAGGATATATATATTTCAAGCACAAGTTAGAAAATTTATAGACAATTTTTTTCACTTTCAATCACTTCCTGCTTCAGAACACATGTATTCCTCCATCTTTCTTGGCTTGTCTTTTCATGAGACTTATTTCCACACATATTATTTTTGATTTCCATAATCACTTTTGTAGCAAAACTCACACATTCTTCATGATAAACCATAACCCTAATATTACCATTATTTGTGTAACAGGTTGGAATGAATGATTGTATATCAATATAAGATTTCTTATAAGTTTTCAGATATCAATTCAAATCATTATTAAAAGTGGAACCAGTTTCATTATATATTCACAGTAATGTCTACTCATGCATTATCTCTATATTCATAGTCACAGGGTACACCTCTTTGTTTCCCCAATATGAATTTATACGTCTTCAAATATTGCTCCCAGATATGGTGGAAGAAATACTCATGGCCCCTGATCTAAATATACATTTAATCACAGTAATATTCTGGACACAAAATGCAAATGTCATGCTTATGATTGTACCAAAGCCACAATGTAAAGTGAACATGTATTACTAAAAACTTCCATGTCTAGGTTGCCTAGTACTCTCAAATGTCAATCCTATTGGTGACTACATATTTGTTTCTTCCAAGATTATATATTCAAACTCAACCCTCTTGAAAATCTCTAATCCTGTCAATCACTTTATACTTTGCCTGATTTTGTAATGTTTCCATTGATATCTGCTTTCCTACATATTTTGTCCAGTTTGTCATTGTGACTGACTCTTCACGTGTGCTGACATTTAACTTCACTCTCTAACTGAAACCCTATTGCTAAAGAACTTTTTTTCCAAATCCTATACTCACGCTTCTTCCTAAACCTACCAACTATCTTCCTAATCCTACGAACTATACCTTTTTGACAGGATGTTCTCTTCTACATTAAATCATCCAATAAATGTCGGGTGAGCGGCAGAGGAAGATACCACCAAGAGACTGTCTCATGCAACAGCTAAGGGTTTATTGGGGGTCCAGCATGCTGGGGCTCAGTGCTCACTTGAATAGAGCAGAGAGCCCTGAGAACAGCTTAAGCAAATCTTATATACTTTCCTTGGAGAGGGCAGGGAGGAAAGTTTATTGATGGGTCTGGGCGAGTGGGCAGTTTTCATGCAACTGGTGAGGGAGTACATTCTACAATTTGGCAGTTGGGGACAGCACATTCTGGGAACAAGATTAGCAAACAGTTGTCAATATTTCAACAGTGTTTTGTTAAGCATACAGAAAAACAGGAAGTGACAAGTACTAATTTTATTAACCTTTTATTCTCCACTTCTTCTTCTGGCTACTTTTAGTCATAAAAGTGATCATTTTTTGGTGTACATTCTATGTCTGCTAGTGGGGTATTGCCATAAGTATATCTTGTCCAATTTGAGCTTGGAGAAAAGAAATTACACGGTTGAGCAAACATGGTTTTATAGTTAGCAACAATATGAAGAGTATTATTGGACCGGCCAGGGTTGATAAAAGCATAGTTAACCATGAAGACTGTGTGAACCAAGACTCAAACAACCATTTTTGGGCCTCTATCTCTGGTTGTTTCTCTTCAAGTTGTCTTTTTAATTTACTCATAGATTTTTTTACAACTCCAGTATTGTCGGCATAGAAACAACATTCTTCCCTCAATGCAGCACAAAGGCCTCCTTCTCTCATGAAGTGGAGGTCCAACCCTCGACTGTTCTGTAAAATAAGTTCAGAGAGACAGGTAAAAGATTCCTGCAAAGCTCTGATGGAGGTTTCTAATATCTTAGTTTTGGTCTATTGCTGCTTCTAATTGGGTCATTTGTTGTGTCCCATGGACCAGGGCAGTGGTTCCTGTGCCGACCCCTGCAGCAACTCCTATTCCTAATAGGATGGCTAAAGTGAGGGTATATGTTCCCAGGGGAACCGGGTTCTATGCACCCCCAATTTGATTTCAAATGAACCTGTGTTATGATAGTGCACTCTGGGAAACATCTGCACCATTACATAATTAATCATATCTGTTGACCATTTCATGAAAACATAAACAATATTTAAGTATATAGAATAATACTGTTGTAGGGACGGACGAGGCAAGGCAACCTAAGATAGCACCAAAAACAGGGAAACAGTCCTAATTGGGTGCAACCGGATTCAGAGGGCATTGCTTCTGTTGTAATCAATTCATCCCCTGAACCCCAAGTTTAGATAGTTTCAGAATTTTGTACCCAACATGTAAGGGAAGGGGCTCAGAAGTTCACAGTTTGCAGAAGTTAACAAAAAGCAAATTTTGTTTCTGTTTTTTTCTCTATTCTGTGCAAGTTTACTTTTAAAGGACGCCTGGGAGGGTGAGAGCTTTTTCTTCCCTTTCTTTTTCCCCCCTGCCAGCTGTTACCAAGGAGCCTAGTTGGTAACTTCTTAATCTTAGAAATGTAGGCATCTCTGTGAAGCGCCAGCTCAAGGCCAGAGGCATTGTTCACATATTTTGGGAAAAACTAGTAAGGGGTTGTCTAGCTTAGAAGTGCTGAGTTTTTTAGCCAGTGGCCAAGTAGAACAGGGCAATACAAAAAGTGAAAGTTTATCTACATTGAACTCTTTTATATGGAGCCTTTTGCTGAATGTTCTAAAGTCAGCCATGGTGAAGACTTCTGGAGAAGGTCAGTTAATACTTTTCTGTGGGCCTGGCACAGAGGGGAAACACGGGGAAGGTGGGGCTGACAGCAGCTCCGAGGATCTGAGAATGAGGAAGGAGAGATGTAAAAGAATAATGGGAAAGGGGTTTGGGATTTCTTAGCAACAAAATCATGAGCAGTAGAACAGGTAGAGTAGAGGGGAAGATGGGAGTGAGTATCCCAAAACCCTGTGAGACACTTCAAATTCTTAGTAAACTGTTTTCAGTGATGACAAAGCAACTTTAAAGGCCATTTTTATTACATCTTGGATAGGGGTCTGAGGGCTCTCCTCAGCTGGTTTGAGCTTTGGGTTAGCTAGTAAGAGGTCCTGGTGGGACCCGGTGCAGGCACTCACAGGAGAAGAGAGGAGTGAGTGGGTACAGGGGTGCCTTAGTACCTGCTACCTGAGAACCGGCGAAGTTAGGGGGTTTTGATCTAGTAATTCGAGGAGAGAAATCAGGTTTCTGAGGTGGGAGTGACAGCAGAGAGTCTGGAGCAGAAGGCTGAGAGTGAGGATCTATTGGAGAAGCATAGTTAAGGATGTGAGTGAAGGAGGGAAAAGGCTTCCACATAGGGGAATCTCCTTTCACACTTTTGAGCACTTGCAGAAGTTAAAAAGGTCACCCAGAATTTGAGGATCTAGAGACCCCTCTGGGGGCCATCGGTTTTGGTTATCTAATTGGTAATATGGCCAATGCTGTGTACTGAGTTTGATGAGGAGTTTGGATTCCATCAGGCAGCCCCTGTATGCTCACATCTCAATGACATACAGAAGAAGTCGGCTTTTTCCCCACCCATCCGTGACGTTTTGTGTTTTTGATAGTCTGCCAGGCAACCATAGTAATCTAGCCTAGCCAACCTGCATCTGGTTCGCGTGTCCCTACATCCATAATGTTTGTTTCCATTATCTATGATACAGAAGGGATTTAATGGAATTTTATTGGGATCCTCTTCATCAGGGTTATCTCAATAGGAATGACATATAGCCAGCTGACAAATGTCTGGGTGGAGAGATGGCCACCAGGTCCCTAAGTTGACTCTTTGTGAGATTGATTATACTTCTTTTCCAGTAGAATTTGTGATCAGCCATCGCTGCTGAATGGGCTGATGAGGGTTAAGACTACTTGTGGTCAAGGGGAGAGTCTATAACCTTATCCACATGGCGAATATGCAATTTGAAAGTATTACCAGTCTTTTCCAGTTTCCAGCCAGAGTCTGGACAGGGCGCAGGCTTGGGATGAGAGGCATGGATCCAGGAAGTGATTCTGTCTACCTTTACCACTGTAGGTGTTATAAGTAGCACCTGGTATGGTCCTTTCCAGCGGGGTTCCGGGGATGACACCTGATGTCATCTTAAGTAGATGAACCCTCTTATTTGATATCGATGTGGAGTCCCCTCATTTCCAGTTTGGTACTCAGTGGCCAGCTTTTTTCACAGGTATCACTGAGTTCTTTTAAGAGCTTTAAGTCTGTCAAGCAAGGGGGTATAAAAGTGATGATTAGGTCTTAGAGTTGGGATTAGGTCCCTTATTGGAGGAGGGCCACCATAGAGAATTTCACAGGGGGTAAGGTTACTCAAAGAAAGAGAGGGAGTATTTCTTGCATGAAACATTGCATAAGGCAAGAGCATAATACAATCTTTTATGTTGGTCTCTATGCTTAATTTCGTTAAATCTCTTTAGTGGTTCTATTCATTCTTTCTACCTGTCCTGAACTCTGGGGTCTATAAGCACAATATAACTTCCAATTAATCCCCTGTTTCCTGGCTAACCCCTGACTTACCTGGACCATGAACACGGGTTCATTATCAGACCCTATTACCCGCTTAGCTTCCTCCAATGGTAGAGAGGCTGAGTCAGCAGCACGGGAATCACTTAGAGGGTGTTGTGGGTTAGAGGACGAGTGCAGCGGATAAGGAGGGGGATAAGAGTCCAGTAGAGTCAAATCTTGTGACTCAGGAAGAACAGAGTTTGCAGGAGGAGGAGGAGGAGAGGGTTTGAGAGATCATGGGGGAAGGAGTAGGAGCAGAGGCACGGGCAAAAAAAGGCTTCACCCATGGAGGAGGAGATTTGCAGAGGTCCTGAAAAGTTAAGATATATGGCTGTTGATCTGGATGACTATGTGGCCCCTGCTGAAAGACAATATCTCTGACTTCTTAAATTAGTGGTAAGTAGAAAGATCCTTCTAGGGGCCATACGACTCTAAAGGTGGGCCATTCTGAGGCACAGAGAGTCTGCCAGGTCTAGCGTTTTACTAAAAAAAGAAAGATTCTGAGCCCTTAAGCGAATTTTGGTCCAGTGATCAAGGGTCAGGGACAGAGGCATTGAAGTGCTCTGTCCCATGATGAACGATACACAAACTAAATGCAACGACACACGACACAGATATAACAAGACCATAAAGACAGGCAATGGACGTACATCACTGAGACCAGGAATCAGTAGACAGCAAAACCCGATGGAATGGCAATACCGAATCCGAAACAAAATATCACTGAATCGAGGAGACAATTGTTCCTTGATTTCCTGAGTCCTCTGCGGCGTCCCCCAGGGAGGTGCCCTGTGTCTCTGTGAGAGGTCTCTCAGCCAAAGTCGGAGAGAACTCAGGCTCTTCATCGCAAGCGATATTGCCAAGCCCTAACATGAATCCTGAAACCAGAAAGAGGTGCCTTACTTGCTCCGAGAGGAGCCCTTTGGGGTCTCTCGTCCGCCAGTGATGGAACTCGGTGGAACGTCAATATGTAAAGGTCCGGCGAGTGTCAGAGGAAGAGACCACCAAGAGACTGTCTCATGCAACAGCAAAGGGTTTATTTGGGGTCCAGCATGCTGGGGCTCAGAGCTCACTTGAATAGAGCAGAGAGCCCTGACAACAGTTTAAGCAGGGATTATTTACTTTCCTTGAGAGGGCAGGGAGGAAGTATACTGATGGGTAAGGGCGAGTGGGCGGTTTACATGCAACCTGGTGAGGGAGCATATTCTACAGTTTGGCAGTTGGGGACAGTACATTCTGGGAACAAGATTAGCAAACAGTTCTCAAGATTTCAACAGTGTTTTGTTAAGCATACAGA
The DNA here is from genome assembly GCF_048772815.1 of Callospermophilus lateralis. Lineage (NCBI taxonomy): Eukaryota > Metazoa > Chordata > Mammalia > Rodentia > Sciuridae > Callospermophilus > Callospermophilus lateralis. The sequence continues at coordinate 526,320 of NW_027516866.1, forward strand.
AAAACAGGAAGTGACAATTAACTATTTAAATAACCTTTCACTACCGACTATCCTTTTGGACTGGATGTTCTCTTCTACATTCAATTATCCAAGGTACAAGGTTCTATGTGATTGTATATCGATTTATTCAAAGCTAAGTATCCCAATCAAGGGCCCAATGTTTTTCTGGGCTTCAAATGTTACTTAGATTTCTGTTTTCATACATATATTTCCCCTGTACATTCTTATACATATTGCAGGTTCCCAATACCATTATTCATTCAGCAGAATGATTCCTAACCCGAATCGAATATGTTATCAATCCTAACCATACACTGTTACCTCAATCTAACTTTAGAGAAGAGCAGGGACAGAGTTGGCCTTACAATACAGGGATGTAGGGGATCTTCCACCTGCTGAGAACCTCAAAGGTATATGCAGTAATGATCCCTGAAGAAGATGTAGGCACCTCTGAAGGACTGGATTGAGAAAAAGTCATCTTCCATGGCGAACAACCTGGTCATGATGAAGGGTTGTGTCTGAATCAGCCTCTCTATTCTTAATGTAGAAAAGATGGAAAAATGAGACCTGTGTGGAAAGCTGTTCCCGGGTGCCTATGGTTGATATACCATTCTAACTTGTGAATGTGTCACAGTAAGCAGGGGCAGCCTCCATCTAAAGGGACCCTTGGAAGCAACTGTTAGGACAAAATGGTTGCCAAGGCAGTGACCTCATTCAGTTCCTGAAGGAAGTGACCTGACCTCACTTCCTTGGTGATGGAATGTGGGATCCAGGAAGCCAGGCACACAGAGCCAGTCCCAGTTCCACTCCAATTGGTCTCACTTGTTGGATTTACCAAGGACAGAGTCAAGCTATCTTGGTACCTACAGAAGTGAGGATGGCCAAATGCCAGGGATGCTCTGAATAGGGGCCTTTCCTGAGAAAGCAGGTAGTGGCACACCAATGGATTTTACATTTCTCAGTGAAGAAACCCTGGTTTGTTCCTTCTAATTACCTATTGTTCTGTTGCCCTGAATTTCAGTAAGGTCTTTGCCTCAGGCCAACCCTTTAGAAAGCCTGAAGAAAGAGTTTTCAAATGGAAATGAATGGGGAACATCTGTGGCTCTTTGCTTAATTGCTTTGGAGAGGGATGTGTCTGAATCATTCTCTTGGCCTGTGTGAGGCTATGGCTTAGATTCTCAGCACCTGATGGATCTAAAGAAAGATTTTATGTGCGCATCCAAAACCAAAATGGCCAAAAGAGCAGTCACTGTGGGTGAAGTATCTCGCATTCCTCTGTAAGGTTCCTGACTTCCATCAAGTGAGAATAGGAATCTTTGGGTCAAATGAGTTCTTCCAAGCCCTGCAGAGGCCAGCCCATAGCTGCTAGGGCTTTCTTATGACACCAATTGACATTAACAATCTAATCCCCAAGGTAGGTAGTCCTCAATTTGGAGAAGCAGAGCAGTATTAACGGCAGGCCTATTTGATCATTCCTGGTTCACAAGAAGGGTGTCCCGGCCACCCAGACTTTAGGCAAATGAGGGGCTGGGGAGCTTATTTTGGATACTGACTTGGGCTGCGCCCCTCATGTAAACCTCCAGCCAGAGTTTATGATGAGTGTCTATATGGCAGAACATGAGGGCCATGTGGGAGTGTTTTGATTTTATTTGTGGTCATTTGTGTGGCAGTTGGAAGAGATGACTGGGTCCACCTGGGCTTGAACTTGCTGTGATTCCCCTTAGAGACTGAGTTCTGGAACTGACCTCAGAGGAGTATTGCCATGAATTGTGTTGGGATTTAAGAGGCCACGCATGAGAGTCGCCCTAGGAAACTGAGATCTAGTTCGAGGATGTCTTTCCACAGGACACTGGGAATCTCAGCCAGGATATTATATGCTTTTATTCTTAAAGACTTGGCAGCCATAATTAAGATTCAAAACACGCATGGCCTCCATCTCATGGGATTCTTGGAAGCAACTGTTAGGACAAAATGGTTGCCAAGGCAGTGAAATCATTCTGTTCCTGAAGGAAGTGACCTAACCTCACTTCCTTGGTGATGGAACTCTCTGAACTTGGGATCCAGGAAGCCACTTAAACAGTGCCAGTCCTAGTCCCAGTCTCAGTGTTTTCACTTTTTGGATTTCCCAAGGACAGAGTCATTCTTTCCTGCTAACTACTGATGTTAGGATCGCCAAATAACAGGAAAGCTCTGAAGAAGGGCCTTTCCAGAGAAAGAAGGTAGTGCCTCACTGCTGGCTCCTGACAACTTCAGAGAGGTGACCAAAGACACAAGATCTGAGACACACAGGCCATTTTGGGGGAACATTGTATGGCCCTCCAGTCACAGGACACTCCGGATAGTCACAGACCTACTTGTGGGAAGGAGGTGTCTTTGTGGGTGTGGGTGTGAGTTTGTGGTTTTCTCTCATGTTCTGAAAGCATCACAGGAGTTCCAGGGTTTTCAATAATTCGAAGCCAGTGAGTTCCCTTAGCCGGGCCAGCTTCCTCCTGGGGAGGTGGGGCTGTGTGTGCTGTGGGGGAGTTATCTGGAGGGCGTAGGGCCAGCTTAGCTTCCTCCAATGGCGGAGAGGCTGAGTCAGCTGCAGGGTAATAACTTAGAGGGGGTTGGTGGTTGGGGGATGAGGGCACGGTATAAGGAGGGGGATGAGAGTCCAGTAGAGTCAAATCTTGTGACTAAGGGAGAACAGAGGGTGGTGGAGGAGGAGAAGCAGAGGGTTTGAGAGATCATGGGGGAAGCAGTACGAGCAGGGAAAGGGACAAGGAAAGGCTTCACCCATGGAGGAGGAGACTTGCAGAGGTCCTGCAAAGTTAAGATACATGGCTGTTGATCAGGATGGCTATGTGTGCGCAGCTGAAAGACAATATCTCTGACTTTTTAAATTAGTGGGAAGAAGAAAGATGCTTCTAGGGGCAATCCGACTTGAAAGGTGAAACATTCTGAGGCACAGACAGTCTGGCAAGTCTGGAGTTTTACTGAAAAAGAAAGATTCTGAGCCCTTAAGCGAACTTTGGTCCAGTGATCAAGGGTCAGGGACAGAGACATTGAAGTGCTCTGTCCCATATTGAAAGATACACAAACAGTGAATGCAACAACACACAACACAGACAAGACAAGACAATAAAGACAGGCAATGGACGTCCAAAACTGAGACCAGGACTGCATAGCAGGCAAAACCCTATGGGCTGGCAATACCGAATCTGAAACAAAAAATCACTGAGTCGAGGAGACAATTGTTCCTCGATTTCTCGAGTCCTCGGTGGCATCCCCCAATACCATTATTCATGCAGCAGAATGATTCCTAACCCAAATCGAACATGTTATCAACCCTAACCATATACTGTTACCTCAATCTAACTTTTCAGAAGAGCAGGGACAGAGTTGGTCTTACAATCCAGGAATGTAGGGCATCTTCCACCTGCTGAGAACCTCAAAGATCCATGCAAAAATGATCCCTGAAGAAGATGTAGGCAGCTTTGAAGGACCTGATTGAGCAAAAGTCATCTTCCATGGCGAACAACCTGGTCAGGATGAAGGGTTGTGTCTGAATCAGCCTCTCTATTCTTAATGTAGAGAAGATGGACCAAATGAGACCTGTGTGGAGAGTTGTTCCCAGGTGCCTATGGTTGATATACCATTCTAACTTGTGAATGTGTCACAGGAACCAGGGGCAGCCTCCATCTCATGGGACCCTTGGAAGCAACTGTTAAGACAAAATGGTTGCCAAGGCAGTGAACTCATTCTGTTCCTGAAGGAAGTGACCTCACCTCACTTCCTTTGTGATGGAACTCTCTGATCTTGGGATCCAGGAAGCCAGTTAAACAGTGCCAGTCCTAGTCCCAGTCCCAGTGTTCTCACTTTTTGGATTTCCCTAGGACAGGGTCATTCTTTCTTGCTAACTACTGATGTTAGGATGTCGAAATGGCAGAAAAGCTCTGAAGAGGGGCCTTTCCTGAGAAAGAAGGTAGTGCCTCACCGCTGACTCCTGACAACTTCAGAAAGTTGGCCAAAGACACAAGATCTGAGACAGGACAGGCTATTTTGGAGGAACATTGTATGGCCCTCCAGTCAGAGGACACTCCGAATAGTCACAGACCTACTTGTATGAAGGAAGTGCCCTTGTGGGTTTGGGTATGAGTTTGGGGTTTTGTCTCATGTTCTGAGAATAGGTAGGGAAGGCGGTTTGTTTGGTTTGGAGTGAACTATTTCTAGTAAGTCTTTTGACAAGGTGAGTGTTTCTATGTCTGTAATTCACTGTCCGTGGTTGTAGACATTAGAAAAGATAATGCATCAGTGGATGTGTCCTGTCTATGAGAAAGCTCCCCAGCATTCATTCTACCAAATTTAGGAATGGACTGCCGCTTGCCTTATGGATGGCCAACTCCTGCTATGTGTGCATCCAAAACCAAAATGGCTAAAAGAACAGTCATTGTGGATAGAGTCTCTTGACTTCCTCTGTAAGGTTCCTGATCTCAATTAAGTGAGAATAGAGATCCTTTGGGTCAAGTGAATTCTTTAAATCCTACAGAGGCTAGCTCATAGTTGCTTGGGTTTTCTCATGACATTAATTCACATAAAGAATCTAAAACGCACAGTCAGTAGGCCTCAAATTGGAGAAGCGGAGCAGTATTAATGGCAGGCCTATTTGATCACTCCTGGTTCACAGGAAGCATGTCCAGGCCACCATGACTTTAGGCAAATGAGGGGCACGGGAGCTTATTTTGTACACTGCCTTGGGCTGCACCCCTCAAGGAAACCTCCAGCCAGAGGTTATGATGAGTGTCTATATATAAGAAGATGAGGGCAATGTGGGAGTTTTTTGGTTTTAATTGTGGTCATTTGTGTGGTGGTAGGAAGAGATGACTGGGTCCACCTGGGCTTGAACTCTGGTGTGATTCCCCATAAAGACTGAGTTCTGGAATTGACCTCAAAGAAGTATTGCCATGAATTGTGTTGGCATATTAGGAGGCCACACATAAGATTGGCCCTTGGAAACTGAGATCTACACCCAGAGTGGCTTTCCACAGAGCACTGGGAATCTCAGCCAGGATATCACATGATTTTATTGTGAAAGATTTGACAGCCATAGTTGAGAGTCAAAACACACATGGACTTCACATTGTAGACCTCAATGGGCCTGGGTTCATGTGAACTTTTGGCCACTCTTTGTGAAGCCTCTCCTGTGATAGTCCTCCAGAGCTTTCATTGAAATTAGCTTCCTCACCATTTGATGGTTATTGAAATAATTGAAAAACTCAGTGCCTCCAACTTCATTCTTGAAATATGGCTCAATATATAAGATGAACTTTTTGTAATTCCCATGACCAGGTGGCACTGGAGAACCATTGGATATCCTGTTGCTGATCATGAGTGTACCAGACAGTGCCTTGATTGACTGGGTTTCACGAAAATTGTGAAGATCAGAGATGCCAGTTAGTTGGACCCTGCTGAGAAGTGGGCCTAGAACAAAGGTGGCCAGGTGTGAAATAAAACAGCTATGGTAGTTTCATGTGGATCTACCATTGGCTTCCAAATGACTTCGACTAACATTGTGCAGTCAGCAGACCCTTATATGTAAAGGCATCATGTTGCATGGATAGGTTTCAGGGCAATGTTCAGAATCAGGTTGCTTTGGTAAAGGGGGCAAGCTATGTTGGACAGAAGCCTGGTTGGTGCATAATCCTACAGACCCTGTCCCACCACACGTGACAAAACTCCATCCAGCACTGTGTCCCAGTTGAACTCCTTGTATTTCGTGAAGCAATTACCGAACTCCCAGTGCATCAGGAAAAAAAACCACGAAAATTGGAGGATGACCAAATGGCTTCACAGTCCACACGAGGAGACACTTAGACACCAGTGGCCACAGTTGACCTACAAAGAGAGAATTCAGCACTGCTGCCTCATGTTCATTGGAAAATAAGATACCATGACCTCCAGGTCACATAGATGTAGACACAGCTTTGATGGTCTCACTACAAAGGAAGCTAAATCTCCTGACAACGTATATTTCAAGTGCCCAACCTCAGAGGCATTTTCTCCAGAAGTCTTTGGGCCAGCAGAGCTCCATGTTTGTGGAGTGTTTACCATGTCACTTACTTTTGGAAACTCCTCTTCCACCTCTAAGGTTGTGAATTCCGGAGCATATTCAATTCCAGATATGTATTCACAGATTTTCTAACTCATCTCCTCTAAATGTCGTATTTGGGGCGAAGGTAATATCAAGGCATTGTTCTGGATGAGAGTGGGAAGATTTTTGTGTAGCACATATTTGCATACACATTGGATTCATTTTCCAATTTTCCATTCGAAATACTCAATCCCTGATACTATACCATACCCTACTAGACTCTGACTACTAATCCTAACATGATGGAGAAAAATAACCCAAACAGAATAGAAATACAAGCAAATCAAAGAGTCGTGTTGTATAGTTGAACTTGCCTTTTCTATTATATAGCGTAGGAGTTATAAATCTAGTCAATTTTTTGTTGAAAGAGTTCTCCATGTGTTTTTACACTTATCAAATATGTGAATTCCTGTCTCCCCCATTTCTCTGTATCCTATTCAGTACATGTATTTTTAAATGCACATATAGAATCATACCTTGTATCACACGTATTTTCTTGTGAGGTGGCTGACTTGGCAGATACAAATTGTGAGAAGAGATCACTCCTCCTAAATGCTGTTGGAACTGAAAATTCAACCTATGGGTGGGCTTCCTAGTTGAACAACTTATACATAAATCCATGTTCAGTAAAATGAATGAATACTTTTGGATACGTGGATGATATATATTTCACGATTAATTTCGATTGGCATATATATTGCTAGTTTTTAATGTCTCTCTCTGTGTGTGTGTGTGTGTGTGTGTGTGTGTGTATACACACACACTGTCCAGATTTTACTAAATATGAAATATATGTGTCTTTTGGCCACTCTTTTGGAAGCCTTACCTGTGAGAGTTCTGTAGAGCTTTCATTGAAATGAGCTTCCTCAACATTTAATGGTTCCTGAATGAATTGTAACCCACAGTGCCTCCAACGTCATCCTTGAAAAATGGCTCAGTAAATACCATAAAATGTTTGAAATTCCCATGACCAGGTGTCACTGGAGAACCTTTGGAAGTCTTCTTGCTGATCATGAGTGTACCAGACAGTGCCTTATTTGACTTGTTTTCTTAAAAATTGTGTAGAACAAAGATGCCAGTAAGTTGTAGCCTGCTGAGAAGTGGGCCCAGAGCTGTGGTGAGCAGGTGTATGATAAAACATCTGTGGTGGGGCCATGTGGTTCTGCCATTGACTTCCAAATGGATTTTGGCTGACATGGTGCAGCCAGCAGACCCTTATATGTAAAGGCATCTTGTTATATGGAGAGGTTTTAGGGCAATGATCAGAATCAGTTTGTTATGGACAAGGGGCCAAGCTATGTGGGATAGAAGGCTGGTTGGTGAATTCGTCTGCAGACCCTGACCCTCTACACATGACATAACTCCCTCCAGCACTGTTTCCCAGTTGAACTCCTTGTATTTCATGAAGCAAATACCAAAACACCAGTGCAGAAACAAGAAACATCACGAAAATTGTAGGAGGAACATTTGGCTTCACAGTCAAGAAAGGGAGACACCTAGCCCCCAGTGTCCACAGTTTACCTACAAAGAGAGAATACAGCACTGCTGCCTCATGTTCTTTGGATAATAAGAAACCAAGTCCTCCAGGTCACATAAATGCAGACCCATCTTTGATGGTATCACTACAAAGGAAGCTAAAGCTCCTGACAACAACATATATTTCAAGTGCCCAACCTCAGGGGCAGTTTCTCAAGAAGTCTTTAGGCCAACAAAGTTCCACGATTGTGGAGTGTTCATCCTGTCCCTTACTTTTGAAAACTCCTCTACAACCCCCAAGGTTGTGATCTCCTGAGCATTTTCTATTCCAGATATGTATTCACCGATTTACTAATTCTTCTCCTCTAACTGTGTCTTACTTGGGGTGAAGGTAATGTCAAGGCATTGTTCTGAATGAGAATGGGTAGATTTTTTGTAGCACATATTTGCATACACAATGGATTCATTTTCCTATTTTCCATTCGAATTACTGAAATCTGACACCAACCCATACCCTACTAGAGTCTGCCCACTAATCCTAATATGATGGAGAAAAATAACCCAAGCAGAATAGAAATACAAGCAGTTCAGAGGAGGCATGGTGTATTGTTGGACTTGCCTTTTGCATGATAAAGTGTAGGTGTTATAAATCTGGTAAATTTTTAATTGAAATATTTCTCCATGTGTTTTGAAAGGTATCAAATATGTGAATTCCTGTCTCCCTTTATCTGTTGCCTATTTAGCACATGTATTTTTATATGCACATATAGAATCCTACCTGGTACCACACGTAAATTCTTGTGAGATGGCTGACGTGGCAGATAAAGATTGTGAGAAGAGATCACTCCTCCTAAACGCTGTTGGAACTGAGAAGTCAACCTATGGGTGAGCTTCCTAGTTGATCAACATTGTACATAAATCCATGTTCAGTAAAATAAATATTTTTGGATCTGTGTATGATATGTATTTCATGATGAATTTCGATTGTCATATATATTGCTGCTTTTTAATATCTCTGTGTGTGTTTTGTGAAAAATCTACACTCTCTAAATTTTTCAAAATATGAAATATATGTCTCTTATTATACACTCCCTAAATTCATTCATGTTCATGTATGTGGTTTTATAATCAAATTTTCACAAGATTATTTTCAGAAATATTCATCCACCTCAAGTACATATTTTTTTTCTAGTACTGAACACTCACTTCACTGAAAGGTGCATACAAATCCTTATAGTTCTAAAGTAACTGACCCAGTTTAACATCAATGCAAGTAGATTCCTATGGGAAATGTTGTGTATTTTAATGTTCATTTTTATTCAACACTGGTACATTACTATTTCTTCAATTTATGGACAACTTAGAAAATACATTTCATCCACATTTCACAAATTTAAAGGCATTTGGTACACTTTCAATCACTTCCTGCTTCAGATCACACGTATTCCTCCTTTTTTATTTGACTGGTCTTTTTATGATACTTCTTCCTAACGCATTATATTTGATTTCCATAATTATTTTGAAGCAAAACTCACACACTCTTTATGATAAACCATAACACTAATATTACCATTAGATGTATAATTGGTTGGAATGAATGATTGTATATCAATATAAGATTTCCTGTATATTTTCAGATATCAATTTATTCCAATTTCTAAAGTTGAAACCAGTTATATTATTTATTCACAGTATGGACTATTCATCCATTATCTCTATATTCATAGACACAGGGTACAACTTTTTTATTCCAAATACTAATTTATGAGTTTTCAGAATATAGCTCCCTTTAATGGTGGGAGAAATACTCATGTCACCAGATCTACATATATATTTTATCATAGTAATATTCTGGATAAAAAATTCAAAGGTCACACTTATGTTTGTACCAACGCCTAAATTGAATGTGAGTAAGAATTACTAAAAACATCCATGTCCAGGATGCCTAAGGCTCTCAAATGTCAATCCTATTGGTGAGGAGATATTTGTTTCATGCTAAGATTATATATTCAACCTCAACCCTGTTGAAAATGTCTAATCCTCTCACTCACTTTATAATTTGCCTTATTTCTTAATGTCACTATTGATATCTATTTTCCTACATATTTTGCCCAGTTCATCATAGTGACTGATTCTTCACATTTGCTCACATTTACATTCATTCTCTAACAAAAACTCTATTACTAAAAAAGTCTTGGTCCAACTCCTAGACTCACTCTTCTTCCAAAACTTACTATCTTCCTAATCCTCCCGACTACCACTTCTTGACTGGATGTTCTCTTCTACATTCAATCATCTGAGGTATAGTGTTTTATTCCATTCTATATCAATTTATCTCAGACCTCAGTGCAGAATGTAATTCAAAGCTAAGTATCCCAATCAAGGGCCCAATACCTCTCAGCGCTTCAAATCTTACCTAGATTTCTGTTTTCATACTTATATTCACCTATATATTCTTATAAATATTGCAGGTTTCCAATACCATTATTCATCCAGCAGAATGATTCCTAATACAAATCGAACATGTTATTAATCCTAACTATACACAATTCCCTCAATCTCACTTTACAGAAGAGCAGGGACAGAGTTGATCTTACAATACAGGAATGTAGGGGACCTTCCAACTGCTGAGAACATCAAAGGTCCATGCAAAAATGATTCCTGGAGAAGATGTAGGCAGCAATAAAAGACCTGAGAGAGCAAAAGTATTCTTCCATGGCAAACAACCCAGTCAGGATGAAAGGATGTGTCTGAATCATCCTCTCTCTTCTTAATGTAGGGAAGATTGACCAAACTAGGCCTGTGCAGACAGGTGTTCCCAGGTGCCTATGGTTTTTAAACCATTCTAACTTGTGAAAGTGTCACAGGAAGGTGGGGCATCCTCCATCTTATGAGACCCTAGGAAGCAAATGTTAGGAAAAAGTGGTTGCCAAGGCAGTGACGTCATTCAGTTCCTGAAGGAAGTAACCTCACTTCACATCCTTGTTGATGGAACTCTCCGAATTTGGGTTCCAGGAAGCCAGGCACCCAGACCCAGTCCCAGCCCCAGTCCCAGTGATCCCAATTGTTTGGATTTACCAAGGACAGAATCAGTCTTTCGTGGTACCTACTTATGTGAGGATGGCCAAATGTCAGGAAAGTTCTGAAGGGGGGCCCTTTCGGAGAAAGCATGTAGAGGCTCACTGCTGGATCCTGACAACTTCACAGAGTTGTCCAAGGAGACCAGATCTGAGACAGGACAGGCCATTTCTGGGGAACATAGTATGGTGCTCCAGTTAGAGGACACTCTGGATAGCTCCAAACGAACATGGGGAAGGAGGTGCCTTTGTGGGTGTGGGTGTGGGTTTGTGGTTTTTTCTCATGTCCTGAGAATAGTTAGAAAAGGTGGTTTGTTTGGTTTCTAGTGAACTGTTTCTAGTTAGTCCTTTGAAAAGGTGAGTGTTTCTATGTCTGTGTATCCCAGTGTGTCCGTAGTTGTAGACATTAAAAAAGAGAATGTCTCAGTGGGTGTGTCCTGTCAAGGAGAAAACTTCCCAACATTCATCCTGCCCAATTCATGAATGGACTGTGGCTTGACTTATCACTGGGAAACACCTACTATCTTCCTACGTTCCTGTATTCTTCCTGAATTCTGGCCACTCTCCAGAATAGGCTCATGGTTTTGTGTCCAAGATATGGACCCCTTCCAAGCTCTGTGACATGGCCATGTTTTGGATACCTGAAGGTAATGGCAAGCATCTCAGAAAACTCAGATATCAATGTGACCAGTAAAGTCTCAGTGGAGAAACCCTGCTTTGGTCCATTTGATTACCTATTGTTATGTTGCCCTGAATATCAGGAGAGTCTTTGCCTCTGGCCACCCCTTTGTGAAGCCAGAAGAAAACAGTTTTCACATGGAAATGAATGGGAATTACCTTTGTGTTTTACAATAATACCTTCAGAGTTTAGGCTCTCATAAACTTAAAAAATACATTTAGATTGTATCTCAGTGTAGAAAGTATGATGGAACTGTAAATATCTTATTGAAAAGAAGTCCAATTATAGAACACAAATGACAGACATAAATCTCCAACATGTTTTACTTTTAAGCCTAGAATTACCATACAACCTTAGAACACCAGCTTGATACAATGCTCTTTTGAAGCTTCTACCTTACAGACTTGTATACCTGGAAGATATGAACACATTAACACCACAATTACATTGATGTTTTTGTATTAACCAAGTTTAGCTTTTTAAAGAAATAACATGGCACAATTTTGTAAAAACAGTACTAGTTTAACCAGCTGTTTAATTTTTTAAGATTACTTGCTCAAAACTTACACATATAACCAACTTACACAAAACTTTTTTTATTATTTACTAAAAACCTTTTAATTACTTAATCATATAGACTCTCTTATCCAGAAACACATTTTCCCTCTATTAAATCTATATCTAGAACCTTTTAGTTTCTCTTTTCCATTTGTTAACCTCTTTCTGTTCACATTTTGAAACAATACATGTAAATTTCTGAATTTAAGCAGATTATTTTATAGACATCAACATTATACTAGGGCGTTTTTGAACACCTAGAAAACTTATAGGCCTATTTTTAAAGACATCTTTATTTTTATCTTTTTACCCAATTTGAATTGAACCATTTGAATCACGTGAATCAAAGATATTTGAATCCATTTTTAAATTTTTCATGAGCGCTCCTCATCTATCAATTGTCATATCACTGCATTATATATTGACTTACACACATACAGGCATACCGACATACAACACATAACACAAATGTAACACATAACACAATAGTAAAGGCCTTGTAGCTTTTTCAGGTGAAATTTCCATTGCAATGTTTAAAAACTCCACAGTTGATCAAAAATAGATCTGATCCGAAAACATTTACCGATCTGCAGGATAAAGATTATGAGCTCAAAAAAAAGAAAAAAAAATACAGAATCTAAGAAAAAGCAAGAGTCCTAAAAAAGATGACTATTCAGTAATTAGTAAATACCATATAATGTACTTATTCGTTGAGTCTAGTTTGAGTTCAGGTAAACATAAACTTTTACTCCTTTTTATCTGTCTCTTCCTGATTGCATATCAACTTAAGTCCTGACTGAGGTCTCGAAAACTGGAAAGACGCGAATTTTGAGCAGAAACCTCATGCCTAAGGCATTATAGCTATGTCATAATTTCCAGGTTTGAATGTTGAAAATTATGATGCAAGTTCAAGATGTAATTCTCAAAATTTTATATCTTTAGATTTTTCTACACTAGAAAAATTTGCTCACACAAAACTGAAAATTGGATCATTTTTTGATAATATAAATGGCACCATCACAAAAAAAGTTTCTATAAGATAATAACCCACTTTCTTTGTTCTGAAATTTCAAAAGTAGTATTAAGTTACATTAAATTGGCTGAAAAATTTTTTAAAAAACCACACACTGCCATGGGTATCCGAAATTAAGCTTTAAATATTTCCAAGATTTTTGCTAATTAATGCCATTTCAATAAGCCAGACAAACCTTTTAATTTAGCACCATTTTTTTAAATCTTACACACTGAGGGGAACAGATACCATATCATAATTTATTTTCTTTGCCCAAGTTAATGCACTGGTATATCTAGTGGAATTTTCTCAGGCTACCTAGTTAAAAATTTAAACTCTTTAATATTTTTTTTTAATCCTAAGTATTTAAGGTTTCTAGCATGAACTATCTGAAATCAAACTAAACAATTGTTTAAACCCAACTTTATACTGTAAGATAGTGCAATGCTTTAGAAACCCATTTAGATACCAGATTGTTACAATAAAACATCATCTTTTAGATACACATTCAGCCAAGATCATCCCCAAGAAACAATCTATAATATCAACATATTACTGCATTCATTCTCCCTTTTGTTAAGCAAACAGAGGTGGAGTAATCCTTAAAGTGCAGGTAAGGAATAAGGGAGTTCCCCACAGCAAATTGGCTCGGGCAGCTGCTGGGAGTCACTTAGCCTCACTTTTTACTTACAGGATTAGTTCCTCTGGTTTGGTTTGACCCCAGGCACCAGGCATATTCTGTATCTCCCAACTTTTCAGTAGTCAGCTCTCAAATAGTTCATTTTCTGCTTGCAGTTTTTTGAGTTCTAGGCTTCCCCAAGAGGGCAGAGTGGGGACTCCTTTAAAGTCCACTCTGGGGTGTCAAAATTTATGACTGAAGGTTTGGATTCCATCCCCAAATCCAATTAATGCCAATTTAATAATGAGGACAGGGTTTTGAGAAAAGTTTATGCGAGATATCAAAGTTCTTAGACCCCAGGCATTTCCCTCTGCAGTTGGCGTGCTCAACCCAACTATGGAAAGAAAAGAAAACAGTGCTTCCCTAATCTCGCTTAACAAAGGGGAGTAAAGTACATCAAAGTTCTTTAAAACACAGCTAAGAGAGGTGTAAAAGGTGAGAACAGAAAAGCTGGCGGTCCTATTGACTTTTGGTCCCTCACAGGAGAAGCATTAGGTTAAAATTTAGCTAAAGTTACTTCCACACATCTAAGGCAGGTTGGAACACGGGACTCTGCATCGGTCCACACAATGCCATCACATTTAACAGAAACACAGACAAAAAGACACACAAAGACCATCATGCAGCTCCCGTTTGTTCACAACCCTAAGATCTTCAAACTTGTGACTCAGTGAGAATGGAGGGAAGAGGGGGAGGTGTAGAAGGTTTGAGTGATAGGATCGTGGGCAAAGGGGTCAGGTTGGAGCCAGGGACCAGAAAAGGCTTCAAGGACAGAGGCATGAAATGGCTTTGGCCCGTAATGAGAGTTACTCAAACAGAGACAACGACAATGCAAACGTGACACAAACACGGACACACAGTTAACGTTTAACACGAGTTCAGAAGGAGAGATTAGAACCTAGTAACTGGCAAAACCTGATGGGTTAGACCACAAAGACAGACAGTGAATTCAACCTGAGAGACATAAGTAGCCAGCAAGACCTATCAGGTTGGCAGCAGAGTCACCTAATTAGGACACATCCGTCCCTCCCCGAATCGTCCAAGGAGTCCCTTGCAAGGACGTGGTCTGTGGCTTCAGGACACGTCTGTCCACCACCGCCAGTGGGAACTTACGCTCTCTGCTGGCAGCCACTCTCCCAACAAAAACCGAAAACCGAAAAACCAAACCTGGTAGGGAAGATGGCCGCTGCGTACGGGGGTTGCTGAAATGCTGAGTGTGGTGCTCAGTGCAGCGGCTTTAATTGAGATTTCGTGCAGTTGGTTAGAGCTCCTTTTACCGTTAATCTGTAGTAGACCACTTGCCAAGCAGCAGGAAGAACAAAGAGATGGAAAAAGAGACGCTTGGCTGCTCACAGCCATGGGCACTTTGCGCGCATCTGCTTCCTCTTTCGCTTCGCTCCAGGCAGAGAACCTGAATGTGTAATCAGCAGTGGATTGTAAGTACCTGATGCAAAGAAAGCTCAGTTACTTCCGCCCCCTTTTTTAAAATATTTTTATATACAGGGAGAGTTTATGGACTGGGATTGTTCGCTGGGCTGTGGTTTCTGTGCCGAAAATCCACTCCACAGGAGCCACCATTTGCTTTCTGCTGGCTGTCTTGATGACTCTGTCTAAATTGTGCGGCTGCCGCATCTAGAGGTTGGAGCTGGGCTAAGGGCCGAGTCCTGTCCTCTGAAGGCTGGACCGTGGCCTCGAGCGCCTAGGTCGCCTGTTCGCCGCTGCACCTTCGGGCAGAGCCTGTCTCTGGGGTCATTCTGCATTCCCCTGCTAAGGGACCTGTGCTCTGGAGGAGGGGTCCGGAGAGCCATGGTGGCAGCTGCTTGGGCCCCAGGGGATGGGCACCGGGCTGAGGAGCAATGGAGGCCGCGGTGGTTCCGCTATAGTCACAGTCGAGCGCAGCACCCATGAGCGCGGCTAACGTGAGCATGGTCCAGAGGCAGAGGCAATGGTGGCAAGGATTCATTTCTAGAAATCTGGACTGGAAACAGAAGCAGTAGTGTTAAAATCCCAAGAACTTGCTTATGCCAGGAAGCTGTAAGGGTAACATGAATATCATTGAGGAGATCTAACATGGTGGCAGGTGCAGAGAGATCAAGTCTCTGACATCTTCAAATGTGCGGGCATAGGGAGCCGTAAACTGTCTAAATGCTGTTTGCTCAGGATCACTAGGCAATGCTCAGCTGATGTGGATCTGGGGCGTACAATCTGGGCCCCTCAGAACACACACACCGAGTCCGGATATGCTGCATTCAACCTCCAGTTCGCCTGCTTCTCATGACTCAGCACTAAAGATCCCGCTGAAATAATTGGTCGGCCCTTCTGAATTTACAGAGGTAAAAGCCAACTGAGCCTTCATAGGCAGTGGCCAAAGGACTGAAATGGGGCTTGGGAAAGTCAGTCAGGACTCACCCGTTGCATTGGTCACCCGGCAAAGGGAAAGAACGGTCACCATTTGCACGAGATACCACCATGGCAGATAACTGACATCACGAGTGGAGGAGATATCTTCATTGAAACCTTTGTGACAGGTGTTTAATCCCCTAGCCATCTCTCTCCACACAGTGGGGAAACCTTAAGAGCCCCTCCCAGCTCTTTCATAAGGGCCCCTCCTAGCTCTCCTGTGAGCTCCATAGCCAGACCGAGGGAATCAGGAGTGGCATTGGACTTGCGTTCAGGAGCTCTCGGCTACCACTCCCACCAGTGCAGACAACTGAGGTCTCTTGCACCAGCTACCAGGGACGTGGCTCCTGGAGGGCAAGCAAATTTGCTGAGGGTTCTCAGCCCCAAGCTCTACAAACTTAGGGGCTGAGGGAGGCAAACAGGGAGAGTGTGCCCAGGTATTCATGAAAACAGGGCTCCCAGGAGCAGCAGAACTGGCGTGTAGCCAGTATTGTGGTGAGCGGGGCCTGGTTTGAGGAAACACAAGAGAAGGCCCTAGGCACTCAGGATTGGAGACCCACCCAGTCTGGGACTTAGAGCTGCTGCACAGTTAATGGTTCCCACCTTTGAGAGGAGAAGCTTGGCCCAGTGGGCACAGCACCACCTACTTTAAGAGAAGTTAATCGAAATCTATGACTGCATTTATGTTTTTTTTTCTTTTTCTTTCATTTTTATTTTTTGTTGGTGTAGTTGTTCTTTAACTTATTTTATGTTTTCAATTTTTTTATTTTATTATTAGTAGTATTATTTCTTTAAATTTTAATTTTCATTTTTTTATTATCATTATTATTTTTTTTAATTTCTTCCTTTCTTTATTTTCAATTTTTTTCTTTTTGTTATTTCTGTAGGTGTTATAAGTACCACCTGGTATGGTCCTTTCCAGTGGGGTTCCAGGGATGACACCTGATGTCATCTTACGTAGACAAAGTCTCTTACTTGATATCGATGTGGAGTCCCCTTGTCCCCAGGTTGGTAGGCAGTGGCCAGCCGTTTTCACAGGTATCCCTGAGTTCTTTCAAGAGCTTTAAATCTGTCAAGCAAGGGGTGTGAAAGGAATCGTTAGATCTTAGAGTTGGGGTTAGGTCCCTTCCTGGAGGAGGGGCACCATAGGGAATTTCATAGGGGGTGAGGTTACACAAAAAACAGAGTGAGTATTTCCTTCATGAAACAGTGCATAAGGCAGTAGCATAGTACAATCTTTTATTCCGGTCTCTAAGCTTAATTTTTTAAGGTCTGTTTAATGGTTATATTCATTCTTTCAACCTGTCCTAAACTCTTGGGTACATAAGCACAATGTAACTTCCAATTAATCCCCAGGGTCCTGGCTAACCCCTTACTTATCTGGCCCACGAACGCTGGTCCAGTATCAGACCCTTTTAACTTAGGCAGGCCATATCTTGGAAAAATATCTTCTAGGATCTTCTTGACCAAAATTTGCGCTATTACTTTTCTTTTCTTTTTTCTTTTATTTTGAGGGGAAGGCTTCAATCCATCCTTAAAATGTACCTACAAAGACTAGGAGATATTTAAGTCTATACCTTGCTGGCTTAATTTAAGTAAAGTTCACTTCCCAGAATTGTCCTGGTTTGGTACCTCGTAGGTGCTTTCCTGCAGGAAGCTTGGAAGGGTAAGCATTAACTAATTGATGGACCCGACAGGCTTTTGTTACCCATTCAGTTATTTCCTTCACTGTGAGTCGGTTAGTGGAAAACTCTGTTCTTGATCCTTCAGGAATGCCTGCAGATTCTTTGAACCATGGTGAGTGAGTTGATGTACATTTTCTACTGACATAGTTAGAGCCGTGACTCTTGGAATTTCTACTGAAGGATTTAGAAATTCCACTTGGGGGCCTTCACGGTTAAAAGTTATTTTGGCCCAGAGCTTGGTGAGCAGATCTCTGCCCATCAATGGGGCCAGGCATTCTGGGATTACTAGGGAGAAATGATGGATTTTTCCTTTCCCCAAGTCAATGGTCCTCTTAGTTGTCCAAGTCCGATATTTACTGCCATTAGTTTTTTGAACTAGAGACCTTTTATTAGATAGAGCGCCTATTGTGGCTTTAAGGGCTGAGTATATTGCCCCTGTATCCAGTTTACTGGGGTCTCCTCCACTTCAAAAGTTTCCCTGAGCTCGGGGAAGGGATATGAGACCCGACTTTCTTAGTCATCCTCCAGAGTCAGAATGGCTGGCTGGCCTGGCTGTCACTTTCTAAGGCAATTTTGACCCAGTGTCCTTTTTCTTTAGAGTAGGCACATTGATCTGAGGCCAGGGGTGGCCTCTGTCGTGCGCCAACTTATCCCTTCTTGTCTCCCTGTTTCTTAATTTCTGGCCTATTTGTTGTTGTGACCAGGACCTTAGTCAACACCTTAGTCTGCCTTTTGCTTCATTAACCTCACTTTGCTCCCTTCTCTTCCTCAGTTTCTCTCTTATAGTATATCTTCTCAGATTCTCTGACGAAATCTCTCAAAGTGATATCTTGTAATCAATCTAAGCTTTGTAAATTTGTTTTAATATCGATTGCAGTTTGCCCATCATGACAGATGCCTTCTGATTCTCTGCCTGAGGATCGAAAGGAATCTATGTCCTATATGACTCCATAATTCTCTCTAGAAACATAGAGGGAGATTCATCTGGCCCTTGAATAATCTCTCTTACCTTGACCAAATTAGTTGGTCACTAGCGGCTGTTTGGAGACCCAGTATTAGAGCCCAGCTATAAGTGGACAGAAGCTCCCTACTTTCAAAGGTGTTGGGGTCACAGTTGGGTCGGTTAAAGGGAAAGCCGGCTTTGATTATGTTGGGTAGTTGTGTCGGATGAACATCTGGTCCGAGGATATTTTTTTCTAGGTTCCTAGAGGATTCCCTTTTGTTCCTCTGTCATGAAGAGAGTTCCTAGGAGTTGTTGGCAGTCTTCTGAAGTAGGCTGTTGTGAAAACATTAATGACTCAACCACACCTGAGAGCTGTGTTGGGTCCTCGGAAAAGGGGGATTGTAATTTTTTAAGTTATATAGGTCTGGAGAGAGGCCAATACTGGTAGGCTTGCATTTTCCCCCCATGGCCATCGATAACCATTGGCCTCTAGGGAAGGAGGGGGAGCATCCCGAGAGTTCCAGGGTTTTCAATCTTTTGCCACCAGCGCATTCCTTTAGCTGGGCCAGCTTCCTCCATGGGAGAAGGTGCTGTATGTGCCACAGGGAAATTATCTGGAGGGCGCTGGGCCGGCTTAGCTTCCTGCAATGGACGAGAGGCTGAGTCAGCAGCAGGGGAATCACTTAGAGTGTGTTGGGGGCTGGGGAACCAGAGCAGGGGATAAGGAGGGGGAGGAGAGTCCAGTAGAGTCAAATCTGGTGACTCAGGGAGAACAGAGGGTGGAGGAGAAGAAGAAGAAGAGTGTTTGAGAGTTCCTGGGGGAAGAAGTTGGAGCAGGGGCAGCGGCAAGGATAGGCTTCACCAATGGAGGAGGAGCTTTGCAGAGGTCCTGCTGAGTTAAGATACATGGCTGTTGATCCAGAAGGCTATGTGGCCCTGGCTAAAAGCCAATATCTCTGACTTTTTAAATTAGTGGGAAGTAGAAAGATCCTTCTAGGGGCCATTCAACTCCAAATGTTGGCCATTCTGAGGTACAGAGAATCTGCAACATCCGGCACTTTACTGAAAAAGAAAGATTCTGAGCCCTTAAGCGGACTTTGGTGCCGTGATCAAGGGTCAGGGAAAAAGGCATTGAAGTGCGCTGTCCCATAATGAAAGATACACAAACAGTGAAAGCAACGACACATGACACAGACAAGACAAGACAATAAAGACAGGCAATGGACGTCCAACACTGAGACCAGGACTGAGTTGCCAGCAAAACCCGATGGGCTGGCAATACCGAATCCGAATCAAAATATCACTGAGTCGAGGAGACTATTGTTCCTCAATTTCCGGAGTCCTCTGTGGTGTCCTCCAGAGACATGGCTTGAGTTCTGTAACACGACTGTCAGGCATCGTCAGAGAGAGCTCACACTCTTCATTGACAGTCAATTTGCCAAGCCCTAACCTGAAACCTGAAACCAGAAAGAGGCGCCTTACTTACCTTAGAGGGGTCCTTTGGGATCTCTCGTCCACAACTGCTCGATCTAGGTGGAACCTCCATATGTAAAGGTCGGGCTAGCGTCAGAAGAAGGGACAACCAAGAGACTTTATCATGCAACAGCAAAGGATTTACTGGGGGTCCAGCATGTTTGAGCTCAGAACTCACTTGAACAGAGCAGAGAGCCCTGAGAACAGCTTAAGTAGAGCTTATATACTTTCCTTGGAGAGGGCAGAGAGGGAAGTTTATTGATGAGTCTGGGCGACTGGGCGGTTTGCATGCAACCAGGTGAGGGAGTACATTCTGCAGTTTGGCAGTAGGGAACGGCACATTCTGGGAACAAGATTAGCAAATATTCTCAAAATTTCAAAAGTGTTTTGTTAAGCATACAGAAAAACAGGAAGTGACAAGTACCTATTTTATTAAGCTTTCACTACTGACTATCCCTTTTTTACTGGATGTTCTCTTCTACATTCAATCATCCAAGGTACAAGGTCCTATGCCCCTGTATATGGATTTATCTGAGACAACTTTGCAGAAAGTAATTCAAAGATATGGATATCAATCAGGGGCTCAATGCCCTTCTGGGCTTCAAATCTTATTAAGATTTCTGTTTTCATACATATATTTCACCTATGTTTTATATATATATATATATATATATATATATATATATATATATATATATATATATATATATCTATATCATAGTATATATATTTCATCCACGATTTCACAAATTTACAGGCATTTGTTTCACGTTCAATCAATTCCTTCTTCAGAACACATGTATTCCTCCAGGTCTCTTGACTGGTCTTTTCATGAGACTTCTTGCCAAACACATTATTATTGATTTCCATAATCACTTTTGAAGCAAAACTCACACACTGTTCATGATAAACCATAACCCTAATATTACCATTAAATGTGGAACTGGTTGGAATGAATGATTGTATATCAATATAAGATTTTCTGTATATTTTCATGTATCAATTCAAAAAATTATTTAAAATTGGAACCAGTTATATTATTTATTCTCAGTATGGTCTATTCATGCATTATCTCTATATCCAAAGACACAGCGTACACCTATTGTACCCCCAATACTAATTTATACGTCTTCAAAATATTGCTCAAAGAAATGGTGGAAGAAATACTCATGTCACCTGATCTCCTTATACATTTTATCACAGTAATATTCTGGACACAAAAAGCAAAGTTTACACTTATGATTGTACCAGAGCTTTCATTGAAATGAGCTTCCTCACCATTTAATGGTTCCTGAATGAATTGTAAGCCACAATGGCTCCAACTTCAACCTTGTAAAATGGATAGATGAATACCATGAAATTTTTGAAATTCGCATGATGAGGTGGCAATGAAGAACATTTGGATGTCCTGTTGCTGATCATTATTATACCAGACAGTGCCTTGATTGATGGGTATAATGAAAATGGTGTAGAACTGAGATGCCGGTTAGTTGAAAACTGCAGAGTAGTTGGCCCAGAGCAGTGATGTGCAGGTGTGTGATAAAATATTTGTGGTGGTGCCATGTGGATCTGCCATTGACTTCCAAATGGCTTTTAGCTGATATGGTGCACCAAGCAGACCCTTATATGTAAAGGCGTCTTGTTATATGGAGAGGTTTCAGGGCAATGTTTAGAATCAGTTTGCTATCGTCAAGGGGGCAAGCATATGGGATAGAAGCATGGTTGGTGCATTCTCCTGCAGACTCTGAACCACCACATGTCACAAAACTCCCTCCAACACTGTGTCCCAGTTGAACTCCTTGTATTTCTTGAAGCAAATACCAATCTCCCAGTGCAGCAGGAAGAAACACCACGAAAATTGGAGGATGACCAAATGGCTTCACAGTCCACATGGGAGACACTTCGGCCCAGTGGCCTCAGTTTACCTACAAAGAGAGAATTCAGCACCGCTGCCTCATGATCATTGGAAAATAAGAAACCATGTTCTCCAGGTAACATAGATGCAGACCCAGCTTTGATGGTTTCATGACAAATGAAGATAAAGCTCCTGACAACAACATATATTTCAAGTGCCACACCTCAGAGGCAGTTTCTCCAGAATTCTTTTGGCCAGCAGAGCTCCATGGTTGTGTAGTGTTTACACTGTCCCGTACTTTTGGAAACTCCTCTACCAGCTCCCAGGTTGGGAACTCCTGAGCATTTTCCATTCCAGATTTGTATTCACAGATTTTCAAACTCTTCCCCTCTAATTGTGTCTCACTGGGCCAAAGGTAATGTCAAGGCATTGTTCTGGATGAGAGTTGGAAGTTTATTGTGTAGCACATATTTGCATACACATTGGATTCATTATCCTATTTACCATTTGAAATACTGAATCCCTGACACTAACCCATACCCTAATAGACTCTGACTACTTATCCTAAAATGATGGAGAAAAAGAAACCTAACAGGATAGAAATACAGGCCTTTCATAGGAGGCATGGTGTATACTTGGATTTTCCTTCTGCTTTATCAAGGGTATGTGTTATCATTCTTGTCAACCTTTCATTGGAATATTTCTCCATGAGTTTTTAAAGTTAACACATATGTAAATTCCTGTCTCCTTTTCTGTGTAGCCTATTCAGAACATGTATATTTTTATGCATATATAGACTTCTACCTGGTATCACACGTACATTCTTGTGAGCAAACTGACTTTGGAATTTACAAATTATGAGAATACATAACTGCCACTAAATACTGATGGAACTGAAAATTCAACCTATGGGTGAGCTTCCTAGGGAACAACATTAAACATAAATCCATGTTCAGTAAAATTAATATTTTTAGGTATGTGGATGATATATATATTTCATGATAAATTTCGATTGGCATATATATTGCTACATTTTAATGTGTGTGTGTGTGTGTGTGTGTGTGTGTGTGTGTGTATATATATATATATATCTCCAGATTTTCCAAAATATGAAATATATGTGTCTTATTATACACTCCGTAAATTCATTCTAGTTCGTGTATGTGGATTTATAATCAACATTTCACATTTCACAAGATTATTCTCAGAAATATTCAACCACCTGAAATACATATTTGTTTCCTAGTACTGAAAACTAACTTCAGTGAATGGTCCTTATATATCCTAATATTTCTATAGTAACTGACCAGGATTAACATCAATGCAGTTAGATTCCTATGGGACATGATATGTATTTTGAAGTTTGTTTTTATTCAACACTGGTACATTACTTTTTCTTCAGTTTATGGACATCATAGGATATATCCTTTCATCCACAAGTTCACAAATTTATAGGCATTTGGTTCACTTTCAATCACTTCCTCTTTCAGAAAACATGTATTCCTTTATGATTATTTAGTGGTCTTTTCACTAGACTTCTTTCTAAACATATTATTTTCGATTCTTTAATCATTTTTGAAGCAAAACTCACACACACTTCATGATAAACCGTAACCCTAATGTTACCATTAGAAGTACACAAAGTACACCTATTTGTACTCCCAATACTAATTGATACATGTTCAAAATATTGCTCCCAGAAATGGTGGAAGAAATACTCATGTCACCTGATCTATATATACATTTTATCACAGTGATATTCTGGACACAAAATGCAAAGATCACACTGATGATTGTAACAAAGCCTAAATGGAAAGTGAGCATGAATTACTAAAAACATCCATGTCCAGGTTACTTAATGCTCTCAAATGTCAATCCTATTGGTGACTACATGTTTGTTTCTTCCTTAGATTATATATTCAACCTCAACCCTGTGAAAATGTTTAATCCTATTACTCACTTTATAATTTGTCTGATTTCCTAATGTCTCTATTGATATCTGCTTTCCTACATATTTTCCCCAGTTCATCAATGTGACTGACTCTTCACATGTGCTGATATTTACATTCACTCTCTACCCGAAACCCTATTGCTGAAGAACTTTTGGTCCAGATCCTATATTCACTCTTCTTTCTAAACCTTCCGACTATCTTCCTAATCCTACCGACTCTCACTTTTTGACTGGATGTTGTCTTCCACATTCAGTCATCCAAGGCACAAGGTCCTATGCCATTGTATATCGATTTATCAGAGACATCTGTGCAGAACATAATTCAAAGCTAAGTATCCCAATCAAGGGCTCAATAGCCGTCCGGGCTTCAAATCTTACATACATTTCGGTTTTCATACTTACATTTCACCTGTATATTCTTTTAAATATTGCAGGTTCCAAATACCATTATTCATCCCCCAAATTATTTCTAACCCAAATCGAACCTGTTGTTAATCCTAAGCATACACTCTTCCCTCAATCTAACTACAGAAGAGCATGGACAGAGTTGGTCTTACAATAGAGGAATGTAGGTGATCTTCCACCTGCTGAGAACCTCAGAGTTCCATGCAGATATGATCCTTGGAAAAGTTGTAGGCAGCTATGAAGGACCTGAGAGAGCAAAACTTATTTTACATGGCAAACAACCTGGAGAGGATGAAAGGATGTGTCTGAATCAGCCTCTCTCTTCTTAATGTAGAGAAGATGGACCAAAGCAGGCCTGTGTGGAGAGAAGTTCCCCGTTGACTATGGTTGATATACCATTCTGACTTGTGAAAGTGTCACAGGAAGTAGGAGCACCCTCCATCTCATGGGACCATTTGAAGCAACTGTTAGAACAAAGTGGTTGCCAGGGCAGTGACCTCATTCATTTTTGAAGAAAGTGACTTCACCTCACTTACTTGGTGATGGAACTCTCTGAACTTGGGATCCAGGAAGCCAGGCACCCAGAGATAGTCCCAGTCGCTGTCCCAGTGGGATAACTTGTTTCGATTTACCAAGGACAGACAGTCTTTTTTGGTATCTACTGATGTGAAGATGGACAAATGCCAGGAGAGCTCTGTAGAGGGACCTTTCCTAAGAAAGCAGGTAGTCGCTCACAGTTGGTTCCTGACAACTTCACAGAGTTGGCCGAGGAGACCACATCTGAGACAGGACAGGCCAATTCAGTGTAACATACTATGGTCGACCAGTCCGAGGACACTCTGGATAGTCAAAGACTTATTGGGGGTAGGAAGTGCCTTTGTGGTTGTTGGTGTAAGTTTGTGGTTTTTATTCATGTTCTCAGAATAGGTAGGAAAGGCAGTTTGTTTGGTATGGAGTGGAGTACTTCTAGAAAGCCGTTTGACAAGGCTAGTGTCTGTGTATCCCACTGTGTCCGTGTTTGTAGACACGAGAAAAGAGAATGCATCAATGAATACGTCCTGTCTAGTAGAAAGCTTCCCAGCATTCATCCTACCCAATTTATGAGTGGATTGTAGCTTGACTTATGGATGAGCAACCCCTACTATCCTCCTATGTTCCTGTTTTCTTCCCGAATTCTGGCCACTATCCAGAATAGGCTCATGTTTTTGTGTCCAAAATATGTGCCACCTCCAAGCTCTGTGACATGGCCATGTACTGGATAGCAGAATGGAGTGGCGAGCATTGCAGAAAATGCAGATATCAATGTGACCAGGAAAGTCTCAGTGGAGAAACCCTGCTTTGGGCCTTTTGCTTACCTATTGTTCTGTTGCCCTGAGTGTAAGAAAGTTTCTTGCCTCAGGCCACCCCTTTTTGAAGCCTGAAGAAAACAGTTTTCAAATGGAAATTAATGGGCATCACCTGTAGCTCTTTGGTTAATTGCTTTGGAAACGGATGTGTCTGAATAAGCCTCTTGTCCCTGTGTCAGGCTATGAGTTAGATTCTCAGCACCTGATGGATCTAAAGTACGTTCCCATGTGTGTATCGAAAACCGAAATGTAAAAATATCAGTCATTCTGGAAGAAGTCTCTTGCCTTTCTCTGTTAGGTTCCTGACCTCCATCAAGTGAGAATAGGGATCCTTTGGTTAAAATGAGTTCTTCAAAGGCCTGCAGAGGGTAGACAATAGGTGCTTGTGTTTCCTCATTACTCCAAATCACATAAAGAATCTATACCTGACAGTCAGTAGGCCTCAAATTGGAGAATCAGAGCAGTATTAACGGCAGGCTTATTTGATCACTCCAGGTTCAGAGGAAAGGGGTCCAGTCCACCCTTACTTTAGGCAAAAGAGGGGCAAGGGAGCATATTTTGGACACTGTCTTGGGCTGCACCCATCATGTAAACCTTCAGCCAGAGGTTTTGATGAGTGTCTCAATGGAAGAAGATGTGGGCCATGTGGGAGTGTTTTGGTTTTAATTGTGGTTGGAAGAGATTACTTGGTCCACCTCAGCTGGAACTCTGGTGTGTTTCCCCTAAGAGACTGAGTTCTGGAACTGAACTCATACAAGTATTGCCATGAATTGCGTTGGGATTTTAGGAGGCCACGCATGAGAGTCGCCATTGGAAACTGAGATCTAG
The DNA here is from genome assembly GCF_048772815.1 of Callospermophilus lateralis. NCBI lineage: Eukaryota > Metazoa > Chordata > Mammalia > Rodentia > Sciuridae > Callospermophilus > Callospermophilus lateralis. The sequence continues at coordinate 552,817 of NW_027516866.1, forward strand.
GCTCAGGGTGGCTTTCCACACAGCACTGGGAATCTCAGCCAGGATATCACATGATTTTTTTCTGAAAGTCTTGGCAGACATAGTTGAGAGTCAAAACAAACATGGACCTCACTTTGTAGACCTCAATGGGCCTGGATTCACGTGACCATTTTGCCACTTTTTTGGATGACTTGCCTGTGAGAGTTCTCCAGAGCATTCATTGAAATGAGCTTCCTCACCATTGAATGGTTCCTAAAATAATTGGAACTCACAGTGCCTCCAATATCATCCTTGAAAAATGGCTAGATAAATACCATGACATTTTTGAAATTCCCTTGACCAGGTGGTACAGGAGAACCTTTGGATGTACTGTTGCTGATCCTGAGTGTACCAGACAATGCCTTGATTGACTGGGTTTCATGAAAATGGTGTAGAACAGAGATGCCAGTAAGTTGGAGCCTACTGAGTAGTTGACCAAGAGCAGTGGTGTGCAGTTTTGTGATAAAATTTCTGTCCTGGGGCCTTGTGAATCTGCCTTTGACTTCCAAATGGCTTGTGGCTGACATGGTGCATCCTGCAGACTCTTATATGTAAAGGCATCTTTTTATAAGGAGAGGTTTAACCGAAATGTTCACAATCAGGTTATTATGGTCAACGGGGAAAACTATGTGGGATAGAAGCCTGGTTGGTGCATTCTCCTGCAGATCCTGACCCACCATACCTGACAGAACTCCCTCCAGCTCTGAGTCCCAGTTGAGCTCCTTGTATTCCGTGAAGAAAATACCAAATTCCCAGTGCAGCACCAAGAAACACCACGAAATGTGGAGGATGACCAAATGGACTCACAGTCAACATGTGGATACACTTAGCCCCCGTGGCAACAATTTGCCTACAAAGAGAGAATTCAGCACTACTGCCTCATGTTCATTGGAAAATAAGAAAGCATATCCTCCAGGTCACAGAGAATCAGACCTAGCTTTGATGGTCTCACTAGAAAGGAAGCTAAAGCTCCTGACAACAACATATATTTCAAGTGCCCATCCTTAGAGGCAGTTTATCAAGAAGTCTTTAGGCAGGCAAAGGTCCATGTTTTTGGAGTGGTTTACCCTGTCTCTTACTTTTGGAAATTCCTCTACCATATCCAAGGTTGTGAACTCCTGATAATTTTCCATTGCAGATATGTATTCAAAGATTTTCTAACTCTTCTCCTCTAATTGTGTCTTACTTGGGGTGAAGGTGATGTCTAGGCATTGTTCTGGATGAGAGTGGGAAGATTTTGTGTAGCACATATTTGCATACACATTGCATTCATTTTCCTATTTTTCATACGAAATACTGAATCCCTGACACTAACCACACCCTTCTAGACTCTGAAGACTAATCCTAATATGATGGAGGCAAATATCCCAAACACTAGAGAACTACAAGCAGTTCAGGGGAGGCATCATGTATAGTTGGACTGCCTTTTTGCATGATTTTTCGTAGGTGATACAAATCTAGTGAATTTTTAATTGAAATAGTTCTCCATTGATTTTAAAGTTCACTTATGTGTGAATTCCTGTCTCCATTTCTCTGGAGCCTATTCAGCACATGTATTTTTATATGCACAAATAGAATCCTACTTAGTATCACTCATACATTTTTGTGAAGTGGCTGACTTGGCAGAAAGAAATTCTGAGAAGAGATCACTCCTCCTAAATGCTTTTGGAACTGAAAATTCAACCTATGGGTGAGCTTCCTAGTTGAACAACATTATACATAAATCCATGTTCAGTAAAATGAATATATTTGAACCTGTGGATTATGTATATTTCATGATGAATTTTGTTTGGCATATATATTGCTACTTTTTAATGTGTCTGTGTGTGTTTTTTGTGTATATATATATATATATATATATATATATATATATGTATATATATATATATATATATATATATATATATATATATATATATATATACACTCTCCTGACTTTTCAAAATATGTAATATTTGTGTCATATATACACTCCCTAAATTCATTCATGTTAATTAATGTGGATTTATAATCAAATTTTCACAAGTTTATGCTCAGATATATTCATCCACCTGGAATATATTTTTGTTTCCTAGTACTGAAAACAAACTTTATTAAATGGTCCTTACAAATCCTATTGTTTCTACAGTAACTGACCCAGTTTAACATCAATGCAAGTAGATTCCAATGGGACATGATGTGTATTTTGACGTTCATTTTAATTAAACACTGTTACATACTATTTCTTCGGTTTTTGCACATCATAGGATATATATTTCATCCACAAGTTTGTAAATTTATAGGCTTTTGTTATACTTACAATCACTTCCTGCTTCAGAACACATGTATTCCTCTATGTTTCTTGACTCGTCTTTTCATGAGACTTCATTCCAAATACATTATTTTCCATTTCCATAATCACTTTTGAAGCAAAACTCACACACCCTTCATGATAAAACATAACCCTAATATTACCATTTGATGTATAACTCGATGGAATGAATGATTGTATATCAATATAAGATTTCTTATATATTTTCAGATATCAATTCAATCCATTATTTAAAGTTGAAACAGTTATATTATTTATTCACAGTATTGTCAATTCATGCATTACTTCTATATTCATAGACACAGGGTACAACTTTTGTACCCCCAATACTAATTTATACGTCTTCAAAATATTGCTCCCAAAATGTTAGAAGAAATACTCATGTCACCTGATCTACATATACATTTTATCCCAGTAATATTCAGATCACAAAATGCAAAGGTCACAATTATGATTGTACCAAAGCCTAAATGGAAAGCAATCCTGGATTACTAAAAACATTCATGTCCAGGTTGCCTATTGCTCTCAAATGTCAATGATATTGGTTAGTACATATTTGTTTCTTCCTAAGTTTATATATTGAAACTCAACACTGTTGATAATGTCTAATCCTATCACTCACTTTATACGTTGCCTGATTTCATAATGTCTCTATTGATATCTGCTTTCCTACGTATTTTCTCCAGTTCATCCTATACTCACTCTTCGTCCTAATCCTACCAGCTATATTTCTAATCCTACCGACTATCCCTTTTTGAATGGATGTTCTCTTCAACATTCAATCATCCAAGTAAAGGTCAGGCGAGCGTTGGAGGAAGAGTCCACCAAGAGACTATCTCATGAAACAGCAAAGGGTTTATTGGGGGTCCAGCATGCTGGTACTCAGAGCTCACTTGAATAGAGTAGAGAGCCCTGAGAAAAGCTTAAGCAGAGCTTATATACTTTCCTTTGTGATGGCACTGAGGGAAGTTTATTGATGGGTCAGGGCAAGTGGGCAGTTTGCGTGCAACCGGGTGAGGGAGTACATTCTGCAGTTTGTCAGTTGGGGACAGCACATTATGGGAACAAGATTAGCAAACATTTCTCAAGAATTCAACAGTGTTTTGTTAAGCGTACAGAAAAAAAGGAAGTAACAAGTGCCTATTTTATTAACCTTTCATCCCCCAATTCTTCTTCTGGCTACTTTTAATCATAAAAGTGATCATTGCCGGGTGTCACATTCTATGTCTGCTAGTGGGGTATTACCATAAGTTCAACTTGTCCAATTTGAGCTTGAAGAAAAGAAATTACACGGTTTAGCAAACAGGATTTTATAGTTAGCAATAATATGAGGATTATTATTGGACTGGCCAGGGTTGATAAATTCATAGTTAACGAGGGGACTGTGTGAACCAAGACTCAAACCACCCTTTATGGGCCTCCCTCTTTCGTTGACACTCTTCAAGGCATTTTTTAATTTACTCATAGATTTTTTTAACAACTCCACTATGGTCAGCATAAACACAACATTCTTCCATCGATGCAGAACAAAGGACCCCTTCTCTCATGAAGAGGAGGATCAACACTCGACTGTTCTGTAAAACAACTTCAGAGAGAGAGGTTAAAAATTCCTGAAAAGCTGTGATAGAGGTTTCTAATATCTTTAAGTTTTGGTGTATTGTTGCTTCTTATTGGGTCATTTGATGTGTCTCATGGACCAAGGCAGTAGTTCTTGTGCTCACCCCTGCAGCAACTCCTATTCCTAATAGGATGGCTAAAGTGAGGGATATATGTTCCCAGTGGAACCGGGTTTTATGGCCACCTATTTGATCTTCAAATGAGCCTGCGTCATAATAAAGCACTCTGGGAAACATCTGCACCATTACACAATTAATCCCAGCTGTTGACCATTTGATGAAAACATAAACAATGTTTAAGTATATAGAATTATACTGTTTTAGGCACGGACAAGGCAAGGCACCTAAGATAGTACCAAAGACAGGGAGACAGTCCTGTTTGTTGCAAACGGTTTCAGAGGGCATTACTTCTGTTGTAATCAACTAATCCCCTGAAACCCAAGTTTCGGTAGTTTCAGAATTTTGTACCCAACATGTAAGGGAAGGGGCTCAGAAGTTCACAGTCTGCAGAAGTTCACAAAAGGCAGTTTTTTTCCTGCTTTTTCCTCTGTTCTGGGCAAGTTAACTTTTCAAGGACACCTGGGTGAGGGAGAGCTTTTTCTTCCCTTTATATTTTCCCCCTGCCAGCTGTTACCATGGAGCCCAGTTGGTAACATCTTTATCATAAAAATCTAGCCATCTCTGTGAAGCCCCAGATCAAGGCCAGAGGCCTTGTTCACATATTTTGTGAAAAACTAGTAATGAGGTGTCTAGCGTAGGAGTGCTGATTGTTTTAGCCAGTGGCCAAGTAGAAGAGGGCAACACTAAAAGAGGAAGTTTATCTACTCTGAACTCTTTTATAGGGACTCTTTTGATGAAAGCCCTAAAGTCAGCCATGGTGAAGACTTCTGGAGAAGGTCAATTAAGACTTTTCTGAGGGCCTGGTACAGAGGGGGAAGACGGGGAAGGTGTGGCTGTGAGCAGCTCCATTGATCTGAATGAGGTAGGAGAGATGTAAAAGAATAATGGGAAAGGGGTCTGGGATTTTCCTAGAAACAAAAAGTTGAGCAGTAGAACAGGTAGAGCAAAGGGGAAGATGGGAGTTAGTATCCCTAAAAAACTGTGAGGGACTTTAAATTCTTAGTAACCTGTTTTCAGTGATGACAAAGAAATTTTAAAGGCCATTTTCATTTCATTTTGGATAGGGGTCTAAGGGCTCTCCTCAGCTGATTTGAGCTTTGGGTTAACTGGTAAGAGGACCTGCTGGGACCCGGTGCGGGCTCTGACAGGAGAAGAGATTAGTGAGTGGGTGGAGGGGTACCTATGTACCTGCTACCTCAGCAAGAGAGTAATGGTCTGAGAATTGGCGGAGGTTTGGGTTTTTGATCTAGAAATTGGAGGGGAGAAATCATGTTGCTGAGGTGGGAGTGACCGCTGCAGGTCTGGAGCAGAAGGCTGTGTGTGAGGATCTATTGGAGAAGCATAGTTCAGGATGTGAGCAAAGGAGGGAAAAGGCCTCCACATAGGGGAATCACCTTTCACCTTTTTGATCATTTGCAGAAGTTAAAAAGGTCATGCAGATTTGAGGATCAAGAGACCCCTCTGTGGGCCATCGGTTTTGGTTATCTAATTGGTAATATGGCCAATGCTTTGTACAGAAATTGATTAGGAGTTTGGGTTCCATCAGGCACTTCCTGTATGCTCACATCCCCATGACTTACAGAAGAAGTCGGCTATCCCCCAACACAGCCGTGAGTTTTGTGTCTTTGATAGACCGCCGGGCAAACAGTAATCTAGGCAAGCCAACCTGCATCTGGCTCACGTGTCGCTACATCCATAATGATTGTTTCCATTATCTATTGTGTAGAAGGGATTTAATGGAATTTTAGTGGGATCCTCTTCATCAGGGATATCCCAATAGGAAAGACCTATACCCAGCTGACAAATATCTGGGGGGAGAGATGGCCACCAGGTCCCTAAATGGGCTGTATGCAAGATAGACCATACTTCTTTTCCAGTAGTATTGTGATCAGCCATCGCTGCTGAACGGGCTGATGAGGGTTAGTACTACTGGTGGTGAAGGGGAGAGTCTATAGCCTTATCCACATGGCGAATACACAATTTGAAAGTGTTACCAGTCTTTTCCAGTTTCCAGTCAGAGTCTGGACAGGCCGCAGGCTTGAGATGAGAGATATGGATACAGGAAGAGATTCTGTCTACCTTTACTGCTGTAGGTGTTATAAGTAGCACCTGCTATGGTTCTTTCCAGCGGGGTTCCAGGGATGACACCTGATGTCATGTTACCTAGACGAAGTCTCTTACTTGATATCGATGTGCAGTTCCCTCTTCCCCAGTTTGGTAGGCAGTGGCCATCTGTTTTCGCAGGTATCCCTGAGTTCTTTTAAGAACTTTAAGTCTTTCAAGCAAGGGGGTGTGGAAGGGATAATTAGGTCTTAGAGTTGGGGTTAGGTCCCGTCCTGGAGGAGAGGCACCATAGAGAATTTCATAGGGGGTGAGGTTACACAAAGAAACAGAGGGAGTATTTCTTGCATTAAACAGTGCATAAGGCAGGAGCATAGTCCAATCTTTTATGCCGGTCTCTAAGCTTAATTTTGTTATGGTCTCTTTAATGGTTTTATTCATTCTTTCTACCTGTCCTGAACTCGGTGGTCTATAAGCACAATGTAACTTCCAATTAATCCCCAGGGTCCTGGCAAATCCCTGACTTACCTGAGCCACAAACGCCGGTGCATTATCAGACCCTATTACTTTAGGGAGGCCGTTTCTTGAAAAAATATTTTCCAGGATCATTTGACCACCATTTGTGTTGCTTCTTTTTTTTTCTTTTTTCTTTTTTTTTTCCTGGGGAGGGCTTCAATCCATCCTGAAAATGTATCTACAAAGACTAGGAGATATTTCAGTCCATCCCTTGCTGGCTTAATTTTAGTTAAGTCCACTTCCCAGAATTGTCCTGGTCTGGCTCCTCGTAGGTGCTTTCCTGCAGGAAGCTTGGAAGGGTAAGCATTAACCAATTGATGGACCCGAAAGGCTTTTGTAACCCGTTTAGTTATTTTCTTTCGCTGTGAGTCGGTTAGTGGAAAACTCTGTTCTTGATCCTTCAGGAATGAATGCAATTTCTTTGAACCAAGGTGAGTGAGTTGATGTACATTTTCTACTGTCATATTTAGAGCCGTGATTTTAGGAGTTTTTACTGAAGGATTTAGAAATTCCAATTGGGGGCCTTCAGGGTTAAAAGTTATTTTGGCCCGGAGCTTGGTGAGCAGATCTCTGCCCATCAATGGGGCAGGGCATTCTTGGATTACTAAAAAGGAGTGATGGATATTTTTTCCCCCTGGTCCATGGTCCTCTTAGTTGTCCAAGCTCGATATTTACTGTAATTAGCCCCTTGAATTAGAGACCTTTTATTTGAAAGAGAGCCCAATGGGGCCTTAAGGGCTGAGTATATTGCCCCTGTATCTACTTCATAGTTTACTGGGGTACCCTCTACTTCAAAAGTTACCCTGACCTCTGTGAGGAGATCTGAACCCCGACGTTCTTAGTCATCCTCCAGAGTCAGAATGGCTGGCTGGCATGGCTGTCTCTTTCTAGGGCCCTCTTTGACCCAGAGTCCATTTTCTTTACAGTAGGCACATGGATCTGAGGCCAGGGGTGGCCTGTAGTGTGGGCCCAGGTATTCCTTCCTGTCTCCATGTTTCTTATTTCTGGCCTATTTGTTTTTGAGACCAAGACCTTAGTCAATGCCTTAGTCTGTCTTTTTCTTTTATCCTCCCTTTGCTCCCTACTCTTCCTCAGTTTCTACCTTATAGTATACCTTCTTGGCTTCTCAGACTAAATCTCTCAAAGTCATATCTTGTAATCCATCTAAGCATTGTAACTTTCTTTTAATATCCAGGGCAGCTTGCCCAATAAAGGCCATCATGCGTATGCATTTTGATCCTCTGCCTGAGGATTGAAAGGAGTATATCTCCTATATGCCTCCATAATTCTCTCTTGACACATAGAGGGGGAATCATCAGGCCCTTGAATAATCTCTCTTACCTTGGCCAAATTTGTTGGTCACCTAGCGGCCACTAAAATACCCGCAATTAGAACCCGGTGATAAGTGGACAAATGCTCCCTACCTTCAAAGGTGTTGGGGGCCCAGTTGGGTTGGTTCAAGGGAAAGCCGTGTTGAATATTTTGGGAAGTTGTGTCGGTCACCCATCTGGTCCGAGAATATTTTTTTCTAGCTTCCAGGAGGATTCTCTTTTGTTCCTCTGTCATGAAGAGAGTCCCTAGGTGTTGTTGGCAGTCATCCCAATTAGGCTGGTGTGAAAACATCAATGACTCAACCACACCTGATAGCCGGGTGGGGTCCTCGGTAAAAGGGGGATTGTTATTTTTCCAGTTATATAGGTCTGAAGAGGAGAAAGGCCAATATTGATAGTCTTGCATTTTTCCCCCAAGGACGTCGACAGTCACTGGCCCGTAGGGATAGAGGGGGAGCATCACGGGAGTTCCAGCATTTTCAAATATTCACCGCCGGCGAGTTCCTTTAGCTGGACCAGTTTCCTCCAGCGGAGGAGGGGCTGTGTGTGCAGCGGGGGAGTTATCTGGCGGGCGCTGGGCTGGCTTAGCTTCCTCCAATGGTGGAAAGGCTGAGTCAGCAGCAGAGGAATCACTTAGAGGGTGTTGGGAGTTGGGGGATGTGGGCAGGAGATAAGGAGGGGGAGGAGAGTCCAGTAGAGTCAAATCTTTGACTCAGGGAGAACACAGGGTGGAGGAGGAGGAGGAGCAGAGGGTTTGAGAGATCATGGGGGAAGGAGTAGGAGCAGGGGCAGGGGCAAGGAAAGGCCTCACTCATGGAGGAGGAGATTTGCAGAGGTCCTTCCAAGTAAAGATATATGGCTGTTGATCTGGATGGCTATGTTTCCATGGCTGAAAGACAATATCTCTTTCTTTTTAAATTAGTGGGAAGTAGAAAGATCCTTCTAGGGGCCATCCGAATCTAAAGGTGGGCCATTCTGAGTCACAGACAGTCTGCTAGGTCCAGGGTTTTACTGAAAAAGAAAGACTCTGAGCCCTTAAGTGTACTTTGGTCCAGTGATCAAGGGTCAGGGACAGAGGCATTGAAGTGCTCTGTCCCATAATGAAAGATACACAAACAGTAAAAGCAACGACACACGACACAGACAAGACAAGAAAATAAAGACACGCAATGGACGTCCAACACTGAAACCAGGACTGAGTAGCCGGCAAAACCCGATGGGCTGGCAATACCGAATCTGAAACTAAATATCACTGATTCGAAGAGACTATTGTTCCTCGATTCCAGAATCCTCAGCGGCGTCCCCCAGGTACGTGGCCTGTGGCTCTGTGACACGTCTGTCAGCCACCATCGGAGAGAGCTCACACTCTTCATTGACAGCCATTTTGCCAAGCCATAACCTGAAACCTGAAACCAGAAAGAGGCACCTTACATACCCCAAGAGAAGCCTGTTGGGGTCTCTCGTCCGCCGCTGCCGGATCTCGGTGGAACATCCATATGTAAAGGTCGGGTGAGCGTCACGGGAAGAGACCACCAAGAGACTGTCTCATGCAAAAGCAAAGGGTTTATTGGGGGTCCAGCATGCTGGGGCTCAGAGCTCACTTGAATAGAGCAGAGAGCCCTGAGAACAGCTTAAGCAGAGCTTATATATTTTAATTGGAGAGGGCAGGGAGGGAAGTTTATTGATGGGTCCGGGTGAGTGAGATGTTTGCGTGCAAACGAGCAAGGGAGTACATTCTGCAGTTTGGCAGTTGGGGTGAGCACATTCGGGAAACAAGATTAGGAAACAGTTCTCAAGATTTCAACAGTGTTTTATTAAGCATACAGGATAACAGGGAGTGACAAGTACCTATTTTGTTAAACACTCACTACCGAATATACTTTACCAGATTTCCTAATGTCTCTATTGATATCTGATATATTTCCTACATATTTTCAACAGTTCATCATTGTGACTGACTCTTCACATGTGTGGACATTTACATTCACTCTATACAAAAAACCCTATAGCTAAATAACTTTTGGTCCAAATACTATACTCACTCTCCTTTCTAAACCTACCGACTATCTTTCTAATCCTACCGACTATCCCTTTTTAACTGAAAGTTCTTTTTGACAATCAATCATCCAAGGTACAAGGTCCTATGCAATTGTATATCGATTTATCTGAGACATCAGTGCAGAAAATAAAACAAAGCTAAGTATCACAATCAAGGGCCCAATGCCCTTCTGGGCTTCAAATCTTACCTCGATTTCTGTTTTCATACTTATATTTTACCTATATATTCTTGTAAATATTGCAGGTTCCCAATACCATTATACATCCAGCAGAATGATTCCTAATCCAAATCAAACCTGTTATTAACCGTAACCATACACTGTTCCCACAATCTAAATTTACAGAGGAGCAGAGACAGAGTTGGTCTTACAATACAGGAATGTAGGGGATGTTCTAACTGCTGAGAAACTCAAAGGTCCATGCAAAAATGATCCCTGAAGAAGTAGTGGCTAACTGGGTAACTATGAAGGAACTGAGAGAGCAAAAGTCATCTTCCATTGCAAACAACCTGGTCAGGATGAAGGGATGTGTCTGAATCAGCCACTCTCTTCTTAATGTAGAGAAGAAGGACCAAACCAGGCCTGTGTGGAGAGCTGTTTCCAGTTGCCTATGGTTGATATACCATTCTAACTTGTGAAAGTGTCACAGGAAGTAGGGGTAGCCTCCATTTCATGGTACCCTTGGAAGCAACTGTTAGGACAACATGGTTGCCAAGGCCGTGACCTCATTCAGTTCCTGATGGAAGTGACCTCACCTCACATCCTTGGTGATGAAAATCTCTGAACTTGGGATTCAGGAAGCCAGGCACCCAAATCCAGTCCCAGTCCCTGTCCCTGTGTTCTCACTTCTTTGGATTTACCAAGGACAGAGTCAGTCTTTCTTATTACCTACTGATGTGTGCATGGCCAAATGCCAGGAAAGCTCTGAAAAGTGGCCTTTCCTGAGAAAGCATGTATTGGCTCACTGTTGGCTCCTGACAACTTCATGGAGTTCACCAAGGAGACCAGATCTGAGAAAGGACAGGCCATTTTGGGAAAACATTGTATGGCCCACCAGTCAGAGGACACACCGGATAGTCAGAAACCTACTTGGGGAAAAGAGGTGCCTTTGTGGGTGTGGGTGTGTGTTTGTGGTTTTGTCTCATGTTCTGAGAATAGGTAGGAAAGGTGGTTTGTGTGGTTTGGAGTGAACTGTTTCTAATAAGTGATTTGACAGGTGACTGTTTCTATTTCTGTGTATCCCAATGTGTCCGTGGTTGTAGACTTTAGAAAAGAGAATGCATCAATGGATGTGTCCTGTCTAGTAGAAAGCGTTCCAGCATTCATCCTGCCCAATTTATGAATGCAATGCAGCTTGCCTTATCAATGGGCAACACCTGCTATATTCCTAAGTTGCTGTTTTCTTCCTGAATACTGGCCACTCTCCAGAATAGGCTCATGGTTGTGTGTCCAAGATATGTACTACGTCCAAGCTCTGTGACATGGCCATGTACTGGATAGCTGAAGGAATGGCGAGCATCTCAGAAAACTCAGATATCAGTGTGACCAGTAAGTTTCAGTCGAGAAACCCTGCTTTGGGCCTTTTGCTTACCTTTTGTTCTCTTCCCATGTATGTCAGCAAAGTCTTTGCCTCAGACCACAGCTTTGTGAAGCCTGAAGAAAACATTTTTTAAATAGAAATTAATGGGCCTTACCTGTGGCTCTTTGCTTAATTGCATTGGAAAGGGATGTGTCTGAATCAGCCTCTTGGCGCTGTGTGAGGCTATGGCTTAGATTCTCAGCACCTGATATATCTAAAGAAAGATCCCATGTGTGCATCCAAAACCAAAATGGGCAAAAGAGTAGTCATTGTGGATGAAGTCTTTCGCCTTCCTCTGTAAGGCTCCTCACCTCCATCAAGTGAGAATAGGGATCCTTTGTTTCAAATTAGTTCTTCAAATCCCTGCAGAGGCTAGCCCATAGGTGCTTGGGTTTTCTCATGACTCCAATTCACATAAAAAACCTAAACCCCAGAGTCAGTAGTCCTCAATTTGGAGAAGCAGAGCAGTATTAACAGCAGGTCTTTTGTTCACTCCTGGATTACAAGAAGGATGTCCAGGGCACCCTGACTTTAGGCAAATGAGGGGCAAGGGAGCTTATTTTGGACACTGTCTTGGCCTGCGTCCTTCATGGAAAACTCCAGCCAGAGATAAAAATGAGTGTCTAGATGGAATAAGATGAGGGTCATGTTGGAGTGTTTTGGTTTTAAATGTGGTCATTTGTGTGGGTGTTGGAAGAGATGTGTGGGTCAACATAGGCTTGAACTCTGGTGTGATTCCCCTTAGAGACTGAGTTCTGGAACTGACCTCAGAGAAGTACTGCCATGAATTTTGTTGCAATTTTAGGAGACCACGCATGAGAGTCGCCCTTGGAAACTGAGATATAGGCCCAGGATGTCTTTCCACAGAGCACTGGAAATCTCAGCCAGCATATCACATGATTTTATTCTGAAAGACTTGGAAGCCATAGTTTAGAGTCAAAACACACATACACCTCACATTGTAGAACTCAATAGGCCTGGCTTCTTGTGACCTTTTGGCCACTCTTTGGGAAGCCTTGCCTGTGAGAGTTCTTCAGATCTTTCATTGAAATGAGCTTACTCAGCATTTCATGTTTCCTGAATGAATTGAAACCCACAGTGCCTCCAACTTCAACCTTGAAAAGTGGATACATAAATATCATAAATTTTTTAAATTCCCATGACCAGTTGGCACTGGAGAAACTTTGGATGTCCTGTTGCTGATCATGAGCATACCAGACAGTGTCTTGATTGACTGGGTTTGGTGAAAATTATGTAGCACAGAGATGCCAGTAAGTTGGAGCCTGCTGAGTAGTGGCCCTAGAGTAGTGGTGTGCAGGTGTGTGATAAAACATCTGTGTTGTGGCTATGTGAATCTGCCATTGCCTACCAAATTGCTTGTGAGTGACATGGTGCAGGTAGCAGACGCTTGTATGAAAAGGCATCTTGTTATATGGACAGGTTTCAGGGCAATGTTCAGAATAAGTTTTCTATGGTCAAGGGGCAAAGCATTGTGGGATATAAGCCTGGTTAGTGCATTCTCCAGCAGACCCTGACCCACAACACGTGACAGAACTCCCTCCAGCACTTTGTCCCAGTTCAACTCCTTTTATTTCATGGAGCAAATACCAAACTCCTAGTGCAACAACAAGAAACACCACGAAAAGTATAGGATGACCAAGAGGCTTCACAGTCCAAATGGGGAGACACTTAGGCCCCAGCTGCCACAGTTTACCAATGAAGAGAGAATTCAACACTGCTGCCTCATGTTCATTGGTAAATAAGAAACCATGTCCTCCAGGTCACGTAGATGCAGATCTAGCTTTGATGGTCTCACTACAAAGGAAACTAAAGCTCCTGAAAACAACGTATATTTCAAGTGCCCAACCTCAGAGGCATTTTCTGCAGAAGTCTTTAGGCCAGCAGAGCTCCATGTTTGTGGAGTGTTTACACTGTCCCTTACTTTTGGAAACTCATCTACCAACTCCAAGGTTTTGAACTCCTGAGCATATTCCATTCCAGATATGTATTCACAGATTTTCTATCTCTTCTCCTGTAATTGTGTCTTTCTTGGGGTGAAGGTTATGTCAATGCATGGCTCTGAATGAGAGTGGGAAGATTTTTGTGTGGAACATATTTCCATAAACATTGGATACATTTTTTTTATTTCCCATTAGAAATACTGAATTCCTGATACTAACCCAAAACCTACTAGATTCTGACTACTAATCCTAATATGATGGAGAAAAATAAACCAAGCTGAATAGAAATACAAGCAGTTCAGAGGGGGCATGGTGTATAGTTGAACTTGCCTTTTGCATGATAAAGGGTAGGTGTTATAAATGTACTTAATTTTTAATTGAAATAGATCTCCATGTGTTTTTAAAGTTAACAAATATGTGAATTCCTATCTCCCTTTCTCTGTAGCCTATTCAGCACATGTATTTTTATATGCACATATAGAATCCTACCTGGCATCACACGTATACTATTGTGAGATGGCTGATTTGGCAGATACAAATTGTGAGAAGAGAAAACTCCTCCTAAACGCTGTTGGAACTGAAAATTCAACCAATGTTTTAACTTCCTAGTAATACAGTATTATTCATATCCATGTTGACTAAAATAAATATTTTTGCATCTGTGGACGATATATATTTCATGATGAATTTCGTTTGGCACATATATTGCTACTTTTCAATGCCTGTGTTTGCGTTTTGTATATATATATATATATATATATATATATATATATATATATATTCTCCAGATTTCTCAAAATATTTTATATATGTGTCTTATATACACTCCCTGAATTCATTCATATTCATTTATGTGGATTTATAATCAACTTTTCGCTAGATTATTCTCAGAAATATTCATCCACCTGAAATTTATATTATCTTCCTAGTACTGAAAACTAACTTCAGTGAATGGTGCATACAAATCCTAATAATGCTACAGTACCTGACCCAGATTAACATCAATGCAAGTAGATTCCTATGGGACATGATGTATCTTTTGACGTTCATTTTTATTCAACACTGGTGCATTACTATTTCTTCAGGATTGCACATGAGAGGATATATATTTCATCCACAAGTTCACAAATTTATAGGCATTTGTTTCACTTTCAATCACTTCCTGATTCAGAACACATGTATTCCTTCATGATTCTTGACTGGTCTTTTCATGAGATTTTGTTTCAAACACCTTATTTTGATTTCCATAATCGGTATTGAAGCAAAACACACACACTCTTCATGATAAACCATAACTCAAATATTACCATTAGATGAATATCTGGTTGGAATGAATGTTTGTATATCAATATAAGATTTCCTGTTTATTTTCAGATATCAATTCAAACCGTTATTTAAAGTTGGAACCAGTTTATTATTTATTCACAGTATGTTCTATTCATGCATTATCTCTATATTCATATACACATGGTCCACCTATTTGTACTCCCACTAATTTATTCATCTTCAAAATATTGCTCCCAGAAGTGTTGGAAGAAATACTCATGTCACCTGATCTACATATATATTTTATCACAGTAATATTCTGGACAAAATGTGCAAAGGTCACTCTTATGATTGTACCAAAGCCTAAATGGTAAGTGAATATGGATTGATAAAAACATCCATTTCCAGATTGCCTAATGCTCTCAAATGTCAATGCTATTGGTGACTACATATTTGTTTCTTTCTAAGATTATATATTGAAACTCAACCCGGTTGAAAATGAATAATCCTATCACTCACTTTATACTTTGCCTGATTTCGTAATGTCGCTATTGATATCTGCTTTCCTATATATTTTTCCCAGGTCATAATTCGACTGACTCTTCACATGTGTTGACATTTACCTTCATTCTCTACCCGAAACCCTATTGCTAAAGAACTTTTGGTCCAAATCCTAAACTCACTCTTTTTCCTAATCCTACCAACTATCATCCTAATCCTGTAGACTATCGTTTTTGACTGGATGTTATCTTCTACATTCAATCAACCAAGGTACAAGGTCCTATGCCATTGTATATCGATTTATCTGAGACATATATGAGGAACATAATTCAATGCTAAGTATCACAATCAATGGCCCAATGCCCTTCTGGGCTTCAAATCTTAAATAGATTTCTGTTCTCATACATATATTTCACCTCTATATTCTTATAAATATCGCAGGTTCCCAATACCATTATTCATCCAGCAGAATGATTCCTAACCCAAATCTATCATGTTATTAACTCTAACCCTACACTGTTCCCTCAATCTAACTTTACTGAAGCACAGGGACAGAGTTGGTCTTATAATACAGGAAAGTAGGGGATCTTCCACCTGCTGAGAACCTCAAAGATCCGTTCAGAAATTATATCTGGAGAAGATGTAGGCAGCTATGAAGGACCTGAAAGAGCAAAAGTCATCTTCAATAGCAAACAACCCTGTCAGGATCAAGGGTTGTGTCTGAATCAGCCTCTCTCTTCTTATTGTAGAGAAGATGGACCAAACCAGACATTTGTGGAGAGCTGTTCCTGGGTTCCTAATGTTGATATACCATTCTAACTTGTGAAAGTGTCACAGGAAGTAGAGGCAGCCTCCATCTAATGATACCCTTTGAAGCAACTCTTAGGACAAAGTCATTGAAAAGGCAGTGACCTCATTCAGTTCCTGAAGGAAGTGACCTACCTCACTTCCTTGGTAATGGAACTCTCTGAACTTGGGAATTAGGAAGCCAGGCACACAAAGGCAGTCCCACTCCCAACCCAGTGGTCTCCCTTGTTTGGATTTACCAAGGACAGAATCTGTTTTTCTTATTACCTACTGATGTGAGGATGGCCAAATGCCAGGAAAGCTCTGAAGAGAGGCCATTCCTGAGAAAGTAGGTAGTGGCTCACCGCTGGCTCCTGACAACTTCACAGAGTTGGCCAAGGAGACCAGATCTGAGACAGGACAGGCCATGATGTGGGAACATAATATGGCCCACCAGTCAGAGGACAGTCCGGAAAGTCACAGACCTACTTGGGGGAAGGAGGTGCCTTTGTGGGTTTGGGTGTGTTTTTGTGGTTTTGTCTGATGTTCTGAGAATAGGTAGGAAAGGCGGTTTGTTTGGTTTGGAGTAAACTGTTTCTAGTAAGTCGTTTGAAAAGGCGAGTGTTTCTAAGTCTGTGTTTCCCACTGTTTCCATTGTTTTAGACTTTAAAAAAGAGAATGCATCATTGGATGTGTCCTGTCTAGTAGAAAGCTTCCCATCATTCATCCTGCCTATTTATGAATGGACTGTGGGTTGCCTTATTGAATGGTAACACCTGCTATCTTCCTAAGTTCCTGTTTTCTTCCTGAATTCTGGCCACTCTCCAGAATTGGCTTATGGTTTTGTGTCTATGATATGTACCACATCCAAGCTCTGTGACATGGCCATGTACTGCATAGCTGAAGGGAATGGCGAACATCTCACAAAACACAGATATCAGTGTGACAAGTAAAATCTCAGTGGAGAAACCCTGCTTTTGGCCTTTTTCTTACCTATTATTCTGTTGCCCAAATGTCAGGAATGTCTTGGCCTCAGGCCACCCATTTGTGATGCCTGAAGAAAACAGTTTTCAAATGGAATTGAATGGCCATCACCTGTTGCTAATTGCTTAATTGCATTGGAAACAGATGTGTCTCAATCAGCCTCTGGCCCTGTTTGAGGATGTGGCTTAGATTCTCAGCACCTGATGGATCTAGAAAAGTTCCCATGTGTGCATCTAAAATTAAAATTGCCAAAAGAGCACTCATTTTGGATGAAGTCTCTCGCCTTCCTTTGTAAGGTTCCTGACTTCCATCAAGTGAGAATAGGGATCCTTTGGGTCAAATAAGATATTCAAAGCCATGCAGAGGTGCTTGAGTTTTATCATGACTCCAAATCACATTAAGAATATATACCCGACAGTCAGTAGGCCCCAAATTGTAGAAGCAGAGCAGTATTAATGGCAGGCCTATTTGATCACTCCTGGTTCACAGGAAGGGTGTCCAGGCCACCCTGACATTAGGCAAATGAGGGGCAAGGGAGCTTATTTTGGACACTGTCTTGAGCTGCACCACTCAAGGAAACCTCCAGCCAGAGGTGATGATGAGTGTATATATGCAAGAAGATGAGGGTCATGTGGGAGTGTTTTAGTTTTAATTGTGGTCATTTTTGTGGCAGTTGGAAGAGATGACTGGGTCCACCTGGGCTTAAACTCTGGTGTGATTCCCCTTAGAGAGTGCGTTCTGGAACTGACCTCAGAGAAGCATGGCCATGAATTGTGTTGGGATATTAGGAGGCCACACATGAGAGTCGCCCTTGAAATCTGAGATCTATGCCCAGGTTGGCTTTCCACAGAGCACTGGGAATATCTGCCAGCATATCACATGATTTTATTCTGAAAAACTTGGCAGAAATAGTTGAGAGTCTAAACACACATGGACCTCACATTGTAGACCTCAATGGTCCTGGCTTCATGTGACCTTTTGGCCACTCTTTGGGGAGACTTACCTGTGAGAGTTCTCCAGAGCGTTTATTGAAATGAGCCTCCTAATCATTTAATGGTTTCTGAATAAACTGAAGCCCACAATGACTCCAACTTCATACTTGAAAAATAGCTAGATAAATACCATGAAATGTTTGAAATTCTCATGACCAGGTAGCACTGGAGAAACTTTGGTTGTCCTGTTGCTGATCATGAGTATGCCAGACAGTGCCTTGATTGACTGGGTTTCATGAAAATGGTGTAGAAAAGAGATGCCAGTAAGTTGGAGCCTGAGTAGTGGGTCTAGAGCAATGGTGGGCAGGTGTGTGATAAAACGTCTGTGGTGGGCCCATGTGGATCTGCCATTGGCTTCCAAAAGGCATGTTACTGACATGGTGCAGTCAGCAGACCCTTATATGTAAAGGCATCTTGTTATATGGAGATGTTTCAGGGCAATGTTCAGAATCAGGTTGCTATGGTCAAGGGGGCAAGCTATGTGGGATAGAAGCCTGCTTGGTGCATTCTCCTGCAGGCCCTGACCCACTACACGTGACAGAACTCCCTCCAGCACTGTATCCCAGTTGAACTCCTTTTATTTCATGAAGCAAATACAAAACTCCAGTGCAGCAGCAAAAAACACCATGAAAAGTGGTGGACGACCATATGGCTTCACAGTCCACACGGGGAGAAAATTAGCCCCCAGTGGCCACAGTTTACCTACAAAGAGAAAATTCAGCACTGCTGCCTCATGTTCATTGGAAAATAATAAACCATGTCGTCCAGGTCACGTAGATGCAGACCCAGCTTTGATGATGTAACTACAAAGGAAGCTAAAGATCCTGACAACTACATATATTTCAAGTGCTCAATCACAGAGGCAGTTTCTCAAGAAGTCTTTAGGCCAAAGAGCTCCATGTTTGTGGAGTATTTACCCTGTCCCTTACTTTTGGAAACTCCTCTACCCCTTCTAAAGTGTACTCCTGAGCATATTCCATTCCAGATATGTATTCACAGATTTTCCCACTCTTCTCCTCTAAGTGTGTCTTACTTGAGGCGAAGGTAATGTTCTCAAGGAGCGTGGAAAGGTTTTTTGTGTAGCACATATTTACATACACATTTGATTCATTTACCAATTTTCCATTCGAAATACTGAATCCCTGACACTAACCGATAGCCTACTAGACTCTGACTACTAATCCTAATATGATGGAGAAAAATAACCCAAACAGAATTAAATACAAGCAGTTCAGAGGAGGCATGGTGTATAGTTGGATTGCCTTTTGCATTATATAGGGTAGGAGTTATAAATCTAGTCAATTTTTTTGTTGAAATAGTTCTCCGTGTGTTTTTAAAGTTAACACATATATGAATTCCTGTCTCCCTTTCTTTGTAGCCTATTCAGCAAATGTATTTTTATATGCACATATAGAATCATACCTGGTACCACACTTACATTCATGTGAGGTGGCTTACTTGGCAGATACAAATTGTGAGAAGAGATCACTCCTCCTAAACGCTTTTGGAACTTTAAATTCAACCTATGGGTGAGCTTCCTAGTTGAACAACATTATACATAAATCCATATTCAGTAAAATGAATATTTTTGGATCAGTGGATGATATATATTTCATGGTGAATTTCGATTGGCATAATATTGCTGCTTTATAATGTCTCTGTGTGTGTTTGTATATATATATACAGTCTCCAGATTTTTCAAAATATAAAATATATGTGTCTTATTGTTCACTCCTAAAATTCATTATATTCCCCTATGTGGATTTATAATAAACTTTCACAAGATTATTCTCAGAAATATTCATCCACATGAACTGCATATTTGTTTCTTAGTACTGACAACTATCTTCAGAGACTGGTGCTTACAAATCCTAATATTTCTACAGTAACTTTCTCAGTTGAACATCAATGCAAGTAGATTCCAATGGGACGTGAAGTGTATTTTGGCATTCATTTTTATTCAACACTGGTACATTATTATTTCTTCACTTTATGCACATCTTAGGATATATATTTCATCCACAAGTTCGCAAATTTATAGGCATTTGTTTCACTTTCCATCACTTCCTGATTCAGAACAAATGTATTCCTCCATGTTTCTTGACTGGTTTTTTCATGAGACTTCTTTCTAAACACATTATTTTCGAATTCCATAATCACTTTTGAAGCAAAACTCACACACCCTTCATGATAAACCATAACCCTAACATTACATTAGAAGTATAAGTGGTTGGAATGAATGATTGTATATCATTATAAGATTTTTAAGATATTTTCAGATATCAATTCAATCCATTATTAAAAGTGGAACTAGTTATATTATTTATTCACAGAATTGACTATTCATGCATTATCTCAATATTTATAGACAGATTGTACACCTCTTTGTACCACCAATAATAATTTATACATCTTCAAAATATTGCTCTCAGAAATGCTGGAAGATATACTTATATCACCTGATCTACATATACATTCTATTACAGAAATATTCTGGACACAAAATGCAAACTACACACTTTTGATTGTACAAAACCCTAAATGGAAAGTGAACATGGTTTAATAAAAACATCCATGTCCAGGTTGTCTAATGCTCTCAAATTTCAATCCTATTTGTGACCACATATTTGTTTCTTTTTAAGATTATATATTCAAACTCAACCCTGTTGAAAATGTCTAATCCTATCACTCACTTTATACTTTGCCTGATTTCGTAAGGTCTCTATTGATATCTGCTTTCCTACATATTTTTCCCAGTTCATCATTGTGACAGACTCTTCACATGTGCTGATACTTACATTCAATCTCTTAGCGAAATCCTATGACTAAAGAACTTTTGTTCCAAATTCTATACTCATTCTTCTTCCTAAACCTACTGACACTCTTCCTAATCCTACTGACTATCCCTTTTTTACTGGATGTTCTCTTCTACATTCAATCATCCAAGGTACAATGTCCTATGTCATTGTATATCGATTTATCTGAGATATCTGTACAGAACGTAAATCAAAGCTAAGTATCCCAATCAAGGGCCGAATGCCCTTCTGGGCTTCAAATCTTACCTAGATTTCTTTTTTCATACATATATTTCCCTTCTATATTCTTATAAATATCACAAGTTCCCATATCATTATTCATCCCACAGATTGTTTCTTAACCAAAATCAAACCTCTTATTTACCCTAACCATAAACTGTTTCCTTAATCTAACTTTACAGAGGAGCAGGCACAGAGTTGGTATTAGAATACAGGAATGTGGGGGATCTATCACCTGCTGAGAACCACAAATGTCCATGCAGATATGATCCTTGGAAAAGATGTAGGCCGCTATGAAGGACCTGAGAGAGCAAAAGTCAACTTCCATGGTAAACAACCTGGTCAGGAAGAAGGGATGCGTCTGAATCAGCCTCTCTCTTCTTAATGTAGACAAGATGGACAAAACCAGGCCTGTGTGGAGAGCTGTTCCCGGGTGCTTATGGTTGATATACCATTCTAACTTGTGAAAGTGTCACAGGTAGTAGGGGGAGCCTCCAGTTCATGGGACCCTTGGAAGCAACAGTTAGAACCAAGTTGTTGCCAAGGCAGTGACCTCATTCAGTTCCTGAAGGAAGTGTCCTACCTCATTTCCTTGGTGATGGAACTCTCTGAACTTTGAATCCAAGAAACCAGGCACCCAGAGCCAGACGCAGTCCCAGTCCAAGTGGGCTCAGTTGTTTGGATTTACCACAGACAGAGTCAGTCTTTCTTGGTACCTACTGATGTCAGGATGACTACATGCCAGGAGAGCACTCAAGAGGGGCCTTTCTTGAGAAATCAGGTAGTGTCTCACTGCTGGCTCATGACAACTTCATCAAATTGTCTAAGGAGACCAGATCTGAGACAGGACAGGCAATTTTGTGGGAACATAGTATGGCCCACCAGTCAGAGACCTCTCCGGATAGTTACAGTTCTACTTGGGGTAAGGAGGTGCCTTTGTGGGTGTGGGTGTGAGTTTGAGGTTTTGCCTCATGTTCTGAGAATAGGTAGGTAAGGCAGTTTGTTTGGTTTGGAGTGGACTGTGTCTAGTAAGTCGTTTGACAAGACGAGTGTTTCTATGTCTGTGTATCTCACTGTGTCCGTGGTTGTAGACATTAGAAAAGAGAATGCATCAATGGATGTCTCCTGTCTAGTAGAAAGCTTCCCAGCATTCATCATGCCCAGTTGATAATGGACTGTGGCTTGCCTTATGGTTGGGCCAAACCTGCTATCTTCTTAAGTTCCTGTTTTCTTCATGAATTCTGGCCACTCTCCAGAATAGGCTCATGGTTTTGTGTCCAAGATATGTACCACCTTCAAGCTCTGTGACATGGCCATGTACTGGATAGCTGAATTTAATTGGGATTATCTCAGAAAACTCAGATATCAGTGTGACCAGTAAAGTCTCAATTGAGAAACCCAGCTTTGGGCCTGCTGTTGTCCTGAAAGTCAGGTAGGTCTTTGCCTCAGGCCAAACTTTGTGAAGCCTGAAGAAAACAGTTTTCAAATGGAAATGAATGGGCATCACCTGTGGCTCTTTGCTTAATTGCTTTGGTAAGGGATGGGTCTGAATCAGCCTCTTGGCCCTGTGTGAGGCTTTGGCTTATATTCCCACCACCTGATTGATCTAAAGAAAGATCCCATGTGTGCATCCTAAACCATAATGGCCAAAAGAGCAGTTATTGTTGATGAAGTCTCTCACCTTCCTCTGTAAGGTTCTTGACTTCTATCAAGTGAGAATAGGGATCCTTTGCATCAAATGAGTTCTTCTAATCCCTGCAGAGCCTGGCCCATAGGTGCTTGGATATTGTCATGATGCCAATTCACATAAAGACTCTAAACCCCAGAGTCAGAAGGCCTCAAATTGGAGAAGTGGAGCAGTATTAAATGCAGGCCTATTTGATCCATCCTGGTTCACAGGAAGAGTGTCCAGGCCACCCTGACTTTAGGCCAAAGAGGGGCAAGGGAGGTTATTTTGCACACTGTCTTGGGCTGGGCCCCTCATGGACACCTCCAGCCAGAGGTAATGATGAGTGTGTATATGGAAGAAGATGAGTGACATGTGGGAGTGTTTTGGATTTAATTGTGTTCATTTGGGTGGTGGTTGGAAGAGATGACTGGGTCCACCTGGGCTTGAACTCTGGTGTGATTCCCCTTTGAAACTGATTTCTGATTCTGATCTCAGAGAAGTATTGCCATGAATTTTGTTAGGATTTTAGGAGGCCATGCCTGAGAGTCGCCCTTGGAAACTGAGAGCTAGCCCCAGGGTGGCTTTCCCCAGAGTGCTGGGAATCCAGCCAGGATATCACATGATTTTATTCTGAAAGACTTGGCAGCCATAGTTGACAGTCAAAACACACATGGACCTCATACTGTATACCCCAATGGGCCTGGCTTCATGTGACCTGTTGACCACTCAAGACATTCCATATGCTGCAGATATAACCTCTTCTAACCTTGAGTTGAGCTGCATTGCTTGTGGTCCTGTCTTTCCTTGTCTTTTCATACTGTTCGCATTTCTTTCTGCTTGTTGAAACTGTTGTGTTATTGAAAATTCCCCCATATATTTATATTGCTCTTGTATCCTTGCAAAGTCTCCCTTGCAGGTGCAGTTGAGGGTCTGCCCCTCCTACAATAGGGGCAATATGCCTACCAACCCGGCAGGCCACTGGGCTTGTTCTGAAGGTCAGTAGCAGGTCCACCAACCTTACAGGTGTGGGCGGTGGCTCTGCCACTCTGCAGGTGCTGGGCCTGTTCTATGAGTGGGTCAGAGGTCCATCTGCCTTGGAGGCATGGGCGGTGGCTCTGCCCCTCACCCTCTCAATGTGTTTTTAAAGTTAACAAATATGTGAATTCCTGTCTCCATTTCTCTGTAGCCTATTCAGAACATGTATTTTTATATGCACATATAGAATCCTACATGGTATCACACGTACATTCTTGTGAGTTTGGCTGAATTGGCAGATAAAAATTGTGAGAAGAGATCCCTCCTCCTAAACGATTTTGGAACTGAAAAGTCAACATATGGGTTACCTTCCTAGTTGCAAAACATTATACATAAATCCATGTACAGTAAAATGAATATTTTTGGATCTGTGGATAATATATATTTCATAGTGAATTTCAATTGGCATATAAATTGCTACTTTTTAATGTCTGTGTGTGTTTTGTGTGTGTGTGTATATATATATATATATATATATATATATATATATATATATATATACTCTACAGATTATTAAAAATATGAAATATATTTGTCTTATTATACACTCCCTAAATTCATTCATGTTCATGTATGTGGATTAATAATCAACTTTTCACAAGATTATTCTCAGAAAGATTCATCCACCTGAAATACATATTTGTTTTTTAGTACTGAAAATTAACTTCAGTGAATGGTGCATAGAAATCCTAATAATTCTACAGTAACTGACCCAGTTTAGCTTCAATGCAAGTAGATTTCTATGGGACATGATGTATATTCTGACGTTTATTTTTATTCAACACTGGTACATTACTATTTTATTCAGTTTTTGCACATCATAGGATATATATTTCATCCACAAGTTCACAAATTTATAGGAATTTGTTTCATTTTCAATCAATTCCTGCTTCAAAACACATGTAGACCTCCAGGTTTCGTGACTGGGCTTTTAATGAGATTTCTTTCCAAACACATTATTTTCGATTTACATAATCACTTTTGAAGCAAAACTCACACACTCTTCATGAAAACTCATTACTGTAATATTACCATTAGAAGTATAACTGGATGAAATGAATTATTGTATATCAATATAAGATTTCCTGTATATTTTCAGATATCAATTCAGTCCATTATTGAAAGTTGAAACCAGTTATATTATATATTCACATTATGGTCTATTCATTCATTATCTCTATATTCATAGACACCGTGTACACATAATTGTACCAAAGTCTAAATGGAAAGTGAGCATGTATTTCTAAAAACATCCATGTCCAGGTTGACTAATGCTCTCAAATGTCAATCCTATTGGTGACTAAATATTTGTTTCTCCTGAAGATTAAATATTCAACCTCAACCCTGTTGAAAATATCTAATCCTATCACTCACTTTATACTTTGCCTGATTTCCTAATGTCTCTATTGATATCTGCTTTCCTACATATTTTCCCCAGTTCATCACTGTGACTGACTCTTCACATGTGCTGACATTTACATTCATTCTCTACCTGAAACCCTATTGCTAAAGAAATTTTAGTCCAAATCCTATACTCACTCTTGATTCTAAACCTAATGACTATCTTCCTAATCCTACCTACTATCCCTTTTTGAATGGATGTTCTCTTCAACATTCAATCATTCAAGGTACATGGTCCTATGCCATTGTATACCAATTGATCTGAAACAACTGTGCAGGACTTAATTCAAAGCTAAGTATTTAAATCAAGGGCCCAATGCCCTTCTGGGATTCAAATCTTACCTAGACTTCTGTTTTCATATTTATATTTCGACTACATACTCTTATAAATATACCAGGTTCCAAATACCATTATTCATCCCACAGAATGATTCCTAACACAAATGGAACATGTTATTAACCCTAACAATACACTGTTCACTCAATCTAATTTTACAGATGAGCAGGGACAGAGTTTATCTTACAATACAGCAATGTAGGGTATCTACCACCTGCTGAAAATCTCAAATGTCCAAGCAGAAATGATCCCTGGAGAAGACGTAGGCAGCTATGAAGGACCTGAGAGAGCAAAAGTTATCTTCCATGGCAAACAAAGATGTCAGGATGAAAGGATGTGTCTGAATCAGCCTCTCTCTTCTTAATGTAGAGAGGATGGTCAAAACCAGGCCTGTGTGGAGAGCTGTTCCCAGGAGCCTATGTTTGATATACCATTCTAACTTGTGTGAGTGTCAGAGAAAGTAGGGGCAGCCTCGATCTCATGGGACCCTTGGAAGCAACTGTTAAGACAAAGTGGTTGTCAAGGCAGTGACCTCATTCAGTTCCATAAAGAAGTGACCTACCCCACTTCTTTGGTGAGGAAACTCTCTGAACTTGGAATCCAGGAAACCAGGCACCCAGAGCCAGTCCAAGTCCCAGTCCCAGTGGGCTCACTTGTTTTGATTTACCAAGGACAGAGTCAATCTTTCTTGGTACCTACAGATGTGAGGAAGGCCAAATGCCAAGAGAGCTATGAAGAGGGGGCCTATCCTGAGAAAGCAGGAAGTGGTTCACTACTGGATCCTCACAACTTCACAGAGATGGCTAAGGAGACCAGATCTGAGACAGGACAGGCCATTTCATTGAAACATAGAATGGCCCACCACTCAGAAGACACTCTGGAACGTCAGAGACCTACTTGGGGAAGGAGGTGCCTTTGTGTGTGTGGGTGTGGGTTTGTGGTTTTATCTCATGTTTTGAGAATAGGTAGGAAAGGCGGTTTGTTTGGTTTGGAGTGGACTGTTTCTAGAAAGTCATTTGACAAGGCGAGTGTTTCTATGTAAATGTATCCAACACTGTCCGTGGTTGTAGACATGTGAAAGAGAATGCAACAATGGATATGTCCTATCTAGTAGAAAGCTTCCCAGCATTCATCCTACCCAATTTGTGAATGGATTGCAGCTTGCCCTATAGATGAGCAACCCCTACTATCTTCCTAAGTTTTGGTTTTCTTCCCGCATTCTGGCCACTATTCAGAATAGGCTTATGATTTTGTGTCCAATATATGTACCACCTCCAAGCTCTTTGACATGGCCATGTAATGGATAGCAGAATGGAATGGCGAGCATCACAGAAAACGCAGATATCAGTGTGACCAGGAAAGTCTCAGTGGAGAAACCCTACTTTGGACCTTTTGCTTACCTATTGTTCTATTGCCCTGAATGTTAGGAAGGTCTTTGCCTCAGGCCACCCCTTTGTGAAACCTGAAGAAAACCATTTTCAATTGGAAATGAATGGGCATCACCTGTGGTTCTTTGCTTAATTGCTTTGGAAAGGGATGTGTCTGAATAAGCCTCTTGACCCTCTGTCAGGCTATGGCTTAGATTCTCAGCACCTGATGGATCTAAAGAAAGTTCCCACGTGTGTATCTAAAACCAAAATGGTAAAAATATCGGTCATTGTGGATGAAGTCTCTTGCTTTCCTCTGTTAGGTTCCTGACCTCCATCAAGTGAGAATAGGGATCCTATGGGTCAAATGTGTTATTCAAAGCCCTGCAGAGCTGCTGGGGTTTTCTCATGACTCCAATTCACATAAAGAATCTAAACCCCACAGTCAGAAGGCCTCAAATTTGAGAAGCAGATCAGTATTAAGGGCAGGCCTATTTGACCACTCCTGGTTCACAGGAAGTATGTCCAGGCCACCCTGAAGTTTGGCAAATGAGGTGCATGGGAGCTCATTTTGGACACTGTCTTGGGCTGTGCCCCTCATGGAATACTCCAGCCAAAGGTTATGATGAATGTCTATATGGAAGAAGTTCAGTGCCATGTGGGAGTGTTTTCGTTTTAATTGTGGTCATTTGTGTGGTGGTTGGAAAAGATGACTTGTTCCAACTGGGCTTGGACTCTGGTGTGATTCCCCATAAGTCTGAGTTCTGAAACTGACTTCAGACTAGTATTTCCATGAATTGTGTTGGGATTTTAGGAGGCCACACATGAGAGTCACCCTTGTAAACTGAGTTCTAGGCCCATGATGGATTTCAAAATCACACTTGGAATCTCATCCAGGATATCATATGATTTTATTCCTAAATAGTTGGCAGCCATAGTTAAGAGAGAAAACATACATGGATCTCACATTGTAGACCTCAATGGGCCTGGCTTCATGTGACCTTTTGGCCCCTATTTGGGAATCCTTGCCTGTGAGAGTTCTCCAGAGCTTTCTTTCAAATGAGCTTTCTCAAAATTTTATGGTTCCTGGATGAATGGGAAACCCACAGTGGCTCCAACTTCATCCTTGAAAATGGCTAGATAAATATCATGAAATTTTGGACATTCCCATGACCAGGGGGCACTAGAAAACCTTTCGATGTTCTATTGCTGATCATGAGTGTACCAGACAGTGCCTTGATTGACTGGGTTTCAAGAAAATGGTGTAGAACAGAGATGCCAGTAAGTTGGAACCTTCTGAGTAGTGGGCCAAGAGCAGTGGTGTGTGGGTGTGTGATAATACATCTGTGTTGTGGCCATCTGGATCTGCCTTTGGCTTTCAAATGGCTTGTGACTGACATGGTGCAGCCAGCAGACCTTTATATGAAAAGGCATCTTGTTATATGGAGACAATTATGGGCAATGTTGAGAATCAGGTTGCTGTGGACAAGGGGGCAAGCTATGTGGGATAGAAGCCTGACTGGTGCATTCTCCTGTAGACACTGATCCACCAAACGTAACAGAATTCCCTCCAACACGGGGACGATTTCAACTCCTTCTATTTCATGAAACAAATACCAAACTCCCAGTGTATCAGCAAGAAAGACCATGAAAAGTGGAGGATGACCAAAGGGCTTCACAGTCCACACGGGGAGACATTTAGCCCCAATGGCCTTAGTTTACCTACAAAAAGAGAATTAATCTCTGCTGTGCCATGTTCATTGGAAAATAAGAAAACATGTACTCCAGGTCACATAGATGTAGATCCAGCTTTGATGGTCTCACTACAAAGGAAACTAAAGCTCCTGACAACAACATATATTTCAAGGGCCCAACCTCAGAGGCAGTTACTCAAGAAGTCTTTAGGCCAGCAGAACTCCATGTTTGTGGAGGGTTTACCCTGTCCCTTACTTTTGGAAACTCCTCTACCACCCCCAAGGTTTTGAACTCCTGAGCATTTTCTATTCCAGATATGTATTCACAGATTTTCTCATTCTTCTCCTCTAATTATGTCTTACTTTGGGACAAGGTAATGTGAAGGCATTGTTCTGGATGAGAGTGGGAAGTTTCTTGTGTAGCACATATATGCATACACATTGAATTCATTTTCCTATTTTCTATTCGTAATACTGAATCCCTGACACTAAACCATACCCTACTAGACTCTGACTACTAATCCTAATATGATGGAGAAAAATAACCCAAACAGAATAGAAATACATGCAGTTCAGAGCAGGCATGGTGTATAGTTGGACTTGCCTTTTGCGTGATGAAGGCTTGGTGTTATAAATCTAGTCAATTTTTTATTGAAATAGTTCTCTATGTGTTTTTAAATTTAACAAATATGTGAATTCCTGTCTTCCTTTCTCTGTAGCCTATTCAGCACATGTATTTTTATATGCACATATAGAATCCTTCCTGGTATCATACGTACATATTTGTGAGTTGGCTGACTTGGCAGATGCAAACTGTTAGACGAGATCACTCCTCCTAAATGCTGTTCGAACTGAAAATTCAAACTATGGGTGAGCTTCCTATTTGAACAACATAAATCCATGTTCAGTAAAATGAATATTTTTGGATCTGTGGATGATATATATTTCATGGTGAATTTCGATTGGCATACATAATGCTACTTTTTAATGTCTCTGTGTATATATATATATATATATATATATATATATATATATATATATATTCACTCTCCAGATTTTTCAAAATATGAAGTATATGTGTCTTATTATACACTCCCTAAATTCATTCATATTCACGTATGTGGATTTATAATCATCTTTTCACAAGATTATTCTCAGAAATATTCATCCACCTGAAATACACATTTGTTTTTTCCTAGTACTGACAACTAACTTCAGGGGATCATATGATGGCCCCAATGGGAGTTCATCATCCCTGTGTACCACATCACTGTGTGGAGAATGACGAGTTAGAAAGGCTAAAAGCTATCTTGTTAGGAATTTTCAGCAAAATTGAGGTGCTCCAAAACCTAGAGGAAGGATTTCCATCACTGGCCAATCAGCTACGGGCGCTCAAACTTGAGTGATTTGTCCACAGGGAGGGTCACGCTGCTTATTCAGCAAATCACCCTGCGGCTAGAATCTGCTGTGCGCACCGGGAAACGACCAGATAGCAACGCAAAGATACAGCACTGAAAATTCTGTGGGCTCCTGCCAGCTGTGCAATCACTGTGGTCAGTGCTGAATTCTGGGTTTGAGACGGGGGAAGGAAGCAGTCCAATTCGGTTCTCCACACCGGTCATACCACAGAGGAAGCCAGCGGCCACCATCTTGGAGAGCTGACATCACCATCGCTGTTTTCGACTGATCGCATCTCATTCAGCTATAGAACAGGTAATTTCAGGCTGCCATTCACCTGCATCTCGCAGACAAATTACTCAGGCTCAGTGCTAAAGAACGCACAGAAATTTCTTCTTAGAGCCTGCTCCTATCAAAACATACACCGAGCACGGAGCGGCCAAATTCCGGCTCCTGGAACTGCTCTGGCCCAGGGCTAAAGAACCCGCAGAAACTGCTTCTCGGTCCGGGTCCTGCTGAATACTGTGGAGGTAAATACCAACCGATCCTTCATAGGCAGTGGCAACAGGATTGACATGGGGCTTGTGAGGGCCAGTCAGGACTCACCCGTTGCTTTGGTCACCCAGCAAACGGAACTAAATGCTGCCGTTCGCATGGGATACCAACATGGCAGAGATCTGATGTCATCACAAAGCGGTGGAGGAGATAACTTCATCAATACCAGTGACGACAGAAACAGTTGGTCTGGTGGTAAAGAAAGTGACTCACAAACACCCAAGTCTCTCTCACTTTGTCATCAAGTCAGAGGGGCAGAGCAGAGCTGCCGCCTGCGCCTGGAAGAGGCCCAGCGACCCACCAGCGTGGTAGTCACGTCACCACAATTCTCGTAGGGGCAGAGCATTGCCGCTGCCTGTGCCCGGAACAGGCCCAGTGACCCGCAGGCGTGGTTGTCACGTGACCCCAATTGGAGTAGGGGCAGAGCAGAGCCACAGCCCGAGCCCGCGAAGTAGTCAGACCTGCAACGGACCTGCGGAACAGGCCCAGCAGCCTGCCGGCATGGTAGACACATCACCCCAATTGGAGTAGGGGCAGAGCAGAGCCGCTGCCCGTGCCCGCAAGGTAGGCAGACCTGCGACTGACTGGCAGAACAGGCCAGGCGGCCTGCCGGCATGGTAGACACGTCACCCCAATTGGAGTAGTGGCAGAGCAGAGTCGTCGCCCACACCCGGAACAGGCCCAGCGACCCGCTGGCGTGGTAGACACGTCACCCCAATTAAAGTAAGGGCAGAGCAGAGAGGCCGAACGTGCCTGCAAGGTAGCCAGACCTGCGACCGACCGGCAGAACAAGCCCAGGGTTCCAACTACAAATCATAATATGATGGAGAAAAATAAACCAAACAAAATAGAAATACAAGCAGTTCAGAGGAGGCATGTTGTATAGTTGGAGTTGCCTTTTTCATGATATAGCGTAGGAGTTAAAAATCTACTCAAGTATTTCTTGAAATAGATTTCCATGTGTTTTTAAACTTAACAAATATGTGAATACCTGTCTCCCTTTCTCTGTAGCCTATTCAGCACATGTATTTTAATATGAACATATAGAATCTTACCTGGTGCCACACGTACATTCTGGTGAGGTGGCTGACTTGGCAGATACAAATTGTGATAAGAGACCACTCCTACAAAACGCTGTTGGAATTGAATATTCAGCCTATGGGTTAGCTTCCTAGTTGAACAACATTATATGTAAATCCATTTTCACAAAAATGAATACTTTTGGATCTGTGGATTATATATATTTCATGATGAATTTCGATTGGTGTATATATTGCTACTTTTTAATGTCTCTGTTTGTGTGTGTGTGTGTGTGTGTGTGTATAAATATACACTCTACAGATTTTTCAAAATATGAAATATATGTGTCTTATTATACAATCCATAAATTCATTCATATTCATGTATATGGATTTATAATCAACTTTCACATGGTTATTCTCAGAAATATTCATCCACCTGAAGTACATATTTGTTTCTTAGTACTGAAAACTAACTTCAGTGAATGGTGCATACAAATCCTAATATTTCTATCATAACTGACCCAGTTTAACATCAATGCAAGTAGATTCCTATGGGACATGATGTGTATTTTGATGTTCATTTTTATTCAACACGGGTACATTACTATTTCTGCAGTTTATGCACATCATAGGATGTATATTTTATTCACAAGTTAGCAAATTTATAGGCATTTGTTTCACTTTCAATCACGTCCTGCTTTAGAACCCATGAATTCCTCCATGTTTCTTGCCTGGTATTTTCATAAGAACTCTTTCCATACATATTATTTTCAAATTCCATAATCACTTTTGAAGCAAAACTCACACATCATTCATGATAAACTATAATCCTAATATAACCAATAGATGTATAACTGATTACAATGAATGATTGTATATCAATATAAGATTCCTTATATATTTTCAGATATCAATTCCATCTATTATTTAAAGGGGAACCAGTTATATTATTTATTCACACAATGGTCTATTCATACATTATCTCTATATTCATAGACACAGGGTACACCTCTTTGTACCCCCAATACTAATTTATACGTCTTCAAAATACTGCTCTAAGAAATGGTGGAAGAAATACTCATGTCATTTGATCTACATATACATTTTGTCACAGTAATATTCAGGACACAAAATGCAAAGGTCACTCTTCTGATTGTACCAAAGCCTAAACGGAAATGAGCATGCATTACTAAAAACATCCATGTCCAGGTTGCCTAATGCTCTCAAATGTCAATCCTATTAGTGACTACATATTTGTTTCTTCCTAAGATTATATATTTAACCTCAACCCTGTTGAAAATGTCTAATCCTATCACTCAATTTATACTTTGCCTGATTTCCTAATGTCTCTACTGATATCTGCTTTCCTACATATTTACCCCAGTTCAATATTGTGACTGACTCTTCACATGTGCTGACATTTACATTCACTCTAGCCGAAACCCTATTGCTAAAGAACTTTTCCTACAAATCCTATACTCACTCTTCTTTCTGAAGCTACCATCTTTCTTCAAAATCCTACCGACTATCCTACTTTGAATGGATGTTCTCTTCGACATTCATCTTTCAGAATGATTCCTAACCCAAATCGAACATGTTATTAACCCTAACCATACACTGTTCCCTCAATCTAACTTTACAGAAGAACAGGGACAGAGTGTTCTTAAAATACAGGAATGTAGGGTATCTTCCACCTGTTGAGAACCTCAAAGGTCCATGCAGAAATGATCCCTGGAGAAGATGTAGGCATCTATGAATGACCTGAGAGAGCAAAAGTCTTCTTCCATTGCAAACAACCTGATCAGGATGAAGGGTTGTGTCTGAATCAGCCTCTCTCTTCTTAATGTAGAGAAGATGGACCAAAGGAGGCCTGTGTGGAGAGCTGTTCCAGGGTGCCAATGGTTGATATACCATTCTAACTAGTGAAACTGTCCCAGGTAGTAGGGGCAGCCTCCATCTCATGGGACTCTTGGAAGCAGCTGTTAGGACAAAGTGGTTGCCCCGGCAGTGACCTCATTCACTTACTGAAGGAAGACACCTCACCTCTCTTCCTTGGTGATGGAACTCTCTGAAATTGGGATCCCGGAAGCCAGGCACCCAGAGCCAGTCCCAGTACCAGTCCCTGTAGGCTCACTTGTTTGGATTTACCAAGGACAGAGTCAGTCTTTCTTGGTGCCTACTGATGTGAGGTTGGCCTAATGCTAGGAGAGCTCTGAAGACAGGCCTTTCCTGAGAAAAAGTCAGTTGCTCACTGCAGTCTCCTGACAAATTCACAGAGTTGGCCAAGGAGACCAGATCTGAGACAGGACAGGCTACTACGAGGGAACATAGTATGGCCCACCAGTCAGAGCACACTCCAAATAGTCACAGACCTACTTGGGGGAAGGAGGTGCCTTTGTGGGTGTGGGTGTGGGTTTGTGGTTTTGTCTCATGTTCTGAGTATTTGTAAGAAAGGCAGTTTGTTTGGTTTGGAGTGAACAGTTTCTTGTACGTCATTTCACAAGGCAAGTGTTTCTATGTCTGTGTATCCCACTGTGTCCGTGGTTCTAGACATTGGAAAAGAGAATGCATCAATAGATGTGTCCTGTCTAGTACAAAGCTTCCCAGCATTCAACCTGCCCAATTTATGAATGGACATCGGCTTAACTTATGGATGGGCAACACCTCTTATTCCAAGGTTCCTGTTTTCTTCCTGAATTCTGGCCACTCACCAGAATAAGTTCATGGTTTTGTGTCCAAGGTATGTACCACCTCCAAGCTCTGTGAAATGGCCTTTTACTGGATAGCTGAAGGAAATGGCGAGCATCTCAGAAAACTCAGATATCAGTGTGACCAGGAAAGTCTCAGTGGAGAAACCCTTTTTTGGCTATTTGCTTACCTATGGTTCTGTTTCCCTGAATGTCAGGAAGGTATTTACCTCAGGCGACACCTTAGTGAAGCCTGAAGAAAACAGTTTTCAAATGGAAATGAATGGGCATCACCTGTGGCTCTTTGGTTAATTGCTTGGGAAAGGAATATGTCTTAATAAGTCTCTTAGCCATGTGAGTGGCTGCAGCTTAGATTCTCAGCATCTGATGGATCTAAAGAAAGATCCCATGTGTGCATCCAAAACCAAAATGGCCAAAAGAGCAGTCATTGTGGATGAAGTCTCTCACCTTCCTCTGTAAGGTTCCTGACTTCCATCAAGTGATAATAGGGATACTTTGTGTCAAATTAGCTCTTAAAAGCCCTGCAGAGGCTAGCTAATAGGTGCTTGGGGTTTCTCATGACTCCAATTCACATAAAGAATCTATACCTGACTGTCATAGGCCTCAAATTGGAGAAGCAGAGCAGTATTAACGGTATGTCTATTTGATCACTCCTGGTTCACAGAAAGGGTGTGCAGGCCACCCTGACTTTAGGCAAATGAGGGGCAAGGGAGCTTATTTGGACGCTCTCTTGGGCTGCGCCCCTCATTGAAACCTCCATCCAGAAGTTATGATGAGTGTCTTTATGGAAGAAGTTGAAGACCATGTGGGCGTGTTTTGGTTTTAATTATGGTCATTTGTTTGGCGGTTGGAAGAAATGACTGTGTCCACCTGGGCTTGAACTCTGGTGTGATTTCTCTTAGAGACTGATTTCTGGAAGTGACCTCAGAGAAGTATTGCCATGAATTGTGTTGGAATTTTAGGAGGCCACACAAGAGACTCCCCCTTGGAAACTGAGATCTAAGCACTGGTTGGTTTTCTAGAGAGCACTGGGAATCTCAGCCAGGATATCACATGATTTTATTCTGAAAGACTTGGCAGCCATAGTTGAGAGTCAAAACACACATGGACCTCACATTGTAGATCTCAATGGGCCTTGCTTCATGGGACCTTTTGGCCATTCTTTTGGATGCCTTGCCAGTGAGAGTTCTCCAGAGATTTCATTGAAATGAACTTCCTCACCATTTAAAGGTTCCTGAAAGAATTGAAACCCACAGTGCCTCCAACTTCATCGTTGAAAAATGACTAGATAAATACCATGAAATTTTTTTAATTCCCATGACCATGTGGCATGGGAGAAACTTTTGATGTCCTGTTGCTGATCAAAAGTGTACCAGACAGTGCCTTGATTGACTGGGTTTCATAAAAATGGTGTATAACAGAGATGCTAGTTAGTTGGAGCCTGCTGAGTAGTGGGGCCAGAGCTGTGGTGTGCAGGTGTGTGATGAAACATGTGTGGTGGGGCCATGTAAATCTGCCATTGGCTTCCAAATGGCTTGTGACTGACATGGTGCAGCCAGCAGACCCTTGCATGTAAAGGCATCTTGTTACCTGGAGAGTATTCAGGGCAATGTTCAGAATCAGGTTGCTTTGGTCAAGCGGGCAAGCTATGTGGGATAGAAGTCTGCTTGGTGCATTCTCCTGCAGACCCTGACTCACAACACGTGACAGAACTCCCTCCAGTACTGTGTCCCAGTTGAACTCCTTGTATTTCATGAAGCAAATACCAAACTCCTAGTGCAGCAGCTAGAAACACGACGAAAATTTGAGGATGACCAAATGGCTTCACAGTCTACACTGGGAGACTTTTAGCCCCCAGTGGCAACAGTTTACCTACAAAGAGAGATTTCAGCACTTCTGCCTCATGTCCACTGGAAAATAAAAAAACCATGTCCTCCAGGTCACATATATGCAGACCCAGGTCTGATGGTCTCACGACAAAGGAAGCTAAAGCTCCTGACAACAACATATATTTCAAGTGCCAAC
This sequence comes from Callospermophilus lateralis, assembly GCF_048772815.1. NCBI lineage: Eukaryota > Metazoa > Chordata > Mammalia > Rodentia > Sciuridae > Callospermophilus > Callospermophilus lateralis. Next base: position 589,162 of record NW_027516866.1, read on the forward strand.
CTCAGAGGAAGTTTCTCAAGCAGTCTTTAGGATTGCAGAGTTCCATGTTTGTGGTATTTTTACCCTGTTTCTTACTTTTGGAATCTCCTCTACAACCTCCAAAGATGTGAACTCCTGAACATTTTCCATTGCAGATATGTATTCACAGATTTTCTAACTTTTCTTCTCTAATTGTGTCTTACTTGGTGCGAAGGTAATGTCAAGGAATTGTTCTGAATGAGAGTGGGAAGATTTTTGTGTAGCACATATTTGCATACACTTTGGATTCATTTTCCAAATTTCCATTTAAAATACTAAATCCCTGACTGCCAGGGGTAGAAGGAATTTCTCCTTCATAGAATAGCCTGACACTTACAAGAAACAGCCCCCTGGGAGACATTCTGCCTAGGAGATATCCTGTAACCATCTGTCTCCCTGAGACATCATGGGGCCATCTGTCTTACTGAAACATCCTGAGGTTATCTCACCTTGTGAAGACATCCAGGAACTGCCAATAAGAGAGCTTTCCCATACCCAGTATATAAATACCCCTGTGTGAACAATAAAAATTTGCAGCTTGATTAAAACTCCTGTCTTGCTGTCATCTCTCGTGTCTCTTGTCCCTTCATTACTCCCCATTTAGGTTCACCACCCACGTTGATGTGTCCTGCCGGCCGGGATATCTGGCACCTACCTACTGGGGCTCGAGCCTTTGACTGAGGGGGAAACCTGTCCTCAGGGAAGACTTAAAAAAGCGGAGCTTGCGATTGCCTCAGCAGACACCACCGAAAGACAGATCCAGGAGGAGAGTGGGGATGACACATGGTGAGTGACCCACCATGGGACAAGCAGTTTCGTCACATGATTTGTTTTTGTCAGGCCTCAAGGAGGCCCTCAAGACATAGGGGGCACATGTTAAGAAAAAGGACTTAAAATTATTCTTTTCATACATAGGAGAATTGTGTCCATGGTTTCCCCCTGAAGGGTCCATTGATGGTAGAAAATGGCTTAGAGTAGGAGACTGTTTAAACCATTTTTTTTGTTGTTGTTGAAGAAAAAGTCCTAGAACAAAGGTATATTAGACCTTTTGTAGACATTAATATTTTATAAGATTTTTAAACACCTAGAAAAATTTGTAAGTTTAAATTTAAAGACATTTATATTTATCTGTTTATCCAATTTAAATTGAACCATTTAAATCACGTGAATTAAACATCTTTGGATCCACTTCGAAATAGTAAGCTTGCATTAATTTGATTTTAATTGGAGTCAGTGGTCTTTTCTTGCATCCTGGTGTAATATTTTGTAGTTTCCCATCGAGATGACCCTGCCCCAATAGATCACAAGACCAGACTACTGGAAATTCTGAAGCTGGCCTTCCCTCCAGGGCTCCGGCATGGAGAGGCAATTTCCAAGGCCTTGGTGTGAGATTTTGGTCCAGGGAGCACTGCAGTGAACCACCGCCCTAAAACTATTAGCAAGCACATGGTGGAGGAGGCCTCCATAGGTAAGTGGCGCCTATATAACATCTGATATCCGGTTAAGGGAGATCTCTTCTGATGACAGAGTGGTGTCCTGGGGAGACACACATATACTCCTGTCTGGTACAGTAACGAGAATCATTCTGTCCTCTGTTATGTTCTGTAGGGAATTCCTCTGAAAGCATAGAGAGGTGCCAATGGGCACGCAGGAGCTCCTATCCCAGAGCTTTAGCAAGACGTTGCATAGTTCCTCTGTTTTTCTGTTTCTGTGCTGGTTTTCTGTTTTTTTGTGTGTTTTGTTCTGTGTTTCATATGTTTTTTTTTTTTGGTTTGTTTTAGTGTGTTTTGTTGTGTGATTTCTGTGGTAAAACTTAACTGAAAATGGGTAATAAAGCAAGTAAACTGACACCCATTTGGACTGTGTTTTAAAGAACTGTGATGAACTTTAATACCCTTTGTTAAGCAGGATGAGAGAAGCCCCTAGCTGGCTGCCTGGAGCACACCCACTGCAGAGGGCAATGCCTGCTGGGGACCTAAGAACTGAGTATCTCCCAGGTTAACACGTGAAACTCCTTAAAACCCCTTGTCCCTTCAGATCGATAGAATCACAACCATTGGGCAGAGACCCCTGTTTTTCTCCTTTGTTAGCAAAGCAGTAAATCTCCCTTTTTCTTTTTCTCAAACCCTCTCCTCATTATTAAATTGGTATTAATTGGCTTCAAAATCAGGAACCAAACTTTAAGTTACAATTTTTGGTACCCCCCACACCCCGGAACTCTTTGAGAGCTGACTACTGAAATGTTAGGAGACGGAGCGTGCTTGGGGTGGAACCGAATAAGAGGAGCTAATCCTGTAAGTGAAAGGAGGGACTGAGGGACTTCCAGCAGCTGCCCAAGCCCTGTTGCTCCAGAGAATTACCTACTTCCTTCCCTGCACTGTAAGGATTTTGCCATCTCTGTTTTCTTAAAAAAGAGAAAAAGAAAAAGGGGACACTAAATACAGTAAGGTCACCATGGAGACCCTTAATTTTACATTTCAGGTTGTCCCTCTGTGAAAACATCTGGTTCCCTTGTGGGAAAATCTATGGTGCCACTGGTGTAGGAGATTTTTCTCTTATCTGCTCTGGTTTAAAGGCTTCTGTCTGTAAGCCATAGTCTGGAGCTCCTTTCAGTCTGTCTTGTGTCTTTGTTTCTGGCCCTTTAAGACATGTGCAATAATGTGTTGATATTATAAATCATTTCTTGGGAATGATCTTAGCTGAATGTGTATCTAAATGATGATGTTTTATTGTAACAATCTGGCATCTGAATGGGTTTTTGAAGCATTGCACAATCTTGCAGTTAAAAGTCGGGTTTAGGAAATTGTTTAGTTTATGATTTCAGATAATTCATGCCAGAGAACTTAAATACTTAGGATGGAAAACTAGAGAACTCTACTTCCAAGTTGGCAAGTAACTTCCCAATCATTCAGGCTTTTTTTTTCACCAATTTTTAATTGGGTAGCCTGGGAAAATGTCACTGTGTGTACCAGTGCATTAATTTGGACAAGGATAGTAAATCATAGTATGGTATCTGTTGACAAAACAAGATATAAAGATGTAAAATTTTGTAAACTGTGTCTTAAACTTGTATCATAAAATTTTGTGAATTTTGTCTTAAAATTGTATTATAATTTTCAACATCTGAACCTGAAAATTATGGTTGAAATGCCTTAGGCCTGAGGTGTCTGCTCAGAATAGCAGCTTTTTCCTGCTCCTTCCAGACCTCAGCCAGGACTTATGTTGAATGGCAAATGAAAGAGGCCTGCAAGCTCAGTAGGAGAGTGATCTGAGGCCTAAAAAAAATTAAATTGTATGGTATTTACTAATTAATGGCTAGTCAATTTTTCTAGGACTCTTATTTTTTCCTTAGATTCTTTATTTTTTTTTTTTTTTTTGAGCTCATGATTTTGATCCTAAAGACCTAGGATGATGTTTTTCTGACCAGTTCTATCTTTGACTAACTGTGTAGTTTTTGAAACATTGCAATGGATATTTCACCTGGAAAAGCTACAAGGCCTTTACTATTATTATGTGTGCACAATTTTGTTATGTGTTGTATGTCTATATAATCATATGTCCGTATATCATATATATGATACACAAATTAACATTTATAAAGAGCACTCATTAAAACAAAAACGCTCATAAAAACAAATTTTAAAAAGTGGATCCAAAGATCTTTAATTCAAGTGATTTAAATAGTTGAATTTAAATTGGATAAAGAGATAAAAATAAATGTCTTTAAATTTAAGCTTACAAGTTTTTCTAGGTGTTCAAAAATCTAATAAAATATTAATGTCTACAAATGTTCTAATATGCCTTGGTTCTAAGACTTTTCCTTCAACAAAAAAAAAATGGTTTACACTGTTCAATATATAATTGTCTAATATATTGATAATTAAGTAAAGTAAATTTGATATGGGATTACTCATTCATGAGTACTTTTGTTAGATATCTGATTGATTTACTAAGGTCTGTATAAGTTTGTACTAATGTCTGTATAAGATTGTAATAATCAGTCATGTGTTAAAGAGACAAAAATTTCTTAAAACATAAGTTTACCCATAACATTGTGTTTATTAAGTTTTATTTTTTCTAGAGCAAGCAACCATAAAAATTAAACAACTGATTAAATAAGAACTGTTATTTTAGAGCACTGTACTGCCATTTATTTAAAAGCTAAACTTGGTTAATGTAGAAACTTCAATGTAATTGTGATGCTATTAATGTGCTCATATCTTTCAGGTATACGAATCTGTAAGGTAGAAACTTTAAAAGAGCATTATTTCAAGCTGGTGTTCTGAAGTTGTATGGTAAAAAAATATATTGGGCATTCATTTACTTCTTATCAATAAGATATGTAAAGTTGTATGTTACTTTTTACATTGGGGAACAATTTAAATGTATTTTTATGTTAATGAGAGTCTAATCTATATAAAGGTTAAAAACTTTCAGCCTTTCTTAAATTCATGTTTTAAATGTGATATCATATGGTGTTAACTAATGTTCATGTGACCTCAAATAATATATGTAATCTTTGTAAAATGATATTTAAAAAAACAAAGATCATCTTTAGAAGTAAAACACTTAAGTTTTATAAAGAGCCCTGCCTTACCTGAGATAAGGCTCTGTGTCCCATCTTACTATATGTGAGAATGACTACGAAAGCAGTAGGTCAGATATTATTTCATTTAAAGTTATGTTCAAAAGTTGTTTTTTTTTCTGTCAAGATTTCTAGGATCTCAAACAGGGGATATAATGTATAACTCAGCTTAAAACTTCAGGGTAGCTATTACACGAACTAAGTATTTTTACTCTTGTTAAAAAATTTTATTTTGTAATTTAGTTATAAGTGATCTAAAGATTCCTTGTTAGTGTTTTACAGAAGTGTTGCTTTAAGAACACAACATGGGTTAATTTAATATAATAAGTCATCACCTACAAGACAGACAGAATAATACAGATCCCAGTTAATAAAAAAGATAAATAATTATAAAGTTATAGACATTAAAGCCCAGTACTCTTAATATAAGGCTGTTAAAATTTATTTGCTGGATGATTAAGATTAGGATTTATATTAAAGTTACATGAAAAGGGACAAGAAAACCAATATTTGGCTCTTGCCCTCTGAGTCAGTCTGAATCCAGGGAACAAGGGACTTCTCAAAGAGCTTTGCAACTCTGGGCCTCATATCTTCCCAATTAGGGAGATTAATGAGACCCCTGGAGAACAGAAAGCCAATCAGTGCATTTGCTAAGAAGAGGAGAGTCATCAGAGAAGGGAGACATCCCTGATGCTTCCAAGGGTAGCCACATGGTCAAGCAAGACCTGGACCCACCTAGCGCAAATGGCACTAGCAGAACTGAGAAGCTGCTCTCAAGTTTCCCCAGGAATGACTCCCATAAAAGCTCAGCTGACTGTTAACAATAGATAGAAACAAAAGTCAGTTTGACTGTTTCATGATAAACACTTAGGAAAGACAGTTAAAACCAAAATACAGCCATTCCTGGGCATTTTAAATAATAATATTAATAATAATAATAATAATTTTTATACACATTATGTTAGCCTCCCCAAATAAGTAAGACTGAAGGCTACAAAGAAGGATTCCCAGAAAGGAATGCCTGATAACTATAAAAAGAGACTATCAAGAGGAGCTGCCAGAGGCAGAAATTTTTAGTTTAAGGCCTACAGATATTCCTAACCTACAGGTAGGGTTGGTGTTTGCTAGTACGATTATCCAGCCCTGAGTAACAGAATTAAAGGTTTCTCTATTACACACAGAGGTCATACTAGTAAAATGATTTTGCAAGATCAGATGATATTAAATCATTAAACTGTATCTTATGGAGAGGGATAACTGTAACACTAAATGTTAAATATTAAGTTGACAGTCCTGATAACTGGGAATATTAAAGCCTGCTGAGGGAACTTCTATACAGTGACATGTTCCAGCTGCTGCAACATTTTTTCAGTACTCATGGTTCTTGTTTCTCACACAGAAGAACCCATCCCCAGATGAATTTACAACCTGTTCTTCCCCAACCAGACTTCAAAACGAACTGATTTCTAAAAGGCAACTCATGTCCCTCAACTGACTTCTAAAAGGCAACTCATGTCCCTTATACTGTGCCCACTCACGTCACTCTCTCTCAGCTCAGAAGAAGCCAAAATGAGTGACGCCTCTCATCTTAAAACTATGGAGCCAAAAATAAATAGAATATCAATATAAGTAATTAATTAAGTCAGGTAAAACCAGGAATCCAATTTTGGGTGAGTTCTAAAAATTTGGAGACTGTTACCTGAGGGATTAAAATTCCCTCATTGCTCTTTCCCTACCCTATCAAAAATTTGGAAGGGACACATTAAAAAAGGGGGAATGATTTACATTTCTCTGACTGCTAGAGATGGTGAGCATTTTTTCATATACTTGTTGATTGATTTTATGTCCTCCTCTGAGAAATTTCTGTTCAGGTCCTTGGCCCATTTGTTGATTGGGTTATTCGTTATCTAAATGTCTAATTTTTTTTAGTTCTTTGTATATTCTGAATGTTAGCGCTCTGTCTGAAGTGTGAGGAGTAAAGATTTGTTCCCAGGACGTAGGCTCCCTATTTACCTCTCTTATTGTTTCTTTTGCTGAGAAAAAACTTTTTAGTTTGAGTAAGTCCCATTTGTTGATTCTAGTTATTAACTGTTGTGCTATGGGTGTCCTATTGAGGAATTTGGAGCCCGACCCCACAGTATGTAGATCATAGCCAACTTTTTCTTCTATCAAACGCCATGTCTCTGATTTGATATCAAGTTCCTTGATCCACTTTGAGTTAACTTTTGTGCATGGCGAGAGTAAGGGATTCAGTTTCATTTTGTTGCAAATCTCACTCCAGTAAGATTGGCAGCCATTAGGAAGTCAAACAGCAACAAGTGCTGGCGAGGATGTGGGGAAAAGGGTACTCTTGTACATTGCTGGTGGGACTGAAAATTGGTGCGGCCAATTTGGAAAGCAGTATGGAGATTTCTTGGAAAGCTCAGAATGGAACCACCATTTGATCCAGCTATTCCCCTACTCGGTCTATTCCCTAAAGACCTAAAAAGAGCACACAATAGGGACACTGCTACATCCATGTTCATAGCAGCACAATTCACAATAGCAAGACTGTGGAACCAACCTAGATGCCCTTCAATAGACGAATGGATAAAAAAAAATGTGGCATTTATACACAATGGAGTATTACTCTGCATTAAGAAATGACAAAATCATAGAATTTGGAGGGAAATGGATGGCATTAGAGCAGATTATGCTAAGTGAAGCTAGCCAATCCCTTAAAAACAAATGCCAAATGTCTTCTTTGATATAAGGAGAGTAACTAAGAACAGAGTAGGGACGAAGAGCATGAGAAGAAGATTAACATTAAACAGGGATGAGAGGTGAAAGGGAAAGGGAGAGAGAAGGGAAATTGCATGTAAATGGAAGGAGACCCTCAGGGGTATACAAAATTACATAAAAGAGGAAGTGAGGGGAAAGGAGAAAAATATAAGGGAGAGAAATGAACTACAGTAGAGGGGGTAGAGAGAGAAGAGGGGAGGGCAGGGGGGAGGGGGGATAGTAGAGGATAGGAAAGGCAGCAGAATACAACAGACACCATAATGGCAATATGTAAATCAATGGTTCTGCAACTGATGTGATTTTGCAATCTGTATATGGGGTAAAAATGGGAGCTCATATCCCACTTGAATCAAAGTGTGAAATATGATATATCAAGAACTATGTAATGTTTTGAACAACCTACAATAAAAATTAATTTAAAAAATATTAAAAAGCAAAAAAAAATGGGGGGGAATGATAAACCCAACCTGATCATTTATTAAAATTGGGAGCCATCTTGCCACAAAGACATGAAAAGATAATTTTGCTTTCCTATAAATTACTTCAAATTCTGAATCTGCTTGGAATGCCTGTCCGTGCCTTGAACTCACCCATGCCTGGCTCTCTGACCAGATAGCAGCCCTCTCTGAAAATTTAGTGACACCTCATAAATATTGGCCTTCTCTGGCCAGACAATGACTCTCGTGAGTCTCTAATGGTCCTCATAAATTCTGATGATGGGGCCAGCAAAAAAAAAAAATTGTAAACTAGCAATAGCGTGATGCTTCTCCGAGTTCTGTTATCTGTAACCCCCCTTTTGTGTAACTTACTGGACTATAAAGCTGGGCTGTAGGAAAGGTGGGGTTGCTGTCTTGTTTCTGCCATTTTGAGAGGGATAGGCAGCTCAGCCAGTGGAAAAATAATAAGCTTGCTTTAATTTGATTTTAATTGGAGTCAGTGGTCTTTTCTCCTGTCCTGGTCAAACAGGTAAACACTCCACAAACATGGAGCTCTGCCGGCCTAAAACTTATTGAGAAACTCTCCCTGACCTTGGGCACTTGAAATATATGTTGTTGTCAGGAGCTTTAGCTTCTTTGTAGTGAGACCATCAGAGCTGGGTCTGCATCTATGTGACCTGGAGGACATGGTTTCTTATTTTCCAATGAACATGAGGCAGGAGTGCAGAATTCTCTCTTTGTAGGGAAACTGTTGTCACTGAAGGCTAAGTGTCTCCCCATGTGGTATGTGAAGCCATTTGCGCATCTTCCACATTTCATGGTGTTTCTTGCTGCTGCACTGGGGGTTTAGTATTTGCTTCATGAAATACAAGGAGATCAACAGGGACTCAGTGCTGGAGGGATTTCTCACACGTGTGGTGGGTCAGGGTCTCCAGGAGAATCCACCAATGAGGCTTATATCCCACATAGCTTGCCCCCTCAACCATTGCAACCTGATTCTGAACACGGCCCTGAAACCTCTCCATATAACAAGATGCCTTTATATGAAGAGATCAGACATATAGGGATTACTGGCTGCACCATGTCTGCCACAAGACATTTGGAAGTCAATGGCAGATCCAAATGGCCCCACCAGAGATATTTTATGACACAACTGCACACCACAGCTCTGGGTCACTACTCAGCAGGCGCCAACATACAGGATTCTTTCTTCTACACCATTTTCATGAAACCCAGTCAATCAAGGCACTCTCTGGTACACTCATGATCAGCAACTGGACATCCAAATGTTCTTCAGTGCCACTTGGTCATAAGAATTTCAAAAATTTCATAGTATTTATCTAGCCATTTTTCAAGGATGAAGTTGGAGGCACTGTGAGTTTCAATTCTTTCAGGAACCATTAAATGGTGAGGAATTTCATTTCAATGAAAGCTCTGGAGGACTCTCACAGGCAAGGCTTCCCATGGAGTGGCCAAAAGGTCACATGAAGCCAGGCCCATTGAGGTCTACAATGCTAGGTCCATGCGTGTTTTGAATCTCAACTATGGTTGCCAAGTCTTTCAGAATAAAATCATGTGATATCGTAGCTGAGATTTCCAGTGTTCTGTGGAGAGCCACCTGGGCCTATATCTCAGTTTCCAATGGGGACTCTCATGCGTGGCCTCCTGAAATCCCAACACAATTCATGGCAATTCTTCTCTGAGGTCAGGTCCAGAACGCAGTCTCTAAGGGGAATCACACCAAAGTTCAAGCCATGGTGGACACAGTTATGTCTTCCAACTGCCACACAAATGACCACAATTAAAACCAAAACACTTTCACATAGCCCTCGTCTTCTTCCATGTAGACACTCATCAAATCCTCTGGCTGGACGTTTCCAAAAAGGGTGAAGTCCAAGACCCTGTCCAAAATATGCTCCCTCGCCCCTATTTTGCCTAAGCTCAGTGTGGCCTAAACACCTTTCCTGTGAACCAGGAGTGATCAAATAGGCCTGACCTTATTACTACTCCACTTCTCCAATTTGAGGCCTACTGACTGCCAGGTATAAATTCTTTATATGTATGGGAGTCATGAAAAAACCCAAGCATCTATGGTCTAGCCTTTGCAGGCCAGGATGGAGGTCAGGAACCTTACAGAAGATGGCGAGAGACTTCATACACAATGACTGCTATTTTGACCATTTTGTATTTGTAGCACACATGGAATCTTACCTTAGATCCATCAGGTGTTAAGAATCTAAGCAGCAGCCTCACACAGGTTCATGAGGCTGATTCAGACACATCCCTTTTGGAAGCAATTAAGCAAAGAGCCACAGGTGATGCCCATTCATTTCCATTTGAAAACTGTTTTCTTAAGGCTTCACAAAGGGGTGGCCTGAGGCAAAGACCTTCCTGACATTCAGGGCAATGAAGCAATAGGTAAGCAAATGGCCCAAAGCAAGGATTCTCCACTGAGACTTTACTGGTCACATTGATATCTGAGTTTTCTGAGATCCTCCCATTCCCTTCAGTTATCATGTACATGGCCATGTCACAGTGCTTGGAGGTGGTACATATCTTGGACACAAAACCATGAGCCAATTCTTGAGAGTGGCCAGAATTCAGGAAGAAAACAGAAACGTAGTAAGATAGTAGGTGTTGCCCATCCATAAGGCAAGTCACAGTCCATGCATTAATTGGGCAGGATGAATGCTGGGAAGCTTCTACAAGACAGTAAACATCCATTGATGCATTTTCTTTTCTAATGTCTACAACCACGGATACAGTGGGAGAAACAGACATAGAAACACTCGCCTTGTCAAACAATTTACTAGAAAAAGTCCATTCCAATCCAAACAAACCACCTTTCCTACCTATTCTCAGAACATGAGACAAAACCACAAACTCACACCCACACCCACAAAGGCACCTCCTTCCCCCAAGTAGGTTTGTAACTATCCAGAGTGTCCTTTGACTGGTGGGTCATACTATGTTCCCCTGATATGGCCTATCCATTCTCAGATCTGTTCTCCTTGGCCAACTCTGTGACGTTGTCAGGAGCATGTGGAGAGCCACTACCTACTTTCTCAGGAAAGGTCCCTGGCATGTGGCCATCCTCACATCAGTAGGTACCAAGAAAGACTGACTCTGTCCTTAGTAACACCAAACAAGTGAGCCCACTGGGACTGGGACTTGGATTGGCTCTCAGTGCCTGGCTTCCTGGATCCCAAGTTTAAAGTGTTCCATCACCAAGGAAGTGAGGTAGGTTACTTCCTTCAGGAATTTAATGAGGTCACTGCCTTGGCAAACACATTGTCCTAACAGTTGCTTCCAAGGGTTCCATGAGATGGAGGCTGCCCCTACTTCCTGTGACATTTTCACAAGTTAGAATGATATATAAATCAAAGGCACCAAGAAACAGTGCTCCACAAAGGCCTGGTTTGGTCCGTCTCCTGTACATTAAGAGAGAGGCTGATTCAGCCACATCCCTTCATCCTGACCAGGTTTTTTGGCAATGGAAGATGACTTTTGCTCTCTCAGGTCCTTCATAGCTGCCTACATCTTCTTCAGGGATCATTTCTGCATGGACCTCTGAGGTTCTCAGCAAGTGGAAGATCCCCTACATCCCTATATTTTAAGGCCAACTCTGTCCCTGCTCTTCTCTAAAGTTAGATTGAGAGATCACTGTGTGGTTACGGTTAATAACAGTTTCGATTTGGGTTAGGAATCATTCTGCAGGATGAATAATGGTATTGGGAATCTGTGATATTTATAAGAATATAGACGTGAGTTAAAAGTATGGAAACAGAAATCTAGGTAAGATTTGCATCCCAGAAGGGCATTGAGACCTTGATTGGGATACTTAGCAATGTTATACTTTCTGCACAAATGTCTCAGATAAATCCATACACAATGGCATAGGACGTTGTACCTTGGATGATTGAATGTCGAAGAGAACCTCCAGTCAAAAAGTGATAGTCGGTGGAATTAGGAAGATAGTCAGTAGGTTTAGAAAGAAGGGTGAGAATAAGATTTGGAAAAAAGTTCTTTACCAATAGGGTTTCGGTTAGAGAGTGAATATTAATGTCAGCCCATGTTAAGTGTCAGTCACAATAATGAATTTGGGAAAATATGTAGGAAAGGAGGTATCAATAGAGACCTTAGGAAATCAGGCAAATTATTAAGTGAGTCATAGGATTAGGCACTTTCAACAGGGTTGAGGTTGAATATATAACCTTAGGAAGAAAGAAATATGTAGTCACCAATAGAATTGACATTTGAGAGCATTAGGCAACCTGGACATGAATGTTTTTAGTAATTCATGCTCACTTTCCATTTAGGCTTTGTTGAAAATAAATAAAATAGGTACTTGTCTCTTCCTGTTTTTCTGTATGCTTAAGAAAACACTCTTGAAATCTTGAAAACTTTTTGCTAAACTTGTTCCCAGAATGTGCTGTCCCCAACTGCCAAACTGCAGAATGTACACCCTCACCCGTTTACATGCAAACCGCCCACTTGCCCTGACCCATCAATAAACTTCCCTCCCTGCCCTCTTCAAGAAAAGTATATAAGCTCTGCTTAACCTGTTCTCATTGCTCTCTGCTCTATTCAAGTGAGGTCTGAGCCCCAGAATTTTGGACGCTTTGCTGTTGCATGAGACAGTGTCTTGGTGGTCTCTTCCTCCAATGGTCGCCTGACCATTACATCTGAGGGCCCCAGCGAGTTCCAGCAGCGTTGGACGAAAGACCCCCAATAGGCTCATCTCAGGTTAAGTAAGGCGCCACTTTCTTGTTTCAGGTTTCAGGTTAGGGATGGGCAAAATGGCTATTGGTGATGAGCATGAGCTCTCTCTGACGGTGGCTGACAGAAGTGTCACAGAGCCACAGGCCACGTCTCTGGGGGACGCCCCAGAGAACTCGGGAAACCGAGTAACAATAGTCTCCTAAACTCAGTGATATTTTGTTTTGGATTCGGTATTGTCAGCCCATCAGGTTTTCCTGGCTACTCAGTCCTGTTCTCAGTATTGGACGTCCATTGCCTGTCTTTATTGTCTTGTCTTACTGTGTCGTGTGTCATTGCTTTCACTATTTGTGTATCTTTCATATGGGACAGAGCACTTCAATGCCTCTGTCCCTGAACCTTGATCACTGGACCAAAGTCTGCTTAAAGGCTCAGAATCTTCTTTTTTTCAGTAAAACGTCAGATCTGGAAGACTCTATGTGTCTCAGAATGACCCACCTTTGGAGTCGGATGGCCCCCAGAAGGATCTTTCTACTTCACACTAATTCAAAAACTCAGAGATATTGTCTTTCAGCCAGGGCCACATAGCCATCCAGATCAACAGCAATATATCTTTAGTTTGCAGGACCTCTGCAAATCTCCTCTTCCATGGTTGAAGCCTTTCCTTGTCCCTGTCCCCGCTCCTACTGGTTCTCCCACTTTTCTATCTCTCAAACCCTCTGCTCCCCCTCCTCCACCCTCTGTTGTCCCTGAGTCTCAAGACTCTACTGGACTCTCTTCCCCCTCCTTATGCCCTGCCCTTGTCCTCCAACCCCAAACACCCTCTAAGTGATTCCCCTGCTGCTGACTCAGACTCTCCACCATTGGAGGAATATAGGCCAGCCCAGCGCCCTCCAGGTGACTACCCCACGGCACACACAGCCCCTCCTTCCTTGGAGGTAGCTGGCCCGGCCAAAAGAACACAAAGTACTCGCCGGGGGGGTTAAACTTTGAAGTGGATACAGGGTAAGTATACTCAGCCCTTAAGGCCCCATTGGGCCATCTATCAAACAAAAAGGACTCTAGTTCAAGGGGCTAATGGCAGTAAATATGGGGCTTAGACAACTAAGAGGACCATGGACCTGGGGAAAGAAAAAATCCATCACTCGTTCCTAGTAATCCCAGAATGCCCGACCCCATTGATGGGCACACATCTGCTCAAAAAGCTCCAGGCCAGAATAACTTTTAACCCTGAAAGCCCCCAAGTGAAATTTCTAAATTTTTCAGTAAAAACTCCTATAGTCACGGCTTTTACTATGTCAGTAGAAGATGAACATCAAATTTTCAAACCCCCCAAGACTGATCAAACAGGCAAGCTACCCCAGAAATGGATAACAGATTACGCAGATGCCTAGGAAAAAAACTGCTGGGTTACACGTAGCCGTGAAACATCCTCCAATAACAGTGGAGTTAAAAACTTCAGCCCCCCCATCAATGTCAAAAAATATCCTCTGAGCAAAAAAGCTAAAGATGGGATAAGGCCCCATATTCAGAAATATCTGGCCTTAAGGGTCCTAAGGCCCTGTCATTTGAACTGGAACACTGCCCTGTTACCAGTATAAAAATCCAGGAACCGGGGTCTGTCGCACCGTTCAAAACCAAAGAGAGATCTACAACAGAGTGCAGGACATTCACCCCACAGTACATAATCTGTACAATCTGCTTAGCACTCTGAACCATGAGCGGAAATGGTATACTGTTCTGGACTTAAAAGATGCTTTCTTTTGCTTGCCTCTGCATAAAGATAGTCAGTTGCTATTTGATTTCGAGTGGGTAGACCCAGAAACCGGGACGTCTGGTCAACTAACATGGACTAGACTCCCACAGGGGTTCAAAAACTCCCCCACTCTCTTTGATGAAGCCCTCCACAGAGACCCCAACAACTTCAGAACTATGCACCCTGACGTCACCCTGCTTCAATATGTCGATGACCTGCAACTGGCAGCCAACACCAAGAAAAACTGTGAGTCTGGAACCCAATTATTATTATACGAACTTGCTCAACTCTGGTATAGTGCTTCTACCAAAAAAGCCCAAATTTGCCAGCAAGAAGTAATCTTCCTGGACTATTCCCTTAGGGGCAGTAAGCGATGGCTCACTGAGACCAGAAAACAATCCATTGAGCAGATACCACCCCCATCTAACAGCAGACAACTCAGAGAGTTTCTTGGGACTGCTGGCTTATGCAGCTTATGGATACCTGGGTTTGCGTCCTTAGCTGCTCCTTTATACCCACTGTTAAAGAGAGATGCGCAATTCTAATGGACCCCTGAGCACCAGCAAGCTTTTGTTAACATCTAAGGACACTGACACTGAAACCCTCAACTTCACTGAGCCCAGCTTGCATTTTCAGAAAGCCCTAAACTAAGTTAAAAATGTACATCAACTCACTCACCTTGGTTCAAAGAAACTGCAGGCATTCCTGAAGGATCAAGAACAGAGTTTTCCACTAACCGACTCAGAGCGAAAGAAATAACTGAACGGGTAACAAAAGCCTGCCGGGTCTGTCAATTGGTTAATGCTTACCCTTCCAACTTTCCTGCAGGAAAGCACCTACAAGAAACCAGACCAGGACAATTCTTGGAAGTGGACATTACTGAAATTAAGCCAGGAAGTTATGGACTTAAATATCTCCTAGTCTTTGTAGATACATTTTCAGGATGAATTAATTGAAGCCTTCCCCCCCCCCACACACACACACACAAAAAAAAAAACAACAACAACTAAATAAATTGCACAAATGGTGGTCAAGAAGATCCTGAAAGATATTTTTCTAAGATACGGACTGGCTAAGGCAATATGGTCTGATAATGGACTGGCGTTAATTGCCCTGGTAAGTCAGGGATTAGCCAGGACCCTGGGGATTAATTGGAAATTACATTGTGCTTATAGACCCCAGAGCTCAGTACAGGTAAAAAAAAAAATAATAGAACCATTAAAGAGACTTAACAAAATCAAGCTTAGAGATCGGCATAAAAGATCAATCTATTCTCCTGCTTTATGCACTGTTTCATGCAAGAAATACTCATACTCCTCTGTTTCCTTGTGTAACCTCACCCAATATGAAATTCTCTATGGTCCCTCCTCCAGTAAGGGACCTAACCCAAACTCTAAGACCTAACGATCCCTTCCACACCCCCTTGCTTGACAGACTTAAAGCTCTTGAAAGAAATCAGCAATATCTGTGGAAACATGTGGCCACTGCCGACCAACCTGGGGACGAGGGGACTCCATATCGATACCAAGTAGGAGACTTCGTCTACATTAGACGACATCAGGTGTCATCCCTGGAACCCCACTGGAAAGGACCATATAAGGTGCTACATATAACACCTACAGTGGTAAATGTAGACGGAATCACTTCATGGATCCATGTCTCTCATCTCTGGCCTGCGCCCTGTCCAAAATCTGACTGGAAACTGGAAAAGACTGGTAACACTTTCAAATTGCGTATTCGCCATGTGGATAAGGCTACAGACTCTCCCCTTGGCCAAGAGAAGTCTTAACCCTCATCAGCCTGTTCAGCAGTAATGGCTGATCACAAATCCTACTGTACAAGAAGTATGGTCTATCTTGCATACAGCCCCTTTAGGGACATGGTGGCCATCTCTCCACCCAGACATTTGTCAGCTGGCTATAGGTCTTTCCTATTGGGATATCCCTGATGAAGGGGATCCAACTAAAATTCCAATAAATCCTTTCCGTATCATAGGTAATAGAAACAAACATTATGGATGTAGGGACACGAGAGCCAGATGCAGGTTGGCTAGCCTAGATTACTATGTTTGCCCAGCGGACTATCAAAGCCACAAACAGACATGGCTGTGTGGGGGAAATGCCGACTTCTTCTGTAAGTCATGGGAATGTGAGCATACAGGGGTGCCTGGTGGAACCCAAACTCCTCATCAAATTCAATACACAGCATTGGCCATATTACCAATTACACAACCAATACCGATGGCCCCCAGAGGGGTCTCTAGATCCTAAAATTCTCCGTGACCTTTTTAACTTCGGCAAGTGCTCAAAGGGTGGAAGGGAATTCCCCTAAGTGGAGGCATTTTCCCTCCTTCGCTCACATCCTGAACTATACTTATCCAATAGATCCTCACCCTCAGCTTTCTGCTCCAGACTCTCTGCTGTCACTCCCACCTCAGCAACCTGATTTCTTCCCTCCAATTACTAGATCAAAAACCCAAACCGCCGGTTCTCAGATTATTGCCCCCTTGCTGAGGTAGCAGGTACTGAGGTACCCATCCACCCACTCACTACTCTCTTCTCCTGTCAGTGCCCGCACCAGGTCCCACCAGGTCCTCTTACCAGCTAACCCAAAGCTCAAACCAGCTAAGGAGAGCCCTCAGACCCCTATCCAAGATGTAATGAAAATGGCCTTTAAAGTTGCTCTGTCATCACTGAAAACAGGTTACTAAGAATTTAAAGTCCCTCACAGGCTTTTTGGGATACAAACTCCCATCTTCCCCTCTGCTCTATCTGTTCTACTGCTCAAGTTTTGTTGCCTGGAAAATTCCAAACCCCTTTCCCATTATTCTTTTACATCTCTCCTTCCTCATGCTCAGACCCAAGGTGCTGCTCTCAGACCCGCCTTCCCTGTCTTCCCCGTCTATACCAGGCCCACAGAAAAGTCTTAACTGACCTTCTCCAGCAGTCTTCACCATGGCTGACTTTAGGACTTTCAGCCAAAGAGTCCCTATAAAAGAGTTCAATGTAGATAAACTTCCCCTTTTCGTGTTTCCCTGTTCTATTTGGCCACTGGCTGGAAAAATCAGCACTCCTAAGCTAGACTCCCCCTTACTAGTTTTTCACAAAACATGTGAACAAGGCCTCTGGCCTTGAACTGGGGCTTCACAGACATGGTTACATTTCTAAGATAAATAAGTTACCAAATGAGCTCCATTGTTACAGCTGGCAGTGACAAAAAAAAAAAAGGGAAGAAAAAAGCTCTCCCACTCCAGGTGTCCTTAAAATGTTAACTTGCCCAGAACAGATGAAAAAAACAATAGAAACGAAAACTTCTTTTTGTGAACTTATGCAGACTGTGAACTTCTGAGCCCCTTCCCTTACATGTTGGGTACAAAATTCGGAAACTACCTAAATTTGGAGATCAGGTGACTAATTGATTACAACAGAAGCAATGCCCTCTAAATCCGTTGCAACCAAATAGGTATGTTTCGCTGTCTTCGGTGCTATCTTAGGTGCCTTGACTTGTCCGTCCTTACAACAGTATAATTCTATATACTTAAACATTGTTTATGTTTTCATAAAATGGTCAACAGATGTGATTAATTATGTAATGTTCAGATGTTTCCCAGAGTGCTCTATCATGAGGCAGGTTAATTTAAATATCAAATAGGGGGGCATACAACCCGGTTCCTCTGGGAACCTGTATCCCTCACTTTAGCCTTCCTATTAGGAAAAGGAGCTGCTGCAGGTGTGGGCACAGGAATCACTGTCCTAGTCCATGTGACACAACAAATGACCCGATGAGAAGCAGCAATAGACCAAAATTTAAAGATATTAAAAACCTCCATCACAGTTTTATAGGAATCTTTAACCTCTCTCTCTGAAATTGTTTTACAGAACATGCGAGGGTTGGACCTCCTCTTCGTGAGAGAAGGGGGCTTTTGTGCTGCATTGAGGGAAAAAGTTGATTTTATGCCGACCATACTGGAGTTGTAAAAAAATCTATGAGTAAATTAAGAAGACGCCTAGAAGAATGAGTCTTTGTTCACATAGTCCCCCTGGTTAACTATGCTTTTATCAGCCCTGGCCAGTCCATTAATAATCCTCATTTCATTGCTAATTGTAGGACCCTGTTTGCTCAACCATCTAGTTTCCTTTCTACAAGCTTAAATTGGATAAGTTAAACTTATGGTAATCAGACAACAATATACCTCACTAGAAGACATAAAATGTGAGACCCCGCAATGCTCATTTTTATGATTAAAATTAACCAGAATAAGAAGTGGGGAATGAAAGGTTAATAAAATATGTACTTTTAACTTCTTGTTTTTCTGTATGCTTAACAAAATACTGATGAAATCTTGAAAACTGTTTGCTAATCTTGTTCCCAGAATGTGCTGTCCCCAATTGCCAAACTGTTGAATGTACTCCCTCTCCCATTGGCATGCAAACCACTCACTCGACCTGACCCATCAATAAATTTCCCTCCCTGCTCTCACCACGTAAATTGCATAAGCTCTGCATAAGCTGTTCTTAGGGCTCTCTTCTCTATTCAAGTGAGCTCTGAGCCCCAGCATGCTGGACAACCAATAAACCCTTTGCTGTTGCATGAGACAGTCTCTTCGTGGTCTCTTTTCCGACGCTCGCCCGACCTTTACATTGGTACAATCATAAGTGTGAACATTCCTATGTGTGTCCAGAATATTACTATAATAAATAATATATGTAGATCAGGTAATAGGAGTTTTTCTTCCACCATTTCTGGGAGCAATATTTTGAAGATATATGAATTAGTATTTTGGGTAGAAATAGGTGTACAATTTGTCTATGAATATAGAGATAATGCATGAATAGACAATACTGTGAA
Organism: Callospermophilus lateralis; assembly: GCF_048772815.1. Classification (NCBI taxonomy): domain Eukaryota; kingdom Metazoa; phylum Chordata; class Mammalia; order Rodentia; family Sciuridae; genus Callospermophilus; species Callospermophilus lateralis. Next base: position 608,306 of record NW_027516866.1, read on the forward strand.
TTAATAATATTACTGGTTCCAACTTTAGATAATGGATTGAATTGATATCTGAAAATATACAGGAAACCTTATATTGATATACTACATTTAATCCTACCCGTCATACATCTGAATGAAATATTAGGGTTATGGATTTTCATGAAGAGTGTTTGAGTTTTGCTTCAAAAGTGATCATGGAAATTGAAAATAATGTGTTTGGAAAGAAGTCTCATGAAAAGACCAGTCCAGAAACCTGGAGGTATGCATGTGTTCTGAAGCAGAAAGTGATTTAAAGTGAAACAAACGCCTATATATTTGCTAACTTGTGGATGATAAATATATACGATGATGTGCAGAAATTGAAGAAATAGTAATGTACCAGTGTTGAATAAAAATGAACGTTAAAATACACATCATGCCCCATAGGAATCTACTTGAATTGATGTTAAACTGCGTCCGTTAATGTAGAAATATTAGAATTTGTATGCACCATTCACTGAAGTTAGTTTTCAGTACTAGGAAACAAATATGTATTTCAGGTAGATGAGTATTTCTGAGAATAATCTTGTGAAAAGTTGATTATAAATCCACATACATGAACATGAATGAATTCAGGGAGTGTATAATAAGACTCATACATTTCATATTTTGAAAAATCTGGAGAGTGTATATATATATATATATATATATATATATATATATATACACACACACACACACACACACAAACTGAGACTATAAAAATAGCAATATATATGCCAATTGAAATTCACCATGAAATATACATCATCCACAGATTCAAAAATATTCATGTTACTGAAGATAGATTTATGTATAATGTTGTTTAACTAGGAAGTTTACCCATACATTGAATTTTCAGTTCCAACAGCATTTAGGAGGAGTAATCTCTTCTCACATTTTGTATCTGCCAAGTCAGCCACCTCACAAGAATGTACGTGTGATACCAGGTAGGATTCTATATGTGCATATAAAAATACATGTGCTGAATAGGCTACAGAGAGAGGGAGACAGGAATTCACATATTTGTTAACTTTAAAAACACATGGATAACTATTTCAACAGAAAATTGACTAGATTTATAACACCTACCCTTTTTTATGCAAAAGGCAAGTCCAACTATACACCATGCCTCCTCTGAACTGCTTGGATTTCTATTCTGTTTGGGTTATTTTTCTCCATCATATTAGGAGTAGTAGTCAGAGTCCAGTAGGTTATGAGTTAGTGTCAGGGATCAGTATTTCAAATGGAAAATAGAATAATGAATCAAATGTGTATGCAAATATATGCTACACAAAAATCTTCCCACTCTCATCCAGAACAAATCCTTGACATTACCTTCGCCTGAAGTAAGTCACAATTAGAATAGAAGAGTTAGAAAATCTGTGAATACATATCTTGAGTGGAAAATGCTCAGAGTTCAGAACCTTGGAGGTGGTAGAGGAGTTTCCAAAAGTAAGGGACATGGTAAACACTCCTCTAACATGGAGGTCTGCTGGTGTAAAGACATCTTGAGAAACTGCCTCTGAGGTTGGGCACTTGAAACATACGTTATTTTCAGGAGCTTTAGCTTCCTTTGTAGTGAGACAATAAAATCTGGGTCTGCATCTATGTGACCTGGAGGATATGGTTTCTTATTTTCCAGTGAACATGAGGCAGCAGTGCTGAATTCACTCTTTGTAGGTAAACAGTGGCCACTGGGTTCTAATTGTCTCCCCATGTGGACTGTGGAGCCATTTGGTCATCCTCCACTTTTCATGGTGTTTCCTGCTGTTGCACTGGGAGTTTGGTATTTGCTTCACAAAATACAAGAAGTTCAACAGGGACACAGTGCTGGAGGGAGTTCTGTCACGTGTTGTGGGTCAGGGTCTGCAGGAGAATGCAACAACCAGGCTTCTTTCCCACATACCTTGCCCCCTTGTCCATAGCAACTTGATTCTGAACATGGCCCTGAATCCTCTCCATATAAAAACATGCTTTTACATATTCGGGTCTCCTGGCTGCACCATGTTAGTCACAAAAAATTTGGAAGCCAATGAGAAATCCACATGGCCATAACACAGATGTATTATCACACAACTGCAGACCACTTCTCTAGGCCCAATACTCTGCAGGCTCTAACTTGCTTGCCCCCATGTCCATAGCAACTTGATTCTGAACATGGCCCTGAAATCTTTCAATATAAAAACATGCTTTTACATATACGGGTCTCCTGGCTGCACCATGGCAGTCACAATGAATTTGGAAGCCAATGGCAGAACCACATTGTCACAACACAGATGTATTATCACAAAACTGCAAACCATTTCTCTAGGCCCACAACTCTGCAGGCTATAACTCAATGGCATCTCTGTTCTACACCATTTTCATGAAACCCAGTGAATTAAGGCAGGGTCTGGTACACTCAAGATCAGCAACAGGACATCCAAAGGTTCTCCAGTGCCACCTGGTCATGGGAATTTTAAAAATTTCATGGTATTTATCTGGCCATTTTTCAAGGATGAAGTTGGAGGCACTGTGGGTTTCAATTCATTCAGGAACCATTAAATGTTGAGGAAGTTCATTTCAAAGAAAGCTCTGGAGAACTCTCACAGGCAAGGCTTCCAAAAGAGTGGCCAAAAGGTCACATGAAGCCAGGCGCATTGAGGTCTCCAATGTGAGGTCCATGTGTGTTTTGACTCAAAACTATCCATGCCAAGTCTTTCAGAATAAAATCATGTGATATACTGGCTGAGATTCCCAGTACTCTTTGGAAAACCACCCTGGGCCTAGATCTCAGTTTCCAAGGGTGACTTTCATGCGTGGCCTCCTAAAATCCCAACACTTTTCATGGCAATACTTCTCTGAGGTCAATTCCAGAACGCAGTCTTTAAGGGGAATCAAACCAGAGTTCAAGCCCAGGTTGACCCAGTCATCTCTTCACACCGCCAATCAAATGAACACAATTAAAAACAAAACACTATCACATGGCCCCATCTTCTTCCTTATAGACACTCATCATAACCTCTGGTTGGAGCTTTCCATGAGGGGCACATTCCAAAAGAGTGTCCAAAATAAGCTCCCTTGCCCCTCATTTGGCTCAAGTCAGGGTGGGAAGGACACCCTTCCTGTGAACCAGGAGTGATCAAATAGGCCTGTCATTAATACTGCTCCGCTTTTCCAATTTGAGGCCTTCTGACTGTGGGGTTTAGATTCTTTATGTGAACTGGAGTCATGAGAAAAGACAAGCACCTCTGCAGAGATTTGAAGAACTCATTTGACCAAAAGGATCGCTATTCTCACTTGATTGATTTCAGGAACCTAACAGAGAAAGGCAATAGAATTCATTCACAATGACTGAAATTTTTTGCGAATTTGGTTTTGGTTTCACACATGGGATCTTTCTTTAGATCCATCAGGTGCTGAGAATCTAAGCCACAGCCTCACACAGGGCCAAGAGCCTGATTCAGACACATCCCTTTCCGAAGCAATTTAGCAAGAGCCACAGGTGATTCCCATTCATTTCCATTTGAAAACTGTTTTCTTCAGGCTTCACAAAGGGGTAGCCTGAGCCCAACATCTTCCTGACATTCAGGGCAACAGAACAATAGGTAAGCAAAAGGCCCAAAGCATGGTATCTCCACTGAGACTTTTCTGGTCACACTCATATCTGAGTTTTCTGAGATACTGGCCATTCCCTTCAGGTATCCAGTACATGGACATGTCAAAGACCTTGGAGTTGGTACATATCTTGGACACAAAACAATGAGACTATTCTGGAGAGTTGCCAGAATTCAGGAAGAAAACAGGGACTTAGGAAGGTAGTAGGTTTTGCCAATCCATAAGGCAAGCTGCAGTCCATTCATAAATTGGGCAGGATGAATGCTGGGAATCTTTCTACTACACAGGACACATCCATTGTTGCATTGTCTTTTCTCATGTCTACAACCACGGACACAGTGGAATACACAGACATAGAAACACTCACCTTGTCAAATGACTTACTAGAAATAGTTCACTGAAAACCAAACAAACCGCCTTTCCTACCTATTCTCAGAACAAGAGACAAAACCACTCACCCACACTCACAATGGCACCTCCTTCCCCTAAGTAGGTCTGTGACTATCCGGAGTGTCCTCTGACTGGTGGGCAATACTATGTTCCCCCGAAATGGTCTGTATTCTCTCAGATCTGGTTTCCTTGGCCAACTATGTGAAGTTGTCAGGAAAAAGTGGTGAGCCACTACCTGCTTTCTCAGGAAAGGTCCCTCTTCAGAGCTCTCCTGGCATTTGGCCATCCTCACATCAGTAGGTACCAAGAAAGACTGACTCTGTCCTTGGTAAATCCAAACAAGTGAGCCCACTGGGACTGGGACTGGAACTGCATCTGGGTGCCTGGCTTCTTGGATACCAAGTTCAGAGAGTTCCATCACCAAGGAAATGAGGTATGACACTTTCTTTGGAACTGAATGAGGTCACTGCCTTGGCAACCACTTGGTCCTAACAGTTGCTTCCAAGGGCCCCATGAGATGGAGGCTGCCCCTTCTTCCTCTGACACTTTCACAATTTAGAATGGTATATCAACCATAGGCACACACACAGGCCTGGTTTGGTCCATCTTCTCCACAATAAGAAGAGAGAGGCTGATTCAGACACATCCCTTCATCCTGACCAGGTGGTTTGTCATCGAAGATGACTTTTGCTCTTTCAGGTCCTTCATACCTGTCTACAACTTCTCCAGGTATCATTTCTGCATGGACCTTTGGGGATCTCAGCAGGTGGAAGGTCCCCTACTTTTCTGTATTGTAAGAACAACTTTGTCCCTGCTCTTCTGTAAAATGAGATTGAGGGAACAGTGTATGTTCAGGGTTAATAACAGGTTTGATTTCGATTTGTGTTAGGAATCATTCTTCTGGATGAATAATGGTATTGGGAACCTGGTATATTTACAAGAATGTAGAGGTGAAACATAAGTATGAAAACAGAAATCCAGGTATGATTTTAAACCCATAAGGGCATTGGGCCCTTGATTGGGATACTTAGCTTTGAATTATGTTCTGCACAGATGTCTCAGATAATTTGATATACAATGGCATAGGACCTTGTAGCTTGGAAGATTGAATGTAGAAGAGAACATCCCTTCAAAAAGGGATAGTCGGTAGGATTAGGAAGATAGTCGGTCGTTTTAGGAAGAAGAGTGAGTATATGATTTGTAACAAAAGTTCTTTAGCAATAGGATTTCAGTTAGAGAGTGAATGTATATGTCAGCACATATGAAGAGCCAGTCACGATGATGAAGTGGGGAAAACATGTAGAAAAGAAGATATCAATAAAGATATTACAAAATCAGGAAAAGTATAAAGTGAGTGAGAGGATTAGACATTTTCAACAGGCTTGAGGTTGAATCTTAGAAAGAAACAAATATGAAGTCACCAATAATATTGACATTTGAGAGCATTAGGCACCCTGGACATGGATGTTTTTAGTAATCTATGTTCACTTTTCATTTAGGCTTTGCTTGGTTCAATCATAAGTGTAACATTTACATTTTTGTCAAGAATATTATTGTGATAATATGTATATGTAGATCAGGTGACATAAGTATTTCTTCCACCATTTTTGGTAGCAATATACTGAAGACATAAAATTAGTATTGGGCGTACAAAGAGGTGTACCCTATGTCTATGAATATAGAGATAAAGCATGAATAGACCATACTGTGAATAAGTAATATAACTTGTTCCAACTTAATATAATGGGATGAACTGATATCTGAAAAATTACTGGAAATCTTATATGCATATACAATCATTCATTCCAACCAGTTATTCATCTAATGTCAATATTAGTGTTTTGGTTTATCATGAAGAGTGTGTGAGTTTTACTTCAAAAGTGATTATGGAAATCGAAAATAATGTGTTTGGAAAGAAGTCTCATGAAAAGACCAGTCAAGAAACCCTGACAATACATGTGTTGTGAAGTAGGAAGTGATTAAAGTTTAAAGAAATGCCTACAAATTTGTGAACTTGTGGATGAAATACATATCTTATGATGAACAAAAACTGAAGAAATAATAATGTACCAGTGTTGAATATAAATGAACATCATATTATATATCATGTCCCATTGGGATCTACTTGCATTGGTGATAGACTGGATCAGTTCCTGTAGAATTATTAACATTTGTATGCACCATTCACTGAAGTTAGTTTTCAGTACTAGGAAACAAATATGTATTTAAGGTGGATGAATATTTCTGAGACTAATATTTTGGAAAGTTTATTATAAATCCACATGCATGAACATGAATGAATTTAGAGAGTGTATATAAGACACATATATTTCATATTTTGAAAAATCTGGAGAGTGTATATATATATATATATATATATATATATATATATATATATACACACAACACACACACACACACACACACCACACACATACCCACACACACACAAAAAAAAAACACACACAGACATTTAAAAGTAGCAATATATATGCCAATCGAAATTCATCTTTAAATATATATCATCCACAGATGCAAAAATATTTATTTTACTGAACATGAGTTTATGTATAATGATGTTCTACTAGGAAGTTCCCCTATAGGTGGAATTTTCAGTTCCAACAGCAATTTGGAGGAGTGATCTCTTCTCACAATTTGTATCTGCCAAGTCAGCCACCTCACAAAAATGTACATGTGATACCAGGTAGGATTCTAGAAGTGCATATGAAAATACATGTGATGAATAGGCTACAGAGAAAGGGAGACAGGTATTCATATATTTGTTTAATTTAAAAACACATGGTGAACTATTTCAATTAAAAATTGACTAGATTTACAACACCTACCATTTATCATGCAAAAGGTAAGTCCAAGTATGCAGCATGCCTCCTCTGAACTGCTTGTATTTCTATTCTGTTTGGGTATTTTTCTCCATCATATTAGGATTAGTAGTCAGAGGATAGTAGGGTATGGGATAGTGTCAGGGATTCAGTATTTCGAATAGAAAATTGAAAATGAATGCAATGTGTATGCAAATATGTGCTACACAAATATCTTCCCACTCTCATCCAGTGCAATGCCTTGACATTACCTTCGCCCCATGTATGACACAATTAGAGGAGAAGAGTTAGAAAATCTGTGAATAAATATCTGCAATGGAAACTGCTCAATTTTCAAAAATTTGGAGAAGGTAGAGGAGTTTCCAAAATTAAGGGACAATGTAAACTCTCCACAAACATGGAGCTCTCCTGGCCTAAAGAGTTCTTAAGAAACTGCCTCTGAGGTTGGGCACATGAAATATATGTTGTTGTCAGGAGCTTTAGCTTCCATTGTAGTGAGACCATCCAAGCTGGGTCTGCATTTTTGTGACCTTTGTGAGCACATGGTTTCTTGTTTTCCAATGAACATGAGGCAGCATTGCTAAATTCTCTCTTTGTAGGTAAACTGTGACCAATGGGGGCTAAGTGTCTCCCCGTGTGCACTGTGAACCCATTTGGTCATCCTCCACTTTTCGTGCTGTTTCTTGCTGCTGCACTCGCAATTTGGCATTTGCTTCATGAAACAAGGAGTTCAACTGGCACACAGTGCTGGAGCGAGTTCTGTCATGTGTGGTGGGTCAGGGTCTGCAGGAAAATGCACCAACCATGCTTCTATCCCACCAGCTTGCCTCCTTGAGCATAGCAACCTGATTCTGAACATTGCCCTGAAACTCCTACATATAACAAGATGCCTTTTCAGAGAAGGGTCTGCTGGCTGCACCATATCAGTCATAATCCATTTGGAAGCCAAAGGCAGATCCACATGGCCAAACCACAGATTTTTTAACACACACCTGCCCACAACTTCTCTAGGTCCACTACTCAGCAGGCTCGAACTTACTTGCATCTCTTTTCTATACCATTTTCATGAAAACCAGTCAATCAAGGCACCTTCTGGTATATTCATAATCAGAAACAGGACATCCAAAGGTTTTCCAGTGCCACCTGCTCATGGGAATTTTAAACATTTCATGGTATTTATCTAACCATTTTTAAAGGATGAAGTTGGAGGCACTGTGGGTTTCAATTCATTCAGGAACCATTAAATGTTGAGGAAACTCATTTTAATGAAAGCTCTCGAGAACTCTCACAGGCAAGGCTTCCAAAAGAGTGGCCAAAAGTTCACATGAAGCCAGGCCCATTGAGGTCTACAATATGAGGTCCATGTTTGTTTTGACTCTCAACTATTGCTGCCAAGTCTTTCAGAATAAAATCATGTGATATCCTGGCTGAGATTCCCAGTGCTCTGTGGAAAGCAACCCTGGGTCAAGACTCATTTTCCAAGGACTACCCTCATGCGTGGCCTCCTAAAATCCCAACACAACTCATTGCAATACTTCTCTAAGATCAGTTCCAGAATGCAGTCTCTAAGGGTAATTACGCCAGAGTTCCAGCCCACGTGGACCAATTCATCTCTTCCAACTGCCACACAAGTGACCACAATTAAAACCAAAACACTCCCACATGGACCTCATCTTCTTCCATATAGACACTCATCATTACCTCTGGCTGGAGGATTCTATGAGGGGCACAGCCCAAGACAATGTCCAAAAGAAGCTTCCTTACCCCTCATATGCCTAAAGGCCCGGACTCCCTTCCTGTGAACCAGGAGTGATCAAATAGGCCTGCCGTTAATACTGCTCCACTTCTGCAATTTGTGGCCTAGTGACTGTGGGGTTTAGATTCTTTTTGTAAATGGGAGTCATGAGAAAACCCAAGCACCTATGGGCTAGACTCTGCAGGGCTTTGAAGAACTCATTTGACCCAAAGGATCCCTATTCTCACTTGATGGAGGCAGGAACATTACAGAGGAAGACGAGAGACTCCATCCACAATGACCGCTCTTTTGGCCATTTTGGTTTTGGATGCACACATGGAATCCTTCTTTAGACCCATCAGGTGCTGAGAATCAAAGCCACAGCCTCACACAGGGCCAAGAGGCTGATTCAGACACATCCCATTCTAAAGCAATTAAGCAAAGAGCCCAAGGTGATGCCCATTCATTTTCATTTGAAAACTGTTTTCTTCAGGCTTCAAAAAGGGGTGGCCTGAGTCAAAGAACTTCCTGACATTCAGGGCAACAGACAAATAGGTAAGCAAAAGACCCAAAGCAGGGTTTCTCCATTGAGACTCTCCTGGTCCCAATGATATCTGTGTTTTCTGACATGCTCTCATTCCCTTCAGCTATCCAGTACATAGCCATGTCACAGATCTTGGAGGTGGTTCATATGGTGGACATAAAATCATAAGCCTATTCTGAAGAGTGGCCATAATTCTATGAAGAAAACAGGAACTTTGGAAGATAGTAGGTGTTGCACATCCATAAGGCAATCCACAGTCCATTCATAAATTAGGCAGGATGAATGCTGAGAAGCTTTCTACTAGACATGACAAATCCATTGATGCATTCTCTTTTCTAATGTCTGCAACCACAGACACGGTGGGATACACAGACATAGAAACACTTGCCTTGTCAAAGGACTCAGTAGACACAGTCCATTCCAAACCAAACAAACTGCCTTTCCTACCTATTCTCAGAACATGAGACAAAACCACAAACTCACACCCACAACCACAAAGGCACCTCCTTCCTCCAAGTAGGTATGTGACTATCTGGAGAGCCCTCTGACTGGTGGACCATTTTATGTTCCCCCGAAACGGCCTGTCCTGTCTCAGATCAGGTCTCTTTGGCTAACTCTGTGAAATTGTCCTGGACCAGCAGTGAGACACTACCTGCTTTCTCAGGAAAGGCCCCTCTTCAGAGCTCACCTGGCATTTGGCCATACTCACATCAGTATTTACCAAGAAAGACGGACTCTGTCCTCTGTAAATCTAAACAAGTGAGCCCACTGGGACTGGAACTGGGACTGCCTCTGGGTGCCTGGATTCCAAGTTTAGAGTGTTCCTTCACCAAGAAAATTAGATGAGGTCACTTCTTTCTGGAACTGATTGAATTTGCTGCCTTTGCAACCACTTTGTCCTAACAGTTGCTTCCAAGGGTCTCATGAGATGGAGGCTGCCCCTATTTCCTGTTACAATTTCACAAGATAGAAAGTTATATCAACCATAGCCACCTGGGAACAGCTCTCTACATAGGCCTGGTTTGGTCCATCTTCTCTACATTAAGAAGATAGAGGCTGATTCAGACACATCCCTTCGTCATGACCAGGTTGTTTGCAATTGAAGATGACTTTTTCTCTCTCAGGTACTTCATAGTTCCCTATATCTTCTCCAGGGATTATATCTGCATAGACCTTTGAGCTTCTCAGCAGGTGAAAGTCTCCCTACATTTTTGTATTGTAAGACCAACTCAGTCCTGCTCTTTTGTAAAGATAGATTGAGGGAACAGTATATGGTTAGGGTTAATAACGGGTTCGATTTGTGTTAGGAATCATTCTGCTGGATGAATAAGAATATTGGGATCCTGTGGTATTTATAAGAATATAGAGGTGAAATATAAGTATGACAATGGAATTCTAGATAAGATTTGAAGCCCAGAAGTGCAGTGGGCACTGGAGTGGGAAACTTAGCTTTGAACAATGTTCTGCACAGATATCTCAGATAAATCGATATATAATGGCAAAGGACCCTGTACCTTGGTTGATTGAATGTGTAAGAAAACATCCAGTCAAAAAGGGATAGTCGGTAGGATTAGGAAGATAGTGTAGGTTTAGATAGAAGAGTGAGAATAGGATTTGGACCAAAAGTACTTTAGCAATAGAGTTTTGGTTAGAGAGTGAATGTAAATGTCAGCACATGTGAAGAGTTGGTCACAGTGATGAACTGGAAAAAATATGTAGGAAAGCATTTATCAATAGAAACATTAGGAAATCAGGCAAATTATAAAGTGAGTGATAGGATTAGACATTTTCAACAGGTTGAGATTTAATATATAATCTTAGGAAGAAACAAATATGTAGTCACCGACAGGATAGACATTTGAGAGCATTAGGCAACCTGGACATGGATGGTTTTAGTAATCCATGCTCACTTCCTATTTAGGATTTGGTACAATCATAAGTGTGACATTTGCGTTTTGTGTCCAGAATATTACACTGAAAAAATGTATATTTATATCAGGTGACATGAGTATTTCTTCCACCATTTCTGGAAGCAATATGTTGAAGACATATAAATTAGCATTGGGGGTACAAATACGTGCACCCTGTGTCTCTGAATATAGAGAAAATGTATGAATAGACAATAGTGTGAATAAAGAATATAATTGGTTTCAACTTTAAAAAATGGATTGAAGTGATATCTGAAAATATAAAGAAAATTTTATATTGATAAACATACATTCATTCAAACCAATTATACATCTATTTGTAATATTAGGGTTATGGTTTATCATAAAGGGTGTGAGTTTTGCTTCAAAATTGATTATGGAAATCGAAAATAATGTGTTTGGGTAGAAGTCACATGAAAAGACCAGTCAAGACACCTGGAGGAATACATGTGTTCTGAAGCAGGAATTGATTGAAAGTGAAACAAATGCCCATAAATTTGTGAATTTGTGGATGAAATATATATCCTATGATGTCCATAATACGAATAAATATTAATGTACCAGGGTTTAATAAAAATGAACGTCAAAATGCACAGCTTGTCATATCGGAATCGAGGTGCATTGATGTTAAACTTGGTCAGTTACTGTAGAAATATTAGTTAAATCTGTTTTTCAGGTGGATGAATATTTCTGAGAATAATCTTGTGAAAAGTTGATTATAAATCCAAGTCCATGAACATGAATAAATTTAGCGAGTGTAAATAAGACACATATATTTCATATTTTCAAAAATCTGGAGAGTGTATATATATATATATATATATATATATATATATATATATATATATATATTTACACAAAACACACACACAGACATTAAAAAGTAGCAATATATATGCCACTCAAAATTCATCTATAAATATATATCATCCAAAGATGCAAAAATATTTATTTTACTGAACATGAGTTTATGTATAATGTTTTTCTACTAGGAAGCTCCCCTATAGGTGGAATTTTCAGTTCCAACAACGATTTGGAGGAGTGATCTCTTCTCACAATTTGTATCTACCAAGTCAGCCAACTCACAAAAATGTACATGTGATACCAGGTAGGATACTATATGCATATAAAAATACATGTGATGAATAGGCTACAGAGAAAGGGACAGGAATTCATATATTTGTTAATTTTAAAAACACATGGAGAACTATTTCAATTGAAAATTGACCAGATTTATAACACCTACCATTTATCATGCAAAAGGCAAGTCCAAATATACAACATGCCTCCTCTGAAATGCTTGTATTTCTATTCTGTTTGCGTTGCTTTTCTCCATCATATTAGGATTAGTAGTCAGAGTCTAGTAGGGTATGTGAATATTTCTGAGAATAATCTTGTGAAAAGATGATTATAAATCCACATTCATGAATATGAAAAATTTAGGATGTGTAAAATAATACACATATATTTCATATTTTGAAAAATCTGGAGAGTGTGTGTATATATATATATATATATATATATATATATATATATATATATATATATACACACACACACACACAAACATTCACAGACATTAAAAAGTAGCACTATATGCCAATTTAAAATCACCATGAAATATATATCATCCACAGATCCAAATAAATTCATTTTACTGAACATCGATTTATGTATAATGTTGTTCAACTAGGAAGCTCACCCACAGGTTGAATTTTCAGTTCCAACAGCGTTTAGGAGGAGTGATCCCTTTTCACAATTTGTATCTGCCAATTCAGCCACCACACAAGAATGTACGTGTGGTAACAGGTAGGATTCTAAATGTGCATATAAAAATACAGGTGCTGAATAGGCTTCAGAGTAAGGGAGACAGGAATTCACATATTTCTTAACTTTTAAAATACATGGAGAACTATTTCAAAAAAAATTGACAAGATTTAAAACTCCTACACTATATAATTCAAAAGGCAAGCCCAACTATCCACCATGCCTCCTCTGAACTGCTTGTAGTTCTATTCTTTTGGGGGTATTTTTCTCCAACATATTAGGATTAGTAGTCAGAGTCTAGTAGGGTATGTGTTAATGTCAGTGATTCAGTATTTTGAATGGAAAATAGGAAAATGAATCCAATGTGTATGCAAATATGTGCTTCAGAAAAATCTTCCCACTCTCATCCAGAACAATCCCTTGACATTACCTTCGCCCCAAGTAAGACATAATTAGAGGAAAAGAGATAGAAAATATGTGAATACATATCTGAAATGGAATTTGATCAGGAGTTCACAACCATGGAGGTGGTAGAGGAGTTTTCAAAAGTTAGGGACAGGGTAAGCACTCCACAATCACAGAGCTCTGCTGGCCTAAAGACTTCTTGAGAAACTGCCTCTGAGTTTGGGCACTTGAAATATATGTTGTTTTCAGGAGCTTTTGCTTCCTTCTAGTGAGACGATCAAAGCTGGGTCAGCATCTATGTGACCTGGAGGACATAAATTGTAATATTCCAATGAACATGAGGGAGCAGTGCTGAATTCTCTCTTTGTAGGTATACTATGGCCACTTGGGGCTAAGTGTGTCCCCTCGTGGACTGTATATTCATTTGTTCCTCTTCCACTCTTCATTGTGTTTCTTGCTGCTGCACTGCGACTTTGGTATTTGCTTCACGAAATACATGGAGTTCAACTGGGACACAGTGGTCTAAGTGTCTGCCCGTGTGGACTGTGAAGCCATTTAGTAATCCTCCACTTTTCCTGGTGTTTCTTGCTGCTGCACTGCGAGTTTTGTATTTGCTTCATGAAATACAAGGAGTTCAACTGGGACACAGTGCTGGAGGGAGTTCTATCACATGTGGTGGCTCACACATGAGCATTCATGAAACCGGCCTCTATACCACATAGCTTGCTCCCTTGACCATAGCAACCTGATTCTGTAAATTACCCTAAAACCTCTCCATATAACAAGATGTGTTTACTTATAATGGTCTCCTGGCTGCACCATGTCCGTCTCATGACATTTGGAATCCAAAGGCAGATCCACATGGCCCCATCACAGATGTTTTATCACACACCTGCCTACCGCTGCTCTAGGCCCTCTACTCATCAGGCTCCAAATTACTGGCATCTCGGTTCTACACCATTTTCATTAAACCCAATCAATCAAGGCACTGTCTGGTACACTCATGATCAGAAATAGGACATCGAAAGGTTCTGTATGCCACCTGTTCATGGGAATTTCAAAAATTTAAACTATTTATCTAGCCATTTATCAAGGATGAAGTTGGAGGCACAGTGGATTTCAATTCATGCAGGAACCATTAAATGGTGAGTATGATCATTTCAATGAAAACTCTGGAGAACTCTCACAGGCAAGGCTTCCCAAAGAGTGTCCAAAAGGTCACCTGAAGCCAGGCTCATTGAGGTCTACAATTGAGATCCATGAGTGTTTTGATCTCAACTATGGCTGCCAAGTCTTTCAGAATAAAATCTTGTGGTATCCTGACTGAGATTCCCAGTGCTCTGTGGAAAGCTACCCTGGGCCTACATCTCAGGTTCCAAGGGCGACTCTCATGCATGGCCTCCTCAAATCCCAACACAACTCATGGCAATACTTCACTAAGCTCAGTTCCAGGACACAGTGTCTAAAAGGAGTCACACCAGAGTTCAGGCCCAGGAGGACCCAGTAATCTCTTCCAGCTACCACACATATGACCACAATTTAAATCAAAACACTCCCACATGGGCCTCATCTTCTTCTACACAGACACGCATCATAACCTCTGGCTGGAAGTTTCCATGAGGGGTGCAGCCCAAGACAGTGTCCAAAATAAGCTCCATTGCCCCTCATTTGCCAAAAGTCAGGGTGGCCTAAACACCCTTCCTTTGAACCAGGAGTGATCAAATAAGCCTGTCTTTAATACTGCTCTGCTTCTCCAATTTGAGGCCTAATGACTGTCAGGTGTAGATTTTCTATGTGATTTGGAGTCATGAGAAAACCCAAGCACCTATGGGATATCCACTGTAGGGCTTTGAAGAACTCATTTGACCCAAATGATCCCTATTCTCACTTGACGGAAGTCAGGAACTGAAAAGGTCGGGCGAACTTCGGAGGAAAAGACCACCAAGAGACTGTCTCATGCCACAGCAAAGGGTTTATTGGGGGTCCAGCATGCTGAGGCTCAGAGCTCACTTCAGAGGAGCAAAGAACAAAGAGCCCCGAGAACAACTTGAGCAGAGTTTATATACATTCTTTAGAGAGGGCAGGGACTTTACATACATCATAGCCTCCTTTAGAAAATCATCATATACCGCGGGAAAATCAAATAATAACTCTAAAACATGATTAGCACATTCATTGGCGGGAACAGGTTGGGCAGCGGGTGATTGGTCAGCCGTGAGAAGGAGTATACATTTAAACTGATTGGTTGAAGCACTGAGATGTATACGTGCAGATGTGCATGGTTTCTGGGAAGGGGTGGTTAAGTAACGAGGTGGTCAGGGAAGATTTCAACACACATCTAATGGGAAGATCCTGGAATTGTCTTAAGTGCCACAGGAATTTCAGGTTCTGAGTGCAGCTTGGAAAATGTACAAAACCTGGTTCTTTACGTTTCAATTTCAATTTCTTTTATTCTTTCATTTCCCACCCCTTTTTCTGACTACTTTTAATCTTAAAAGTAATGAATCAAAATTATTGTGGGGTTTCACATTCTATTCCTACCAGTGCAGCATATTTCTGTCTGATTATCATGAGTTTCACCTGCCTAATCTGAGCCTGGAGAAAGGAAACTATGTGGTTAAGCAAACAAGGTCCCACAGTTAGCAACACCATAAGGATGATCAGGGGTCCAGCTAAGTCTGATATTAGTGTAGTTACCAGGGGTACTGGGTTAACCATGACTCAAAGCACACTTGTTGAATCTCCCATTCTCTCTGGCGCTCTTCAAGGTATTTTCTTAATTTACTCATGAATTATTTTGCAACTCCAATATGGTCAGCATAAAAACAACATTCTTCTCTCAGTGCAACACAGAGGCCCTCTCCCTCATCAAGAGGAGGTCTAATCCTCACCTGTTCTGTAAAACAACTTCAGAGAGAGAGGTTAAGGATTCCTGCAAAGCTGTGATGGAGGCCTCTAACGTCTTCAAGTGTTGATTTATTGCTGTTTCTAATTGGGCCATTTGTTGTTAACCACGCATCATAGAAGCTGTTCCCATACCCACTCCTGCAGCATCTCCTATCCCCAATAGGATGGCTAGAGTAAGGGACAATGGTTCCCCTTGATATCGGGTTGTTTGTCCCCCTAGTAGACCTTCAAATGATTAGGCATTATGATAGAGTACCCTGGAGAGTATCTGCACCATTACACAATAATTTACAGGGCTGTCAAAGACCTGGGCTGAAATACAAGGAGTTCTGACTGTGTGGAGTTCAGTACCATAAAGGTTCCTTTAATTAGTTTCCAGGGGGAGGAGTCAGATGTACTCTGGACTGGGGAAGTAGGCAAAGACGGAATCCAGGAAGTATTAGATGGTAGAGGGGTTCTGGTAGATCTAGGCATGGAAGGTTTAGGAGGCTTAATTCCTGGCTTGAGGGGATTGGGTCCTATTGCTGTGGGATTTTCTTTCTTTTTAAGCCAGACGGTGAACCAGAGACCAAATTCATCACCTGGGCCATAAATATAGAATCGCATTCCCCACGTATTCCCATAGGCCAGGTTTTTCTGAGGTAGCCCCTTTCTTTGGAAGTGAAAGTTATATTGAGGGGGTAACATAGAGTATTCTTTCCACAGCGAGTTTTTGACACCACTGGGCTAGCAGCACATTTCTTGGGATCAATCCAGGTGTCATTTCATCCTACCGGAATCATACCTTTCTGGGGAGTTTGGGTTCCACCATGCAGCTTTCGTTTGTTCACAACCCCAAGATCTACAATAAAAGTCACTGGGTCCTCCACAGGTTTGGGCCTGTTTTATGACTTTGGAAATCAGGTGGGCACACATAATAGTCAAGACTGGCTAGTTTACACCTGAGCTGGGGGAGATGACATCCATAATTCATGGGTTAAGGTGGTCTATGTTGCCCTGGTTAGGGTTTGAGTGGGATCTGTGTGGGGTCCTCTGTGTCAGGGAGATTCCAGTCAGGGAAGCCTATGGCAAGCTGACAAATGTCCGGGTGGAGAGATGGCCACCAAGTCCATAAGGTGGCTGTTTGTGAAATAGATCACACTACTTGCCCATTAGGATTCATTACTTGCCCTTGTTGCTGAGCACGCTGATGGGGATTAGGGCTGCTGGTGGTCATGGGAAGAATCCATAGCCCTACCCACATGACGGACACGCAACTTGAGATGGATACCAGTCTGTAGAAGTTTCCAGCCAGAGTCTGTACAGGGCTCAGGCATGAGATGGGAGGCATTGATCCAGGAAGTGATCCCATCCACTTTCACCACTGTGGGTGTTATAAGCAGCACCTGGTATGGTCCTTTCCAGTGGAGTTCCAGGGATGACACCTGATGCCATCTCACGTAGACGAAGCCTCCCACTTGATATCAATGTGGGGTTCCCTCGTCTCCAGTCTGATAAGCAGAGGCCAAATGTTTCCACAGGTATCGCTGGGTGCTGGGTTTGTTAAAGGGCTTTAAATCTGTCAAGCAAGGGGGTGTGAAAGGAATCATTAAGTCTCATAGTTGGGATTAGGTCCCCTACTGGAGGAAGGGCACCATTGAGAATTTCATAAGAGGTGAGGTTACACAAAGAGGCGGAGGGGGTATTTCTTTCACAAAACAGTGCATAAGGTTGGAGCATAGTCCAATTTTTTATGCCAGTATCCAAGCTTAATTTTGTTAAGTACTCTTTGATGGTTCTATTCATCCTTTCTACCTGTCCTGAGCTCTAGGGTCTATAAGCACAATGTAACTTCCAATTAATCCCCAGGGTCCTGGCAAATCCCTTACTTTCCTGGGGCATGAATGCCGGTCCGTTAGCGGACCCTATTACCTTAGGCAGGCCGAACCTTGGAAAAATGTCTTCTACGATCTTTTTGACTACCATCTGAGCTGTTTCTTTCTTCATGGGGAAGACTTCGACCCATCCTGAAAAAGTATCTACAAAGACTAGGAGATATTTAAGTTCATACCTTGCTGGCTTAATTTCAGTAAAGTTCAATTCCCAGAATTGTCCTTGTCTGGTTCCTCGTAAGCGCTTCCCTGCAGGACACTTGGATGGGTAAGCATTAACTACTTGGCAGACTTGACAAGCTCTAGTCACCTGCTCAGCTATTTCTTTCCTCTGTGAGTCAGTCAATAATAAGTCCTTTCTCCGGTCCTTTAAGAGTGCCCATATCTTCTCTGAGTCTAAATGGGTGAGCTGGTGTACGTCTTTGACATAAAGGTGGGCTTTTTGAAATTGTAAACTTGGCTCTGTAGGATCCCAGAGTTCTGTATCTGTCTCCTCAGATGATAAGTTGCCTGAATGTTCCGGTGCGGCCAAGTCTCCTGATTGTTGTTCCCCCTGGTGTGGAAAAAGTTAACACAGTCACTCCATTTAGGGCTGCCAATTAAGCTTCCTCATCTGCCCTTCTTTTTCCAACCGCCACGGGTTCGTTTCCCTTCTGGTGCCCTGGGCAGTGCACTATAGCTAGTTCTTTAGGGCCCTGCACTGCTGAGAGAAGTTGGAGGATCTCATCTTTGTTCTTTATTTCTTTCCAGGTGGAGGTTAATAACCCCCTTTGCTGGTAAATAGCCCCGTGCACATTTGCAGTGGCAAATGCATAGCGGCTATCAGTGTATATGGTGGCCCTTTTGCCTGTTGCTAGTTCCAATACTTTCGTAAGGGCAATCAGTTCTGCTTTTTGGGCTGATGTCAGTTCTGGGAGACCAGAGGAACAGATGACATTAATTTTGCTAACTACTGCTTCTCCAGCCCACCGCTTACCATCTTGGAGGAAGCTGCTGCCATCCATAAACCATACAACTTCAGGGTAAGGCAGTGGCTGATCCTTCAAGTCTCGTCGTATACTGGTTTCCTCTGCCAGTATGTGTTGACACTCATGAGCGACGGGTCTTGATGATTCTTCTGGCAGCAGTGTAGCCGGGTTGAGTGGAGCAGCGGGTCCCAGCGTGATTCTGTCTTTGTCAAGCAAGAGGTTCTGGTAGTGGGTTATTCTAGAGTTTGATAGCCACATCTCTGGAGGCTGACACATGATGCACTCCAGGGCATGGGGGACTATAATCGTTAGCTTCTGTCCCAACGTTAATTTATCAGCATCTTTTATTAGAAGGGCTGCCGCTGCTATAGCTCTTAAGCAATGGGGCGACCCACTAGCCACTGGGTCCAGTTTATTTGATAAGTATTCTACCGGCCTTTTCCAAGGTCCCAAAGTCTCAGTGAGCACAACCCGTGCTATTCCTTTCTTTTCCTCGATGTAGAGACTGAAGGGTTTTTCTATATCTGGGAGTGCTAAGGCCGGAGCAGATAGCAGCACCTTTTTTCTGACATTATCAAAAGCTTGTTGGTGCTCAGGGGTCCATTGGAAGTGGGCATCCCCCTTTATCAGCGGGTATAAAGGGGCAGCCAGAGACGCGAACCCAGGAATCCATAACCTGCAAAAGCCGGCAGTCCCAAGAAACTCCCTGAGTTGTCTCTTATTAGATGGGGGCAGTATCTGCACAAAGGTTCGTTTTGTGGGCTCAGTGAGCCATCCTTTGCCACCCCTAAGAGAATAACCCAGGAAGATTACTTCTTGCTGACAAATTTGGGCCTTTTTGTCAGAAGCCCTATATCCAAGCCGAGCAAGCTTGGAAAATAATGCTTGGGTCCCAGACTCATAGTTCTCTTTGGTGTCGGCTGCCAGTAGCAGACCATCCACATATTGGAGTATGGTGACATCGGGGTGTGCAGTTTTGAAGTCATTGAAGTCCTTGTGGAGGGGTTCATCAAAGAGAGTGGGAGAGTTTTTGAACCCCTGTGGGAGTCTAGTCCAGGTTAGTTGGACAGATGTTCCTTTTTCGGGGTCTATCCACTCAAAAGCAAACAGCAACTGACTGTCCTTATGTACGGGCAAGCAAAAGTGAGCATCTTTTAAGTCTAGCACAGTGTACCATTCCTGCTCCAGATTCAGAGCGCTAAGCAAATTATATGGATTCGGTACAGTGGGGTGAATGTCCTGCACTCTGTTGTTGATCTCTCTTAGGTATTGAAGCGTCCGGTAGTCCCCAGTTCCTGGCTTTCTTTCTGGTAGCAGGGGGATATTCTAGGACAAATGACAGGGCCTTAAGACCCCAAGAGCCAGGTATTTCTGAATATGGGCCCTTATCCCATCCTTAGCTTCTTTGATTAGAGGATATTGTTTAACACTGATTGGAGAGATAGAGGCTTTTAATTCTACTACTATTGGAGGTTGTTATATGCCTAGACCTAACCCAGCAGTTTCTGCCCAGGCATTAGGATAATCTTTTATCCATTTCTGGGGTAGTTTGCCTGTTTGATCAGTCCTAGGAGGCGCGAAGTGTTGATGTTCATCTTCTACGGATGTTGTCAAAGCCATGACTATGGGAGTTTTTACTGAAGGCTTTAGAAACTCCACTTGGGGACCATCAGGGTTAAAGGTTATTCTAGCCCAGAGTTTGGTAAGCAGATCCCAGCCCATCAATGGGGCTGGGCATTCTTGGATTACTTGGAAAGCGTGGTGGACTTTTCCATTTCCTAGGTCCATAGTCCTCTTAGTTGTCCCAGCCCAATACCTACTGCCATTAGTACCTTTAACAGGGGACCATTTATTTGATAGGGGGCCCAGTGGGGTCTTAAAGGTTGATTATACTGCTCCTGTATCCACTTCAAAGTTCACTGGGGTCCCCTCCACTTTAAATGTTACCCTGAGCTCGGAGAGGGGATCCGAGCCCCGACTTTCCTAGTCCTCTTCTAGAGTCAGCATGGCGGACTGGCATCTCTGCTTCTTTTGGGGGCACTCTTTGGCCTAGTGTCCTGTTTTCTTTACAGTAGGCACACTGATCTGAGGCCAGGGGCAGCCATTGGCGGGGGCCCAGGTATCCCTTTCTGTCTCCCTGCTTTTTAACTTCTGGCATATTTGGTGCTCTGACCAGAACCTTAGTCAATGCTTTAGTCTGCCTTTTGCTCCTTTCATCCTCCTTTTGTTCCCTTTCCGTCTCTCTCCTCTGTTCCCTTTCCTCCTCAGTTTCTCTCTTATAATATACTTTCTCAGCATCTCTTACTAAATCTCTCAAGGTCTTATCTTGTAATACATCTAGACGTTGTAACTTTCTCTTAATATCTAGGGCAGCCTGCTCGATAAAGGCCATTGCAACAGATGCTTGTTCATCCTCTGCCTGAGGATCAAAAGGAGTATATTTCCTATATGCTTCCATAATTCTCTCCAGAAACATAGAGGGAGACTCATTAGGCCCTTGGATAATCTCTCTTACCTTGGCCAAATTAGTCGGCCCTGTGGCGGCCACTCGGAGACCCGCTATTAGAGTCTGGCGATAAGTGGACAGATGCTACCTACATTTAAAGGTGTTTGGGTGCCAGTTGGATCGGTTCATTGGCCCGTAGGGACGGAGAGGAAGCATCATAGGGGCTTCCAAGTTTTCTATTATCCATCACCGGCGGGTTCCTTTAGGTGGCCCAGCTTCCTCCAGGGGAGGAGGGGTTGCTGCTGCTGCAGAGAAGTCCCCTGGAGTGCTTGGGTCTGGCCCAATTGCCTCTAGCGGCGGAGAGGCTGAGTGAGCGGCGAGAATATCATCTGGAACGTGTTGGGGGTTGGAGAGCGAGGGTAGAGGATAAGGAGGGGGAGGAGTGTCCAGTCTTGTGACTCAGGGAGAATGGAAGGAAGAGGGGGAGGAGTGGAAGGTTTGAATGATAGGATGCTGGGGGAAGGGGTATATGGCTGTTGATCTGGGTGGCCACGTGGCCCCGGCTGAAAGACAATATCTCTGACTTTTCGGATTAGAGGGAAGTAGAAGGATCCTTCTGGGGGGCCACCTGACTCCGAGAATGGGCCATTCTGAAGCACAGAGAATCTGCCAGGTACGGCATTTTACTGAAAAAGAAAGATTCTGGGCCCTTGAGCGGACATCAGTCCAATGATCAAGTGTCAGGGACAGAGAAGTGGAAGTGCTTTGTCCCATAATGAGAGTTACTCAAACAGGGACAGTGAAGACACAAACGCAACACAGACAAAGACAAACAGTAAACGTTTAACATGAGTCCAAGACAAAGATTAGAACTGAGTAACTGCCAAAACCTGATGGGTTAGACAATAAAGACAGCCCGTAAACTCAACATGAGTTCAGAACAATGACCAAAACTGAGTAGCCGGCAAAACCTGATGGGCTGGAGAACCGAATCCTGAAGCAAAATATAAACGAGTTGAGGAAATTAGTATTCCTTGATTTCTCTAGTCCTCTGGAGTGTCCCCCAGGAACGTGGCCTGTAGCTCTGTGACACATCTGTCAGCCACCATCAGAGAGAGCTATTGCTCTTCACTGACAGCCACTTTGCCAATCCATAACCTGAAACCCAAAACCAGAAAGAGGTGCCTTACTTACCCCGAGAGGAGTCCATTGGGGTCTTTCGTCCGCCGCTGCCGGATATCTCACCTGGGGCCTCCAGATGAATAGGTGGGGCGAACGTCAGAGAAAAAGACCACCAAGAGGCTTTCTCATGCAACAGCAAAGGTTTTATTGGGGGTCCAGCATGCTGGGGCTCAGAGCTCACTTTAGAGGAGCAAAGAACAAAGAGCCCTGAGAACAACTTGAGCAGAGTTTATATACATTCTTTAGAGAGGGCAGGGACTTTACATACATCATAGCCTCCTTTAGCAATTCATCATATACCATGGGAAAATCAAATAACAACTCTAAAGCATGATTAGCACTTTCATTTGCGGGAACAATTCGGGCAGGGGGTGATTGGTCAGTCCTAAGAAGGGGTATACATTTAAACTGATTGGTTGAATACCTGAGATGTATACTTGCTGAGCCGCAGGGATTCTGGGAAAGGGTTGTTAAGTAACTAGGTAGTCAGGGAAGATTTCAACACACATCTAATGGGCAGATCCGGGAATTGTCTAAACTGCCACAGGAAAGTGCAGCTTGGAAAGTTTACAAACCTGGTTCTTTACATTTCAATTTCAATTTCAATTTCTTTTATTCTTTCAGAACCTTACAGAGAAAGGCAAGAGACTTAATCCACAATGACTGCTCTTTTGGCCATTTTGGTTTTGGATGCACACATGGGATCTTTCTTTCGATCCATCTGGTGCTGATAATCTAAGTCACAGCCTCACACAGGGCCAAGAGGCTAATTAAGACACAACCATTTTCAAAGCAATTACTACTCTGAGGTCAGTTACAGAACTCAGTCTCTGAGGAGAATCACAGCAGTGTTCAAGGCTAGGTGCACCCAGTCATCTTTTCCAACCACCACATAAATGACCACAATTAAAACCAAAACAATCCCACATGGCCCTCATCTTCTTCCATAGAGTCACTCATCATAACTTCTGGCTGGAGGATTCCTTGAATGGCGCAGCTCAAGAGAGTGTCCAAAATAAGCTTCCTTGCCCCTCATTTGCCTAAACTCAGGGTGGTCTGGACACCCTTCCTGTGAACTAGGATTGATCACATAGGTCTGCCGCTAATACTGCTCTACTTCTCCAATTAGAGGCCTACTGACTGTCAGGTATAAATTCCTTATGTGATTTGGATTCATGATTAAACCCAAGCACCTCTGAAGAGCTTGGAAGAACTCATTTGACCCAAAAAATCCCTATACTCCCTTGAAGAAGGTCAGGAACCTAACAGAGGAAGGCAAGAGACATCATCCACAATGACTTATGTTTTTGCCATTTTGGTTTTGGATGCACACATTGGATGTTTCTTTAGATCCATCAGGCACTGAAAATCTAAGCCATAGCCTCTCACAGGGCCAAGAGGCTGATTCAGACACATGGCTTTCCAAAGCAATTTAGCAAAGAGCCACAGGTGATGCCCATTCATTTCCATTTGAAAACTGTTTCCTTCAGGCTTCACAAAGGGGTGGCCTGAGGCAAAGACCTTCCTGACATTCAGGGCAAAAGATCAATAGGTTAGCAAAAGGCCCAAAACAGGGTTTCTCCACTGAGGCTTTTCTGGTCACACTGATATCTGAGTTTTCTGAGATGCTCCAATTCCCTCCAGCTATCCAGAACATAGCCATGTCACAGAGTTTGGAGGTGGTACATATTTTGGACAAAAAACCATGAGCCTATTCTGGAGAGTGGCCAAAATTCAGGAAGAAAACAGAAACTTAGTAAGATAGTAGGTGTTGCCCATCGATAAGGCAACCTGCAGTCCATTACTAAAATGGACAGGATGAATGCTGGGAAGCTTTCTACTAGACAGGACACATCCATTGATGCATTCTCTTTTCTAATGTCTACAACCATGGACACAGTGGGAGACACAGACACAGAAACACTTGCCTTGTCAAAGTTCTTTCTAGAAATAGTCCACTCCAAACCAAACACACCGCCTTTCCTACCTATTCTCAGAACATGAGACAAAACCACAAACTCACACACACACTCAAAAAGGCACCTCCTTCCCCCAAGTAAGTCTGTGACTATCCAGAGTGTCCTTTGACTGGTGGGCCATTTTATGTTCCCCCAAAAAGGCCTGTCTTGTCTTACATCTGGTCTCCTTGTCAAACACTGTGAAGTTGTCAGGAGCCTGTTCTGACCACTACATGTTTTCTCAGGGAAGGCCCGTCTTCAGAACTCTCCTCGCATTTGGCCATCCTCACATCAGTAGGTACCAAAAAAGACAGACTCTGTCCTTGGTAAATCCAAACATGTGAGCCCACTGGGACTGAGACTGGGACTAGCTCTGTGTGCCTGGCTTCCTGGATCCCAAATTCAGAGAGTTCCATCACCAAGGAAGTGAGGTAGGTCACTTATTTCAAGAATTTAATGAGTTCACTGCCTTGGCAACCACTTTGTTATAACAGTTGCTTCCAAGGGTCCCATGAGATGGAGGATACCCTACTTCCTCTGACACTTTCACTAGTTAGAATGGTATATCAACCATATGGAACCAGAAACAGCTCTCCACATTGTCCTGGTTTGGTCCATATTCTCTCCATTAAGAATAGAGAGGCTGATTCAGACACAACCCTTCATCCTGACAAGGTTGTTTGCCACGGAAGATGACTTTTGCTCTCTCAGGTCCTACATAGCTGCCTAATACTTCTCCAGGGATCATTTCTGCTTGGACCATTGAGTTTCTAAGCAGGTGGAAGATCCCCTACATTCCTGTATTGTAAGACAAACTCTGTCCCTGCTCTTCTGTAAAGGTAGATTGAGGGAACAGTGTATGGTTAGGGTTAATAACAGGTTCGATTTTGGTGAGGAGTCATTCTGTTGGATGAATAATGGTATTGGGAACCTGCGACATTTACAAGAATATATAGGTAAAATATAAGTATGGAAACAGAAATCTAGGTATGATTTGAAGCCCAGAAGGACATTGGGACCTTCATTGGGATACTTAGCTTTGAATTGTATTCTGCACAGATGTCTCAGATAAATCGATATACAATGTTATAGGACTTTGTACCTTGGATGATTGAATGTCGAAGAGAACATCCAGGATAAAAGGGATAGTTGATAGTATTAGGAAGACAGTTTGTAAGTTTAAAAAGAAGAGTGAGAATAAGTTTTGGACCAAAAATTCTTTAGCAATAGGGTTTCGGGTAGAGAGTGAATATGAATGTCAGAACGTGTGAAGAATCAGTCACAATGATGAACTGGGGAAAATATGTAGGAAAGCAGATATCCATAGAGACATTAGGAAATCATGCAAAGTGTAAAGTGAGTGATTGGATTAGACATTTTCAATATGATTGAGTTTCAATATATAATCTTAGGAAAAAACAAATATGTAGTCCCCAAAAAGATTGACAAGTGGGAGCATTAGGCAGCCTGGACATGGATGTTTTTAGTAATCCATGTTCATTTTCCATTTAGACATTGGTACAATCATAAGTGTGATGTTTGCATTTTCTGACCAGAATATTACTGTGATAAAATGTATATGTGGATCAGGTAACATGAGTATTTCTTCCACCATTTCTTGGAGCCATATTTTGAAGATGTATAAATTAGTATTGTGGGTAAAAATAGATGTACCCTGTGTCTATGAATATAGAGATAATGCATGAATAGAGCGTAGTGTGAATAAATAATATTACTTGTTCCAACTTTAAATAATGGATTAAATTGATATCTAAAAATATTCAGGAAATCTTATATTGATATACATACATTCATTTCAACCAGTAATACAGCTAATGGTAATATTAGGGTTGTGGTTTATCCTGAAGTGTGTGTGAGTTTTGCTTCAAACTGATTATGGAAATCAAATATAATATTTTTGGAAAGAAGTCTCATGAAAAGACCAGTCAAGAAACATGGAGGAATACTTGTGTTCTGAAGCAGGAAGTGATTGACATTGAAACAAATGTCTAAAAATTTGTGAACTTGTGGATAAAATATATATCCTACGATGTGCATAAACTGCAGAAATAGTAATGTACCATTGTTGAATAAAAATGAACGTCAAATTATATGTCATGTCCCATAGGAGTCTACTTGCGTTGATATTAAACTGGGTCAGTTACTCTAGAAATATTAGGATTTGTGTGCAGCTTTCACTGAAGTCAGTTTTCAGTACTAGGAAACAAATATATATTTCAAGTTGATGAATAATTCTGAGAATAATCTTGTGAAAAATCGATTATAAATCTAAATACATCAACATGAATAAATTTAGGGAGTATATATAAGACACATATATTTCATATTTTGAAAAATCTGGAGAGTATATATATATATATATATATATATATATATATATACACACAAAACATACACACAGACTATAAAAAGTAGCAATACATATGCTAATCGAAATTCATCATTGAATATATATAATTCACATATGCAAAAATAATTATTTTACTGAACATGGATTTTTGTATAATGTATTTCTATTAGGAATCTCACCCATAGGTTGAATTTTTAGTTTCAACAGCGTTTAGGAGGAGGGATCACTTCTCACAATTTGTATCTTCCAAGTCAGACAACACAAAAAAATTAACCTGTGATACCAGGTAGGATTCTATATGTGCATATAAATATACATGTGCTGAATAGTCTATAGAGAAAGGGAGACAGGAATTCACATATTAGTTAATTTTAAAAACACATGGAGAATTATTTTAACCAAAAATTGACTAGATTTATAACACCTACCCTTTATCATGTAAAAGGCAAGTCCAAATATACACCATGCCTCCACTGAACTGCATGTATTTCTATTTTGTTTTGGTTATTTTTCCTCCATCATATTAGGATTAGTAGTCAGAGTCTAGTAGGGTATGGGTTAGTGTCATGGTTTCAGTATTTTGATTGGAAAATAAGAAAATGAATCCAATGTGTATGGAAATATGTGCCACACAAAAATATTCCCACTCTCATCCAGAACAATGAATTGCCATTACCTTCACCCCAAATAAGACACAATTAGAGGAGAAGAGTTAGAAAATCTGTGAATACATATATGGAATGGAACATAATCAGGAGTTCACAACCTTGGAGGTGGTAGAGGAGTTTCCAAAAGTTAGGGTCAGGGTAAACACTCCACAAACATGGAGCTCTGCTGGCCTAAAAACTTCTTGAGAAACTGTCTCTGAGTTCGGGCACTTGAAATATATGTTGTTGTCAGGAGCTTTAGCTTCATTTGTAGTGAGACCATCAAAGATGGGTCTGCATCTATGTGACCTGGAGAACATGGTTTCTTTTTTTTTAATGAACATAAGGGAGCAGTGCTGAATTCTCTCTTTGTAGGTAAACTGTGGCCACTCGGGTCTAAGTGTCTCCCCATGTGGACTGTGAAGCCATTTGGTCATCCTCCACTTTTTGTGGTGTTTCTTGCTGCTGCACTGGGAGTATGGTATTTACTTAATGAAATACAATGAGTTCAACTGGGACAAAATGCTAGAGTGAGTTCTGTCATGTGTGGTGGGTCAGGTTCTCCAGGAGAATGCACCAACAAGTCTTCTATCCAACATAGCTTGTCCCCTTGACCATAGCAACCTGTTTCTTAAAATTGACGTTAAACCTCTCCATATAACGAGATGCCTTTACATATAAGGGTCTGCTGGCTACACTATTTCAGTCACAAGCCATTTGGAAGCCAATGGAAGATTAACATGACCCCACCACAGATATTTTATCACACATCTGCACACCACTGCTCTAGGCCCACTACTCAGCAGGCTCCAACTTACTGGCATCTCTGTTCTACACCATTTTCATAAAACCAAGTCAATTAAGCCACTGTCTGGTACACTCATGATCAGAAACAGGACATCCAAAGATTCTCCAGTGCCACCTGGTCATAGGAATTTCAAATATATCATGGTATTTATCTGGGATTAGGAAGATAGACAGTAGGATTAAAAAGAAGGGTGAGTAAAGGATTTGGACATTAAGTTCTGCTTCTCCAATTTGAGGCGTATTGTCATGCATGGGCGACTCTCATGCCTGGCCTCCAAAAATCCCAACACAATTCATAGCAATACATCTCTAAGGTCATTTCCAAAACTCCGTTTCTAAGGGGAATCACAGCAGAGTTCAAGCCCAGGTGGACCCATTCATCTCTTCCAACCGCCACACAAGTGACCACAATTAAAAACAAAACACTCCCACATGGCCCTCATTTTCTTCCATGTAGACACTCATCATAATCCCTTGCTAGAGGTTTCCATGAGGGACACAGTCCAAGACAGTGTCCAAAATAAGCTCCCTTCCCCCTCATTTGCCTAAAGTCAGGGTGGCCTGGGCACCCTTCCTGTGAACCAGGAGTGATCAAATAGGCCTGCCATTAATGCTGCTCTGCTTCTCGAATTTGAGGCCTACTGACTGTGGGGTTTAGATACTTTATGTGAATTGGAGTCATGAGAAAACCCAAGAATCTCTGGGCTTCCCTCTGCAGGGCTTTGAAGAACCCATTTGAGTGAGTCTAGGAGTTGGACCAAAAGTTCTTTAGCAATAAGGTTTTGGTGAGAGAGTAAATGTAAATGTCAGCACATTTGAAGGGTCATTCCCAATGATGAACTGGAGAAAAGGTATTTGAAAGCAGATATCAATGGAGACATTAGGAAATCAGGCAAAGTACAAAGTGAGTGGTAGGATAAGACATTATTAGCAGGGTTGAGTTTGAATATATAATCTTAGGAAGAAACAGATATGTAGTCACCAATAGGAATAATATTTGAGAGCATTAGGGAACCAGACATGGATGTTGTTAGTAATACATGCACACATTCAATTTAGGCTTTGGTACAGTCATAAGTGTGACCCTTGCATTTTGTGTCAGGAATATTACTGTGATGAAATGTATATGTATATCAGGTGACTAGAGTATTTTTTCCACCATTTCTGAAAGCAATATTTTAAAGACTTATAAATTAGTATTGGGGATACAAATACATAGGCCCTGGGTCTATGAATATAGAGATGATGCCTTAATAGTCCATACTGTGAATAAATAATATAACAGGTTCCACTTTTAATATTGGATTGAATTGATATCTGAAAATACATAAGAAATTTTATGTTGATATACAATCATTCATTCCAAACAGTTACACATCTAATGGTAATAATAGAGTTATGGTTTATCATGATGGGTGTGTGAGTTTGCCCCAAAAGTGATTATGGAAATCGAAAACAATGTGTTCAGAAAGAAGTCTCATGAAAAAACCAGTCAAGAAAGCTGGAGGAATACATGTGTTCTGAAGCAGGAAGTGATTGAAAGTGAAACAAATGCCTATAAATTTGCTAAATTGTGGAAGAAATATATATCGTATGATGTGCATAAAATGAAGAAAACTAATATACCAGTGTTGAATAAAAATGAACGTCAAAATAGACATCATGGAACATAGGAATCTACTTGCACCGATGTTAAACTGGGTAAGTTACTGTAGAAATATAAGCATTTGTATATACCATTCACTGAATTTAGTTTTCAGTACTAGGAAACAGATATGTAGTTCAGGTGGATGAATATTTCTGAGAATAATCTTGTGAAAAGTTGATTAGAAATCCAAATATATGAACATTAATGAATTTAGGAGTGTATAATAAGACACATATATTTTACATTTTGAAAAATCTGGAGAATATATATATATATATATATATATATATATATATATATATATATATATATATACACAAAACCCACACAGAGCAATTAAAAAGTAGCAATATATATGCCAATCAAAATTCATCGTGAAATTTATATGATCCACATATCCAAAAATATTTATTTTACTGAACATGGATTTATATATAATGTTGTTCAACTAGGAAGCTCCCCCATAGGTTGAATTTTCTGTTCCACAATTTGTATCTGTCAAGTTGGCCACCTCACAAGTATGTACGTGTGATGCCAGGTAGGATTCAATATGTGCATATACAAATACATGTGCTTAATAGGCTACAGAGAAAGGGAGACAGGAATTCACATATTTGTTAACTTCAAAAACACACGGAGAACTACTTCAATTAAAAATTGACTAGATTTATAACTCCAAACCTATATATTGCAAAAGGCAAGCCCAACTATACACCACCCCTCCTCTGAACTGCTTGTATTTCTATTCTGTTTGAGTTATTTTTCTCCATCACATTAGGATTAGTAGTCAGAGTCTAGCAAGCTATGGGTTAGTGTCAGGGAATCAGTATTTCGAATGGAAAATTGGAAAATGAACACAATGTGTATGCAAATATGTGCTACACAAAAATCTTCCCATTCTCTTCCAGAAAAATTTATTGTAATTAACTCCGCCCCAAGTAATACAGAATTAGAGAAGAAGAGTTAGAAAATCTGTGAATACATATCTGGAATGGAATATGCTCAGGAGTTCACAACCTTGGAGGTGTTAGAGGAGTTTCCCAAAGTAAGGGACACGGTAAACATTTCTCAAATGTGGAGCTCTGGTGCCCTAAAGACTTCTTGGGAAACTGCCTATGTGGTTGGGCACTTGAAATGTATATTGTTTTCAGGAGCTTTTGATTTCTTTCTAGTGAGACCATCAAAGCTGGGTCTGCATCTATGTGACCTGGAGGACATGGATTCTTATTTTCCAATGTACATGAGGTAGCAGTGCTGAATTCTCTCTTTGTAGGTAAACTGTGGCCATTGTGGGCTAAGTGTCTCCCTGGGGGACTGTGAAGCCATTTGGTCATCCTCCAATTTTCATGGTGTTTCTTGCTGCTGCACTGGGACTTTGGTATTTGCTTCACGATATACAAGGAGTTCAAATGGGACACAGTGGTGGAGGGAGTTCTGTCTTGTGCGGTGGGTCAGGGTTCTCAGGAGAATGCACCAAGCAGGCTTCTATCCCTCATAGCTTGCCCCCTTGTCCATAGAAACCTGGTTCTGAACATTGCCCTGAAACCTCTCCATATAACAATATGCCATTTCATTGAACATTCTGCTGGCTGCACCATGTCAGTCACAAGCAATTTGGAAGCTAATGGCAGATTGACATGGCCTCACAAAGATGTTTTATCATACACCTTCCCACCTCTGCTCTAGGCCCACCACTCAGTAGGCTCCAACTTACTGGTATCTCTGTTCTACACCATTTTTATGAATCCCAGTCAATCAAGGCACTGCCTGATAGATTCATGAATGATGTAGGACATCCAAATGTTCCCAGTGCGACCAGGTCATGGGAAATTCAAAAATTTCATGGTATTTATCTAGGCATTTTTCAAGGATGAAGTTGGAGGCACTGTGGGTTTTAATTCATTCGGGAACCATTAAATGGTGAGGATGCTCATTTCAATGAACGCTATCGAGAACTCTCACAGGCAAGACTTTCCAAAGAGTGGCCAAAAGGTCACATGAAGCCAGGCTCATTGAGGTCTACAATGTGAGGTCCATGTTTGTTTTGATTCTCAACTATGGCTGACATGCCTTTAAGAATAAAATCATGTGATATCCTGGCTGAGATTCCCAGTGCTCTGTGGAAAGGTACCCTGGGCCTATATCTCAGTTTCCATGGGCGACTCTCATGCGTGTCCTCCTAAAATCCCAACACAAGTCATGGCAATACTTCTCTGAGGTCAGTTTCAGAACTCACTCTCTAAGGGGAATCACGCCACTGTTCAAGCCCAGGTGGACCCAGTCACCTCTTCCAACCGCCACACAAATGAAAACAATTGAAACCAAAAAAAATCCCACATGGCAATCATTTAATTTCATATAGACACTGAACATAACCTCTTGCTAGAGGTTTCCATGAGGAGCACAGTACAAGACAGTATCCAAAATAAGCTCCCTTGCCCCTCATTTGCCTAAAGTTTGAGTGGCCTGGACACCCTTCCTGTGAAACAGGAGTGATCCAATAGGCCTGCATTTAATACTGCTCCACTTCTCCAATTTGAGGCCTACTGACTGTGGGATTTAGATTATTTATGTGTATTGGAGTCATGATAAAACCCAAGCACCAATGGGCTAGCCTCTGCAGGGCTTTAAAGAACTCATTAGACCCAAAGGATCCTTATTCTCACTTGATGGAGGTCAGGAAACTTACAGAGAAAGACAAGAGAATTCACCCACAATGACTGCTCTTTTGGCCATTTTGGTGTTGGATGCATACATGGGATCTTTCTTTACATCCATCAGGTGCTGACAATCTAAGCCACAGCCTCACACTGGACCAAGAGCCTGATTCAGACACATTCCTTTCCAAAGCAATTAAGCAAAGAGACACAGGTGATGCCCATTCATTTCCATTTGAAAACGGTTTTCTTCAGGCTTCACAAACGGGTTGGCCTGAGGCAAAGTCCTTCCTGACTCAGGGGAAAAGAACAATTGTTAAGCAAAAGGCCCAACCACGGTTTCTCCACTGAGATGTTAGTAGTCACACTGATATCTGAGTTTTCTGAGATGCTCGCCATTCCCTTCAGCTATCCAGTATATGGCCATGTGACAGAGCTTGGTGGTGGTACATATCTTGGACACAAATCCATGAGCCTATTCTGGAGAGTGGCCAGAATTCAGGAAGAAAACTGGAACTTAGGAAGATAGCAGGTGTTACCCATTGATTATGCAAGCCCTGGTCCATTCATTAATTGGGCAGGATGAATGCTCGGAAGCTTTCTAATAGACAGGACACATCCATTGATGCATTCTTTTTTTCTAATGTCTACAACCACGGACACAGTGAGGTACACAGACATAGAAACACACGCCCTGTGAAACTACTTAGTAGAAACATTTCACTCCAAACCACAAAACCGTCTTTCCTACCTATTCTCAGAACATGAGACAAAACCACAAACCCACACCAACACCCAAAAAGGCACCTGCTTCCCTCAAGTAGGTCTGTGACTATCCAGAGTGTCCTCTGACTTCTGGACCATACTATGTTCTCCCAAAATGGCCTGTCCTTTATCAGATCTGGTCTCCTTGGTCAACTCTGTGAAGTTGTCAGGAGCTAGTGGTGAGCCACTACCTGCTTTCTCAGGAATGGCCCCTCTTCAGAGCTTTTCTGGTATTTGGCCATTCTCACATCAGTAGGTACCAAGAAAGATTGACTCTGTCCTTGGTAAATCCAAACAAGTGAGCCAACAGGGACTGTGACTGAGACTGGCTTGGATGCCTGGCTTCCTGGATCCCATGTTCAGAGAGTTCCATCACCACGGAAGTGAGGTGAGGTCACTTCCTTCAGGAACTGAATGAGTTCACTGGCTTGGCAACCACTTTGTCCTAAC
The DNA here is from genome assembly GCF_048772815.1 of Callospermophilus lateralis. Classification (NCBI taxonomy): domain Eukaryota; kingdom Metazoa; phylum Chordata; class Mammalia; order Rodentia; family Sciuridae; genus Callospermophilus; species Callospermophilus lateralis. Next base: position 642,189 of record NW_027516866.1, read on the forward strand.
AGTTGCTTCCAAGGGTCACATGAGATGGTGGCTGCCCCAACTTCCTGTGACACTTTCACAAGTTACATTGGTATATCAACCATAGGAACCTGGGAACAGCTCTCCACAGAGGCCTGGTTTGGTCCATCTTCTCTACATTAGGACGAGAGAGGCTGATTTGGACACAACCCTTCATCCTGGCCAGGTTGTTTGTCATGTAAGATGACTTTTACTCTCCCAGGTCCTTCATAGCTGCCTACGTCTTCTCCAGAGGACATTTCTGCATGGACCTTTGAGGTTCTCAGCAGGTGGAAGATCCACTACATTCCTGTATTGTAAGACTAACTCTGTCCCTCCTCTCTGTAATGTTAGATTGAGGGGAAAGTGTACGGTTAGTGTTAATAACATTTTCGATTTGGGTTAGGAATCATTCTGCTGGATGAATAATGGTATTGGGAACCTGTGATATGTATGAGAATATATAGGTGAAATACATGTATGAAAACAGAAATCTAGGTAAGTTTTGAAGCCCAGAAGAGAATTGGGCCCTTGATTGGGATACTTAGCTTTGAATTAGGTTCTGCACAGATGTGTCAGATTAATCAATATTCAATGGCCTAGGACCTTGTACCTTGGATGATTGAATGTAGAAGAGAACATCCAGTCAAAAAGGGATAGTCGGTAGTGAAAGGTTAATAAAATAGGTACTTGTCACTTCCTGTTTCTCTGTATGCTTAACAAAACACTTTTGAAATCTTGAGAACTCTTTGATAATTTTGTTCCCAGAATGTGCTCTCCCCAACTGCCAAACTGCATAATGTACTCCCTCACCCGTGTGCACGCACACTGCCCACTCACCCGGACCCATCAATAAACTTTCCTCCCTGCCCTCTCCAAGAAAATTATATAAACTCTGCTTAAGGTGTTCTCAGGGCTCTCATCTCTTTTCAATTGAGCTCTGAGCCCCAGCATGCTGGACCCCCAATAAACCCTTTGCTGTTGCATGTGACAATCTCTTTGTGGTCTCTTCCTCCAAGGCTTGCCCGACCTTTTCATATGGAGGTTCCACTGAAATCCAGCAGCGGCGAATGTGAGACCCCATGTGTCGTGGCTTTCACTATTTGTGTATCTTTCATTATGGGACAGAGCACTTCAATGCCTCTGTCCCTGACCATTGATCACTGGCCCAAAGTCCACATAAGGGCTCAGAATCTTTTTTATTTAGTAAAACACTGGACCTGGAAGACGCTCTGTGCCTCAGAATGACCCACCTTTCGAGTCGGATGGCCTCTAGAAGGATCTTTCTACTTCCCACTAATTTAAAAAGTTAGAGATATTGTCTTTTAGCCAGGGCCACATAGCCATCTGGATCATTCCGCCATATATCTTAACTTTGCAGGACCTCTGCAAATCTCCTCCTCCATGGGTGAAGCCTTTCCTTACCGCTGCCCCTGCTCCTACTCCTTCCCCCATGATCTCTCAAACCCTCTGCTCTTCTTCCTTCTCCACCCTCTGTTCTCCCTGAGTCAAAAGAGTTGACTCTACTGGATTCTCCTCCCCCTCCTTATCCCCTGCCCTCTTCCCCCAATCCCCAACACCCTCTAAGTGATTCCCCTGCTGCTGACTCAGCCTCTCTGCAATTGGAGGAGCACAGCACCCTCCAGATAGCTCCCCAGTGGCACACACAGCCCTTCCTTCCCTTGAGGAAGCTGGCCCGGCATTAGGAACTCGCCAGCAGTGAATAGTTGAAAACACTGGAACTCCCATGATGCTCCCCCTCCATCCCTATGGGCCAAAGATTGACGACGGCCATGGGGGAAAAAATGCAAGCCTACCAGTTTTGGCCATTCTCCTCTTCAGACGTACATAATTGGAAATATAACAATCCCCCTTTTTCTGAGCACCCCACCTGGCACACAGGTCTGGTTGAGTCATTGATGTTTTCACACTAGCCTACTTGAGATGACTGCCAACAACTCATAGGGACTGTCTTCATGACAGGGGATCAAAATAGAATACTCCTGGAAGCTGGAAAAAAATATCCTCTGACCAGATGCGTGACTGACACAACTTCCCAAGATAATCAAAGCCAGCTTTCCTTTGAACCAACCCAACTGTGGCCCCCAAATCTTTGAAGGTAGGGAGCATCTGTTCACTTATCACCGGGCTCTAATAGTGGGTTTCCGTGCGGCCGCTAGGCGACCAACTAATTAGGCCAAGGTAAGAGAGATTATTCAAGGGCCTGAAGAACCTCTCTCTATGTTTCTAGAGAGAATTATGGAGGCATATAGAAGATATACTCCTTTCAATCCTCAGGCAGAGGATCAAAAGTCACCTGTCACAATGGCCTTTATTGGGCAAGCTGCCCCGGATATTAAAAGAAAGTTAAAATGCTTAGATGGATTACAAGATATGACTTTGAGAGATTTAGTCAGAGAAGCCGAGAAGGTATACTTTAAGAGAGAAACTGAGGAAGAGAAGGGAACAAAGGGAGGATAAAAGAAACAAAAGACAGACTAAGGCGCTGACTAAGGTCCTGGTCACAACAACAAATAGGCCAGAAATTAAGAAACAGGGAGACAGGAAGGAATACCTGGGCCCACGCCAGAGGCCACTCCTTGCCTCAGATCACTGTGCCTACTGTAAAAAAAGGACACTGGGCCAAAGAGTTCCCTAGAAAGAGACAGCAACTCCTGCCAGCCATTCTGACTCTTGAGGATGACTCCAAAAGTCGGGGCTATCATCCCCTCCCGGAGCTCAGGGTAACTTTTGAAGTGTAGGGGACCCCAGTAAACTTTGAAGTGGATACAGGGGCAATATACTCAGCCCTTAAGGCCCCATTGGGCCATCTATCAAATAAAAGGTCTCTAGTTCAAGGGGCAAATGGCAGTAAGTATCGGGCTTGGACAACTAAGAGGACCATGGACCTGGGAAAAGGAAAATCCATCAATCCTTCCTAGTAATCACAGAATGCCTGGCCCCATTGATGGGCAGAGATCTGCTCACCAAGCTCTGGGCCAAAATAACTTTTAACCCTGAAGGCAACCAAGTGGGATTTCTAAATCCTTCAGTAAAAACTCCTATAGTCATGGCTCTAACTATGTCAGTAGAAAATGTACATCAACTCACTCAACTTTGTTCAAAGAAACTGCAGGCATTCCTGAAGGATCAAGAACAGAGTTTTCCACTAACCAAATCACAGCAAAAGGACTGAATGGGTAACAAAAGCCTGTCGGGTCCATCAATTGGTTTATGCTTACCCTTCCAAGCTTCCTGGAGGAAAGCACCTAGGAGGAAAAAGACCAGGACAATTCTGGGAAGTGAACTTTACTGAAATTAAGCATGCAAGGTATGGACTTAAATATCTCCTAGTCTTTGTAGATACATTTTCAGGATAGATTAAAGCCTTCCCCACCAAAAAAAAAAGAAAGAAAGAAAGAAAGAAAGAAAGAAAGAAAGAAAGAAAGAAAGAAAGAAAGAAAGAAAGAAAGAAAGAAACAGCACAAATGCTGGTCAAGAAGATCCTGGAAGATTTTTTTCCAAGATACGACCTGCCTAAGGTAACAGAGTCTGATAATGGACCTGCATTCATGACCCAGGTACGTTAGGGGTTAGCCAGTACCCTGGGGATTACATTGTGCTTATAGACCACAGAGTGCAGGACAGGTAGAATGAATGAATAGAACCATTAAAGAGACCTTAATGAAATTAAGCTTAGAGACCGACATAAAAGATTGGACAATGCTTCTGCCTTATGCAATGTTTTATGCAAGAAATTCTCTCTCTGTTTCTTTGTGTAACCTCACCCACTATGAAATTCCCTATGGGGCCCCTATTCCAGTAAGGGACCTAACCCAACTCTAAGACCTAACGATCCCTTCCACACCACCATGCTTGACAGACTTACAGCTGTTGAAAGAACTCAGCGATACCTGTGAAAACAGCTGGCCACTGCCTACCAACCTGGAGATGAGGGGACTCCACATCAATATCAAGTAGGAGACTTTGTCTATGTAAGACAACATCAGGTGTCATCCCTGGAACCCCACTGGAAAGGACCATACCAGGTTCTACTTATAACACCTACAGTGGTAAAGGTAGACAGAATCACTTCCTGGATCCTGGCCTCTCATCTCAAGCCTGCACCCTGTCCAGACTCTGCCTGGAAACTGGAAGAGACTGGTAACCCTTTCAAATTGTGTATTCGCCAGGTGGATGAAGCTATAGAGTCTCTCCTTGACCACCAGTAGTTCTAACCCTCATCAGCCCTTTCAGCAGCGATGGCTGATCACAAATCCTACTGGAGAAGAAGTATAATCTATCTCACATATAGCCCACTTTGGGACCTGGTGGCCATTTCTCCACCCAGACATTTGTTAGCTGGCTATAGGTCTTTCCTATTAGGATATCCCTGATGAAGAGGATCCCACTAAAATTCCATTAAATACCTTTTGTACCATAAATAATGGAAACAAACATTATGGATGTCGGGACAGGTAAGCCAGGTGCAGGTTGGCTAGCCTAGATTACTATGTTTGCCCGGCAGACAATCAAAGCCACAAACAGCAACAGCTGTGTGGAGGAAAAGCCAATTTCTTCTGTAAGTCATGGGGATGTGAGCACACAGGGGCTTCCTGATGGAACCCGAACTCCTCATCAAATTCTGTACACAGCATTGGCCATATGACCAATTAGATAACCAAAACCCATGGCCCCCAGAGGGGTCTCTAGATCCTCAAATACTGTGTGACCTTTTTAACTTCTGCAAGTGCTCAAAAGGGTAAAAGGAGATTCCCCTATGTGGAGGCCTTTTCCCTCCTTCGCTCACATCCTGAACTATGCTTCTCCAATAGATCCTCACCCTCAGCCTTCTTCTCCAGACTATCTGCTGTCACTCCAAACTCAGCAACCTGATTTCTTCTCTTCAATTACTAGATCAAAAACCCAAACCAACACCGGTTCTCAGACCATTGCCCCCTGGCTGAGAAGCAGGTACTGAGGTACCCCTCCACCGACTCACTCCTCTCTTCTCTTGTCACTGCCCGCACTGGGTCCCACCAGGTCCTCTTTCCAGCTAACCCATAGCTCAAACCAGCTGAGGAGAGCCCTCAGACCCTTATCCAAATGTAATGAAAATGGCCTTTAAAGTTGCTCTTTCATCACTGAAAACAGGTTACTAAAAATTTAAAGTCCCTCACAGGCTTTGTGGATACTCACTCCCTTCTTCCCCTCTGCTCTACCTGTTCTACTGCTCAAGTTTTGTTGCTAGGAATATCCCAAACCCCTTTCCCATTATTCTTTTACATCTCTCCTTTCTCATTCTCAGATCCATGAAGCTGCTCTAAGCCCCGACTTCTCTGTCTCCCCCCTCTGTACCAGGCCCACAGAAAAGTTTTCACTGACCTTCTCCAGGAGTCTTCACCATGGCTGACTTTAGGACTTTCAGCAAAAAAGTCCCTATAAACGATTTCAGTGTAGATAACCTTCCTCTTTTAATGTTGCCCTGTTCCACTTGGCCACTGGCTAAAAATAATCAGCACTCCTAAGCTAGACACCCCCTTACTAGTTTTTCACAAAATATGTGAACAATTCCTCTGGCCTTGAAATGGGGCTTCACAGAGATGGCAACATTTCTAAGATAAAGAAGTTACCATCTGGGCTCCATGGTAACAGCTGGCAAGGGGAAAAAAGAAAGGGAAGTAAAAGCTCTCCCCCACCCAGTTGTCCTTGAAAAGTTAACTTGCCCAGAACAGAGAAAAAAAAACAGAAACAAAAACAGCTTTTTGTGAACTTCTGCAGAGTGTGATCTTCTGAGCCACTTCTCTTACATGTTGGGTACAAAATTCTGAAACTACCTAAACTTGGAATTCAGAAAATTAATTGATTACAACCAAAGCAATGCCCTCTGAATCTGGGTGCAACCAAATAGGACTGTTTCACTGTCTTTGGTGCTATCTTAGGTGCCTTGCCTTGTCCGTCCCTACAACAGTATAATTCTATATACTAAAACATTGTTGATGTTTTCATGAAATGAAAAACGGATGTGATTAATTGTGTAATGGTGCATATGTTACCCAGAATGCTCTATCATGACGCAGGTTCATTTGAAGATCGAATAGGTGGGACATACAACCCGGTTTCACTGGGAACATATGTCCCTCACTTTAGCCATCCTATAAAGAATAGGAGTTGCCACAAGGGTGGGCACAGGAACCACTGCCCTGGTCCATGGGACACAACAAATGACCCAGATAGAAGCAGAAATAGACCAAAACTTAAATATATTAGAAACCTCCATAACAGCTTTGCAGGAATCTTTAACCTCTCTCTCTGAAGTTCTTTTACAGAACAGTTGAGGGTTGGACCTCCTCTTCATGAGTGAAAGGGACCTTTGTGCTGCATTGAGGGAAGAATGTTGTGTGAAGTTGTCAGAAGCCAGTGGTGAGCTACTACCTGCTTTATCAGGAAAGGCCCCTCTTCTTAGCTTTCCTGTCTTTTGGCCATCCTCACATCAGTAGGTACCAAGAAAAACAGACTCTGTCCTTGGTAAATCCAAAAAAAGTGAGACCACTGGGACTGGGACTGGGACTGGTTGTGCTTGCCTGGCTTTCTGAATCCCACGTTTAGAGAGTTCCATCACCCAGGACGTTATGTGAGGTAACCTCAATCAGGAAGTGAATGAAGTCACTGCCTTGGCAACCACTTTGTCCTAAGAGTTGCTTCCAAGGGTCCCATGAGATGGAGGGTGCCCCTACTTCCTGTGACATTTTCACATGTTGGAATGGTATATCAACCATAGGCACCCGAGAACAGCTCTCCACACAGGCCTAGTTTGGTCAATCTTCTCTACATTAAGATGAAAGAGGCTGATAAAGACACATCCCTTCATTCTGACCAGGTTGTTTACCATGGAAGTTAAGTTTTCCTCCCTCAGGTCCTTCATAGCTGCCTACAACTTCTCCAGAAATCATTTCTGCATGGTCCTTTGAGGATCTCAGCAGGTTGAAGATCCCCTACATTCCTGTAGTGTAAGACCAACTTTTTCCCTGCTATTCTGTAAAGTTACATTGAGGGAACAGTGTATGGTTAGGGTAATAACAGGTTTTATTTGGGATAGGAATCATTCTGCTGGATGAATAATGGTATTGGGAACCTGTGATATTTACAAGAATATATAGGTGAAATATAAGTATAAAAACAGAAATCTAGGTAAGATTTGAAGCCCAGAAGAGCATTGGGCAAGTGATTGGGATACTTAGCTTTTAAATATCTTCTAAACAGATGTCTCAGATAAATCGATATACAATGGCATAGGACCTTGAAAATTGGATGATTGAATGTAGAAGAAAACATCCACTCATATAGGCATAGTTGGTAGGATTAGGAAGATAGTCAGTAGGTTTAGGAAGAAAAGTGAGTATAGGATTTGGACAAAAAGTTCTTTAGCAATAGGGTTTGCGGTAGAGAGTGAATGTAAATGTCACCACATGTGAAGAGTCAGACACAATGATGAACTGGGGAAAATATATGGGGAAGCAGATATCAATGGAGATATTAAGAAATCAGGCAAAGTATAAATTGAGTGATAGGATTAGACATTTTCAACAGGGTAGAGGTTGAGTATAAAATCTTAGAAAGAATCAAATATTTAGTCACCAATAGGATTGACATTTGAGAGAATTAGGCAATCTGGACATGGATATTGTTAGTAATCCATGCACACTTTCCATTTAGGCTTTGGCACAGTCATAAGTGTGAACTTTGCATTTTGTTTCCAGAATATTACTGTGATAAAGTGCATATGTAGATCAGGTGACATGAGTATTTCTTCCACCATTTCTGTGGGCAATATTTTGAAGGTGTATAAATTAGTATAGGGTGTACAAATAGGTGTTCCCTGTGTCTAGGAATATAGATAAAATGAATGAATAGACCATACTGTGAATAAATAATATTACTGGTTCCAACTTTAAATATTGGATTGAATTGATATTTACAAATTTACAGGAAATCTTATATTGAGATACATACATTCATTACAACCATTTATACATCTAATGGTAATATTAGGTTTATGGTTTATCATGAAGAGTGTGTGAGTTTTGCTTTAAAAGTGATTATTGAAATCTAAAATAAAATGAAGTATCATGAAAAGAGCAGTCAAAAAACATAGAGGAATACTTGTGTACTGAAGCAAGAAGTGATTAAAAGTGAAACAAAAGCCTATCAATTTGCAAAATTGTGAATGAAATATATATCCTATGATGTGCATAAACTGAAGAAATAGTCATGTAACAGTGTTGAATAAAAATGAAGGTCAAAATACACATCATGTCCCATAGGAATCTACTTGCATTGATGTTAAAGTGGGTCAGTTACTGTAGAAAAATTAGGACTTCTATGCACCATTCACTGAATTTTGATTTCAGTACTAGGATACAATATGTATTTAAGGTGGATGAATATTTCTGAAAATAACTTTGTGAACATTTGGTTATAAATCCACATTCATGAATATGAATGCATTTAGGGATTGTATAATAAGACACATATATTTTACATTCTGAAAAATCTGGAGAGTGTGTGTGTGTATGTATATATATATATATATATATATATATATATATATATATATATATATAGAGAGAGAGAGAGAGAGAGAGAGAGAGAGGCATTAAAAGGTAGCAATATATATGCCAATCGAAATTCATCATGAAATATATAACATCCACAGATCCAGAACTATTCATTTTACTGAACATGGATTTATGTATTATATTGTTCAACTAGGAAGCTCACCCATAGTTTTAATTTTCAATTCCAACAACGTTTAGGAGGAGTGACCTCTTCTAAAAATTTGTATCTGCCAAGTCAGCCATCTAGCAAAAATGTACATGTGATACCAGGTAGGATTCTATATGTACATACAAAAATACATGTGCTGAATAGGCTACAGATAAAGGGAGATAGGAATTCACATATTTGTTAACTATAAAACACATGGAGAACTATTTCAATTTAAAATTGACTAGATTTATAACACCTACCCTTTATCATGCAAAAGGTAAATCCACCTATACACCATGCCTCTCTAAACTGCTTGTATTTCCATTCTGTTTGGGTTCTTTTTCTCCATCACTTAAGATTGCTGCAATCTGGCTGGGCACAATTCAGGAGCCACTTGTCAAAAGAAACTAACCTTACTTTTAGAACCACACATGACTAAAAATTAGCTCCTCGGGAAAAACCCTCAGAGCCCAACTGCCACTACTGGCTTCCCACAAGCTCTCAACCTCCACACTCCTTCTCTTGAGGTCGATTGGCTGGGTCGTGTGGGCAGAGCCCAAAAAGTCCCACAATGAGCAGCTCCGTTGTCTGAAAGGGTGGGGAAACAGCCCAATGGCATTACCACAGAGGAGCCAATCAGCTAGATATTGCTGGGGCTGCTGTGAGCCAATCATCAGCTTGCAGTCTGAAAGGGTGGGGAAACTGCTCAATGAGCATCTCCAATGAGCATCACCGCAGAGGAGCCAATTAGCTTGATGTTGCTGGGGCCGCTGTTAGCCAATCATCAGCTGGCAGTCTGAAAGTTTGTTTGGCCCCTTGGGCTGTGCCTCTCAACACCTCCCCCTCTCTGTTTAAAGAACAAGCATGTGGCTTAGGGACCATGCCTGCCTTAGGTTGTCCAATAGTACATATGGTGCTTACCCATTATCGAATGAGCTGACCTCAAGGTATCAGCCTCCAGTCTTAGATTGGTATCATTGCAATTGGATCTTACCCGTCACTAGCTACAGGTCCAGTATACAGTCACACCTGTGGAGAGGTCTTTGTACCAGCGGGGGGTGAGGTTCTTTGTCTCACCTCTGTTGGCCCCCAAATTTTAGCTGAACAACCATGACAGCAGAAGGGAGGAAGATACACCAAGCCATTTGACGGCTCCTTTTGGAAAAATTGTACCACCGATGACATCATCAGCAAAAATACCCCAACACTACCACAAGTCAATTCACCAACATATTGTTCACAATGCATGCAGGTGAGTTCACAATGCATACAGGTGATACATAGTCCAGGCAAGTTCTGCAAGCAGTTCAGTGATGGCTATTGCAGAAGCTGTAGATTGGTTTTATCTTTGTCTTTACAGGCACTGGGATGAAGATAGGAATTTTGGCAATAGTGGCCAAAGAAAAATTATGTAACATTCCAGAAGGTACTAAAAGAAAACAATTTTCTTAACAATTTACATTGTCTTGAAGAGAATTATTAAATATAATGAAAAGAAAAGGTGAAAGTAAACAAACAGATCTGTTAACCTCCTTTTTTGTACACATTTTAAAACAATCCTCAACAGGTGTTTACCCAATTTAAATTAAAACATTTACATCAAGTGTATAAAAATATATTTGGATCCATTTTTTCATGAGCGCTCATCATATATGATGTATGTACATACGTACATTCAAACATATAACAAAAAACACAAGTGTGCACACGTAATATAATACATACAACACATAACATAAGAGTAAAGGCCTTATAAAATTTTACAGGTGAAATCTCCATTGCAATGTCTAAAAACTCTATAGTCCAAAAATAGAACTGATCAGCAAAACATTAACCTAGGTTTGTATGAGCTCAAAAAACAAAATAGAACTTCATGACATGGGAAAGGGTAATAATAAAATAGATATTGAAAAAAGCATCCTGGATTTGTCACAGATGTAAGAATAGCCAAACTGGAGTTCTGGATATCAGCTGTTATGGATTTGAGCCAAATCATATTCTTTTAATCTGTAGAAATCGCTTTAGTTAGTCTCTCTGGAATCCAAATCGGCTGCTGTTCTCCCTGTGGAAACACACAAACAGACCTCCAACTCCAGACAATTACTGGGTCAGGAAATTTCCATTGTCCTGTTAGAATATCCTTCCAAAGTACCTTGGGCTTATGTACATTTTTTGGACACATATGCCTTTCCACAGGACTAAGCCCTGATGAATCCAAATTTCCAAAGTTTAGAGTAAAAAGGGTTATTTTAAGTTTATCTTTGGGGAATATATACCCCTTCCCAATTCCCTTTTTTTCGTTTAATTAGTACGTTTTAATAGTTTGATGAGCTCATTTAACTATGCCTTGTCCCTGCGGATTGTATGGGATTCCTGTTATATGAGTAATGCAAAATGATGAGCAAAATTCTTTAAAAGAGGTAAAAGTATAACCAGGGGCAACATCTGTTTTTAACTGTTTTGGAATGCCCACAGTGGCAAAATTTTGTAAGCAATGAGCTATAACATCTTTAGTTTTTTTTCTCCGGCATGAAGGGAGTCCATCAAAAATTCAGAAGAAGTATCCACTGTAACATGCAAATATTTTAATTTTCCAAATTCTGGCAAGTTTGTGATGTCCATCTGCCAAATATGGTTAGGTATCAATCCTCTAGGATTGACTCCAAGATTAACTTGTGGTAAAATGGTCACACAATTTTGACATTGTTTTATTATTTGTCTAGCTTGTTCCTTAGTTATTTTAAAGCGCTTATGTATAGTATTAGCATTGACATGGAATTTTTTATGAAAATTTGTAGCTTCTTCTACTGTAGAGAAAATATGTATGTCATGCGTAGTTTTATCTGCTAAATCATTACCCAAACTAAGGGCTCCAGGCAATCCTGTATATGTCCTGATATGCCCTATAAAGGACGGATCTTTTCTGTCCGAGATTAGACTTTGTATAGTGGAAAGAAAAGAGAAAACAGGAGAGGAAGGGGAAATTTGTTTCTTCCTAAGATTATATATTCAAACTCAACCCTGTTGAAAATGCATAATCATATCACTCACTTTATACTTTGCCTGATTTCATTATGTCTCTAAAGATATGTGGTTTCCTGCATATTTTCACCAGTTCACCATTGTGACTGACCCTTCACATGAACTTATGTTCACTTTCACTCTCTAACCACAACCCTAATGCTCCAGAACTTTTGTTCCAAATCCTATACTCACTCTTCTTCCTAAACCAACTCTGTACCTAATTCTACCTACTATCCGTTTTTGACTGGATGTTCTCTTCAACATTCAATCATCCAAGCTACAAGGTCCGATGCCATTGTATATCTATTTATCTGAGACATCTGTACACAATGTAAATCAAAGTTAAGTATCCCAATCAAGGGCCCAATGCCCTTCTGGGCTTCAAAATTACCTAGATTTCGGTTTTAATTAATATATTTAACCTCTATATTTTTATAAATATCTCAGGTTCCCAATACCATTATTCATCCCGCAGGATTATTCCTAACTCAAATCAAACATTTTATTAGCCCTAAGAATACACTGTTCTATCAACCTAATTTTAAAGAAAAGCAGGGACAGAGTTGGTCTTACAATACAGGAATGTAGGGGATCTTCCACCTGCTGAGAACCTCCAAAGTCCATGCAGAAATGAATCCTGGAGAAGATATAGTCAGCTATGAAGGATCTGCAAGAGCAAAAGTCATCTTCCATGGCAATCACCCTGGTCAGGATGAAGGGATGTGTCTGAATCAGCCTCTCTCTTCTTAATGTAGAGGAGATTGACCAAACCAGGCCTGTGTGGATAGCTATTCCCGGGTTCCTAAGGTTGACATACCATTCTAACTTGTGAAAGTTTCAAAGAAAGTAGGGGAAGCCTCCATCTAATGGGACACTTGGAAGCAACTATTAGGACAAAATGGTTTACAAGGCAGTGAATTTATTCAGTTCCTGAAGGGAGTGACCTCACCTCACTTTCTTGGTGATGGATCTCTCTGAACTTGGGATACTGGAAACCAGGCACATAGAGCCAGTCCCAGTCCCAGTCCCAATGGGCTCACTTGTTTGGATTTACCAAGGACAGAGTCTCATGTTCTGAGAATAGGTAGGAAAGGTGGTTTGTTTTTTTGGGTTGAACTGTTTCTAGTAAGACGTTTGACAAGGCGAGTGTTTCTATGTCTGTGTATCCCACTATGTCCGTGGTTGTAGACATTAGAAAAGAGAATGCATCAATGGATTTGTCCTGTCTTGTAGAAAGCTTCCCAGCATTCATCCTGCCCAATTAATGAATGGATTGCAGCTTTCCTTAAGGATGGGCAACACCAACGATCTTAGTAATTTCCAATTTTCTTTCTGAATTCTGGCCAATCTCCAGAATAGGCTCATGGTTTTGTGTCCAAGATATGTACCACCTCCAAGCTCTGTGACATGGCCATGTACTGGATAGATGAAGGGAATGGCGAGCATCTCAGAAAACACAGATATCAGTGTGACCAGTAAACTCTCAGTGGAGAAACCCTTCTTTGAGCCTTTTGCTTACATAATGTTCTGTTGCCTTGAATGTCAAGAAGTTCTTTGTTTCGGACCACCCCTTTGTGAAGCCTGAAGAAAACAGTTTTCAGATGGAAATGAATGGGCATAACCTGTGGCTCTTTGCTTAATTGCTTTGGTAATGGATGTGTCTGAATCCAACTCTATGCCCTGTGTGAGGCTGTGTCTTAGATTCTCTGCAACTGATAGATCTAAAGAAAGATCCCATGTGTGCATCCAAAACCAAAATGGCCAAAAGAGCAGTCATTGTGGGTGAAGTTTCTCTCCTTCCTCTGTTAGGTTCTTGAGGTCCATCAAGTGAGAATTGGGATCCTTTGGGTCAAATGAGTTTTTCAAAGCACTGCAGATGTGGTTGGGTTTTCTTATGACTGAAATTCACATAAAGAATCTACACCTGACAGTCAGTAGGCCTCAAATTGCAGAAGAAGATCAGTATTAATGGCAGGCGTATTTGATCAATCCTGGTTCACTGGAAGGGTTTCCAGGCCACCCTGACTTTAGGCAAATTAGCGGCAAGGGAGCATGCTTTGGACACTGTCTTGGGCTATGCCCCTCATGGAAACGTCCAGCCAGAGGTTATGATGAGTGTCTATATGGAAGAAGATGAGGGCCATTGGGGAGTGTTTTGGTTTTAATTGTGGTCATTTGTGTGGCATTTGGAAGAGATGACTGTGTCCACCTGGGCTTGAACTCTGGTGTGATTCCCCTTAGAGACTGAGTTCTGGAACTGAGCTCAGAGAAGTATTGCCATTAATTGTGTTGGGATTTTATGAGACCACGCATAAGAGTCGCCCTTTAAACTGAGATCTAGCATTGAAGTGCTCTGTCCCATAATGAAAGATCCACAAACAGTGAAAGCAACGACACATGAAACAGACAAGACAAGACAATAAAGACAGGCAATGGACGTCCAACACTGAGATCAGGACTGAGTAGCCGGCAATAACCAATGGGCTGGCAATACCGAATCCAAAACAAAATATCACTGAGTCGAGGAATCTATTATAACTAAATTTCTCAAGTCCTCTGGGGCGTCCTCCAGGAACGTGGCCTGTGGCTCTGTGACACGTCTGTCAGCCACTGTCGGAGAGAGCTCACACTCTTCATCAATAGCCATTTTTCCAAGTCCTAACCTGAAACCTGAAACCAGGAATAGGAGACTTACTTACCCCAAGAGTAGCCCGTTGGGGTCTCTCATCCGCCGCTGCCAGATATCAGTGGAAACTTCATGTGTAAAGGTCGGGCGTGCATTGGAGGAAGAGACCACCAAGAAACTGACTCATGAAACAGCAAAGGGTTTATTGGAGTTCCAGCATGCTGGGGCTCAGAGCTCACTTGAATACAGCAGAGAGCCCTGAGAAGAGCTTGAGCAGAGCTTATATACTTTCCTTGCCGAGGGCAAGGAGGGAAGTTTATTGATGGGTCAGTGGGAGTGGGCAGTTTGCATGAAACCAGGTGAGAGAGTAAATTCTGCAGTTTGAAAACTGGGGACAGCACATTCTGGGAACAAGATTAGCAAACAGTTCTCAAGATTTCAACAGTGTTTTGTTAAGCATAGAGAAAAACAGGAAGTGACAAGTACCTATTTAATTAACCATTCAATAACAACTATACCTTTTTAAATGGATGTTCTCATCTACATTCAATCTTCCAAGGTACAGGGTCCTATGACATTGTATATCAATTTACCTGAGACATCTGTGCAGAACGTAATTCAACGCTAAGTATCCCAATTAAGGGCCCAATGCCATTCTGGGATTCAAATCTTACTTAGATTTCTGTTTTCCTACATATATTTCAACTATATATTCTTATACATATCGCAGCTTCTCAATAGAATTATTCATAAACAGAATGATTCCTAACCCAAATCAAACATGTTATTAACCCTAACCCTACAGTGTTCCCTCAATCTAACTTTAAAGAAGAGCACGGACAGAGTTGGTCTTATAATACAGAAATGTAGGGGATCTTTCACATGCTGAGAACCTCAAAGGTCCATGGAGAAATAAGCCATGGAGAAGATGTAGGCAGCTATGAAGGACCTGAGACAGCAAAAGTCATCTTCCATGGCAAACAACCTGGTCAGGATGAAGGGATGTCTCTGAATCTGCCACTCACACCCTGTGAACTGCGCCACTTCACAGGTGAATAACGAGTTAGAACGACAAAAAATTATCTTGTTAGGATCTTACAGAAAAATGGGTGTGCACCGAAACCTAGAAGAATGATTTCCACCAATGAGGTCCGGTAATTGAGTCTGAAACACGAGCCAAATGTGCGACCGGAGATCCGGGCTGACAAATCTGTGTGGCCTGCCCCATGGCTAGAGACAGCAGGGCACCACCTAGAAGCGACCAGCCGGCAGGGAGAAACTTTGCTGCAGATTCTGTGGAATCCTGCTGGCTGACCTCCAACTGAGCCCCGGGCTGAGTTTGGGATTTCAGACGGGGAAGGAAGTGCTACAGTTCTATCCCCCCACAATAAAAACTCCACCAAGGAAACCAACGGCCACCATCTTGGAGAGCAGAAGTAACCATCGCCACTCTCCAACAGATTGCAACAATAAAACAGGTTTGTGTTACTCAGCTCATCTCCCATACAGCAGGGAATTCACATAAAATCTCTCTTAGGCTTTCCATTGGAGAGATTATCAGAGAGAGCCTGCATAAAGACGTCGGGAAAACTAGAGGCACCTGACCTTCAACTTCCCCTCCCATCAGCGGCGAAAACGAAACCTGTCTAGCCAGAGCTGGGAGAGGGGCAAGAGGAAAAAATCAAAACAATAGAGTGCCGGGGTTCCCCATAGACACCATCCACACCCAAGAAACGGCACGCCCAGAGGACAGTATGAGCTGCCGAGAGGCATCACTCAGGGGAAATCTGGTCTAGCACGAGAAACCAGGACTAGCAGGAGATAACAGGGGACTAGAGGCCAGGCCCGCATGACTGGGCGGCTGGAGAACGCCCGCCCACTGGTCACAAACAGCCCGCTGCTGGTGCGAATGGGTGGCTGGTGCCCGCCTGCCTACCAGCGACCAATCGCCCGCTGGCTGTACGTGCAACTGGGTGGCTAGAGATCTCCCGCCCACCAGTGACAGCCCACCCGCTGACTGTGTGACTGGACAGCTGGAGACCGCCCGCCCGCCGGCGACCGGGAGTTGAAAACAAACAGAGACAGATCAGTCCCAGCCCACTCCCATTTGAACACCCTGGCAAGGAGCCTGGGGCCCGCCATAGCAGACAGGTGACATCACTGGAGCTCGGCCATCGCAATTCCTTCCAAGCAGAATTCACTTTAGCAGGCATAGTGTACCAACACAAAGGAGAGACAACAGATATATTAAACCAAAACAAATCTATAGAATAGAGCAGAAAAACAGCAATCAAATAGAGATGGAAAACAACGTGAACATCATGA
Organism: Callospermophilus lateralis; assembly: GCF_048772815.1. Taxonomy (NCBI): domain Eukaryota; kingdom Metazoa; phylum Chordata; class Mammalia; order Rodentia; family Sciuridae; genus Callospermophilus; species Callospermophilus lateralis. Next base: position 658,930 of record NW_027516866.1, read on the forward strand.
AAAAACAAAGGAAAAAAATGTGTACAAACAATGCAGGACAACTTAATTCTACAGGAGGACCTAGAATCATCAGAAACAGGGATAGGGAAAAAACTCAAGGCTTACCTAACTCAGATGGAAAGGGATATTAGAGAATACATGAATCAGCAAGTCCTAGCAATAAAAGTATATTTTGAAAATGAATTAAACAAATTCAAATGGCAAAGAACAAGCTTTACCAGGAGATAGAGATCTTAAAAAAAAATCAAACAGTAATCCTAGAAATGCAGGAAACTATTAATTAAAACTCAAATGAGAATATTACAAATAGACTAGATCAAATAGAAGTCAGAACATCAGATAATGACGACAAAGTTTATCAACTTGAAAAGAATATAGTCAACACAGAAAAGATGCTTAAGTCCCAAGAGCAGTCTATTCAAAAGATATGGGATGTCATAAAAAAAACAAATTTCACAGTCATCGGGATAGAAGAAGCCATAGAGATTCAAACCGAAAGAATGGACAACATATTAAATGAAATAATTCTAGAAAACTTCCCAGAGATGAAAGATGGAATGGATTGCTAAATCCTTGAAGCCTACAGGACCCCAAACATTCAAAACCATAATAGACCAACTCCAAGACATATAATTATGAAGATAGCCAACATACAGAACAAGGAGAGAATATTAAAAGCTACGAGAGAAAGGAGGCGGATTACATTCAGGGGTAAACCAATTAGATTAACGACTGATTTTTCATCACAAACTTTGAAAGTGAGAAGATCCTGGAACAATGTATTTCAAACACTGAAAAATAATGAATTCCAACAAAGAATACTGTATCCAGCAAAATTAAGCTTCAGATTTGACAATAAAATTAAAATCTTTCACAATGAATAAAAACTAAAAGAATTCACCCCCATAACACCAGCACTGCAAAGGATTTTGGGCAAAATACTACAAGAAGAAGAATTGAAAAATAGTGCCCCAAACTAACAGTGGGAGGTATCTCAGTAAAGGGGGAGGAAAATAACCAAAAAGTAAAAACTAGCCAAACTAAAATAAATAAATAAATTAACATGAATGGATGTACAAATCATATTTCAATTGTAACCGTAAATGTTAATGGCCTAAATTCACCATTCAAGAGACATAGGGTAGTAACCTGGATCAAAAAAACAAATCCAACAACATGCTGCCTTCAGGAGACTCATATGATAGGTAAAGACATACACAGGCTGAGAGTAAAAGGTTGGGAAAAATCATACCACTCACAGGGCACACGGAAGCAAGCAGGAGTGGCCAAACTCATATCAAATACAATCAACTTCAAACCTACGTTAATCAAAAGGGATAAAGAAGGACACTATATAACGTTAAAAGGAACCATCCACCAACATAACATAACAATTACCAATTTGTATGCAGCAAACAAATGAGCTGCCACACTCATAAAACAAACTCTTCTCAAGTTCAAGAGTCAAATAGACTACAACATAATAATTATAGGTGACGTCAACAGACCGCTCTCACCATTAGACACATCCTCTAGACAAAAACTGAATAAAGAAACTATAGAACTCAACAGCACAATCAATAACCTAGACTTAACCGACATATTTTGAATATATCAACCATCATCAAGTGGATACACCTTCTTATCAGCAGCAGATGGATCCTACTCAAAGATAGACCATATATTAGGTTATAGGGCAACTCTTAGTAAATATAAAAGCGTGGAGATAATACCATGCACCATATCAGATCATAATGAAATGAAACTGGAAATCAATGATAAAAGAAGGAAGGAAAAATCCTACATCACATGGAAAATGAACAATATTCTACTGAATGATCAATGGGTTACAGAAGACATTAAGGAGGAGACAAAAAAATTCTTAGAGACAAATGACCATACAGACACAACCTACTGTAATCTATGGGACACAATGAAAGCAGTTTTAAGAGGAAAATTCATTTCTTGGAGTTCTTTCCTCAAAAAAAGAAAAAAAAACAACAAATAAATGAACTCACACTACACCTCAAAAACCTAGAAAAGGAAGAGCAAAACAACAGCAAATGTAGTAGACGACATTAAAATAAGAGCAGAAATCAACGAAATTGAAACAAAAAATCATTGAAAAAATTGATAAACTAAAAGTTGGTTCTTTGAAAAAATAAATAAGATTGATAGGCCCTTAGCCATGATAACGAAGAGAAGAAGAGAGAGAACTCAAATTATTAACATAGGGGGTGAAAAATGCAATACCACAACAGACACTACAGAAATATAGAAGATAATTAGAAAGTATTTTGAAACCCTATATTCCAATAAAATAGAAGATAGTGAAGATATCAATAAATTTCTTAAGTCATATGATCTGCCCAGATTGAGTCAGGAAGACACACACAATTTAAACAGACCAATGACAAAGGAAGAAATAGAAGAAGCCATCAAAAGATAACCAACGAAAAAAAGCCCTGGACCGGATGGGTAAACAGCGGAGTTCTACAAAACCTTCAAAGAGGAATTAATACTGATTCTTTTCAAGCTCTTTCAAGAAATAGAAAAAGAAGGAGCTCTTTCAAATTCATTCTATGAGGCCAAAATCACCCTGATCTTGAAATCAGACTAAGACACTTCAAAGAAACAAAACTACAGACCAATATCTCTAATGAACTTGGATACAAAAATTCTCAATAAAATCCTGATGAATCGAATACAAAAGCATATCAAAAAAAATTGTGCACCATGATCAAGTAGGATTCACCCCTGGGATGCAAAGCTGGTTCAATATACGGAAATCAATAAATACTATTCACCACATCAATAGACTTAAAGACAAGAACCATATAATCATCTCGATAGATACAGAAAAAAACATTTGACAAAGTACAGCATCCCTTTATGTTCAAAACACTAGAAAAACTAGGGATAACAGGAACTTACCTCAACATTGTAAAAGCTATATATGCTAAACCTCAGGCTAGCATCATCCTAAATGGAGAAAAACTGAAGGGATTGCCTCTAAAATCTGGAACAAGACAGGGATGCCCTCTATCACCACTTCTATTCAATTTAGTTCTTGAAATTCTAGCCAGAGCAATTAGACAATAGAAATTAAAGGCATAAAAATAGGAAAACAAGAACTTAAATTATCACTATTTGTGGATGACATGATAATATATATAACAGACCCAAAAGGGTCTACAAAGAAACTGCTAGAGATAATAAATGAATTAAGCAAAGTGGCAGGATATAAAATCAACACGCATAAATCAAAGGCATTTATGTATATCAGGAGCAAAACTTCTGAAATGGAAAGGAGGAAAACCACTCCATTCACAATATCCTCAAAGAAAATAAGATACTTGGAAATCAACCTAACAAAAGAGGTGAAAGATTTATATAATGAAAACTACAGAACCCTAAAGAGAGAGATAGAAGAAGATCTTAGAAGATGGAAAAATGTACCCTGTTCATTAATAGGCAGAACTAACATCATCAAAATGGTGATATTACCCAAAGTTCTCTACAGGTTAAAATGGATGCCAATCAAAATCCCAACGGAATTTCTTGTAGAAATGATAAAGCAATCATGAAATTCATATGGAAAAACAAAAGACCCAGAATAGCAAAAGCAATTCTAAGCAGGAATTTGAATCTGGAGGTATAGCGATACCAGAGTTCAAACTGTACTACAAAGCAATAGTTATAAAAGCAGCGTGGTACTGGTACCAAAACAGGCAGGTGGATCAGTGGTAGAGAATAGAGGACACAGAAATCAATCCACAAAATTACAACATTCTTACATATGATAAAGAGGCTAAAAGCATATTGGGAGATGGATAGCATCTTCAACAAATGGTGCTGGGAAAATTGGAAATCCATATGCACCAAAATGAAACTGAATCCCTTTCTCTCGCCATGCACAAAAGTTAACTCAAAATGGATCAAGGAGCTAGTGATGAAATCAGAGACACTGCATGTGATAGAAGAAAAAGATGGCTATGATCTACATACTGTGGGGTCGGGCTCCAAATTCATTAATAGGACACCCATAGCCCAAGAGTTAATAACAACAATAAACAAATGGGACTTACTTAAACTAAAAAGTTTTTTCTCTGCAAGAGAAACAATAAGAGAGGTAAATAGAGAGTCTACATCCTGGGAACAATTTTTTACCCCTCACACTTCAGATAGAGCCCTAATATCCAGAATATACAAAGAACTCAAAAAATTAAACAATAAGATAACAAATAACCCAATCAACAAATGGGCCAAGGACCTGAACAGACACTTCAGAGAGGAGGACATACAATCAATCAACAAGTACATAAAAAAATGCTCACCATCTCTAGCAGTCAGAGAAATGCAAATCAAAACCACCCTAAGATACCATCTCACTCCAGTAAGATTAGCAGCCATTATGAAGTCAAACAACAATAAGTGTTGGCGAGGATGTGGAGAAAAGGGTACACTTGTACACTACTGGTGGTACTGAAAATTGATAAGGCCAATTTGTAAAGCAGTATGGAGATTTCTTGGAAAGCTGGGAATGAATGCACCATTTGACCCAGCTATCACCCTTCTCGGACTAGAGGGTCTTAACAGAGCATACTATAGGGATACTGCCACATCAATGATCATAGCGCCACAATTCACAATAGCTAGACTGTGGAACCAACCTAGATGTGCTTCAATAGATGAATGGTTAAAAAACTGTGGCATCTATACACAATGGAGTATTACTCAGCACTAAAAAATGGCAAAATCATAGACTTTGCAAGGAAATGGATGGCATTAGAGCAGATTATGCTAAGCTAAGCTAACCAATCCTTAAAAAAATGCCAAATGTCTTCTTTGATATAAAGAGAGCACCTAAGAACAGAACAGGGAGGAAGAGCATGAGAAAAAGATTAACATTAAACAAAGACGAGTGGGGGGATAGAAAGGGGGAGAGAGGTTGTGAGGGGAAATGGGGGGAAAATAATGGAGAGAATTGAACAACAGCAGATGAGGTAGAGAGGAAAGATGGGAGGGGAGGTGAGGGGGGATAGTAGGGGATAGAAAGGTAGCAGAATACAACATCACTATTATGCCATTATGTACAAATGTGAATGTGTAACCAATGTGCTTCTACAATTCGTATTTGGGGAAAAATGGGAGTTCATAACCCAATTGAGTCAAATGTATGAAAGATAATATATCATGAGTTTTGTAATGTTTTGAACAATCAATAAAAATAAATAAATAAATAAAGGTTTAAAATTGAGTGGCAAGAAATCAGCTAAAAAAGTGTTGAGATGCATTCATTTTGCTAAGCAGAAACTTTGTTTTGTGTAGTTGTATCTATCACAAATTTATTTTACCAGAAAACTGGCTTTTGAAAATACACTTAATTGAGATTAAAGGATAATCCACCTACCTTCATGAAAAATTCATAGTATTTCTTATATTTTTCATATTTCATTTTTTGGTAAATATTTTGTCATGGACCAGGTCTAGTCTTAGGCTATTCTTTCAGAATACTGCCTCATCTGATAAGTTGGTACAATGTGTTGGATTGTTCTTTTCATCTTTTATTTAATAGTTTCTAGCTGATAATGTGTATTTTTCATTATCTTTATTTGGACATACATACCCAATGATATCTTTTCATTTTATGTTTTACTGGGAAGAGACTCATCAAAAGCTCTGTATTATATGTATCAACAATCAAACATTTAGAGCATGCAATTATTCTTAATTTTGCATGAAAATATCTTTGTACCATTTACTTATAAAAATTTAGAACTATTAATAATGTCCCTACTGTAATAAGTAACTAATTACCAGAAAAATTAAACAATTCACTTTATATCAATTATGAATATGAAAAGTACTAAAATAAGTATTTGGCAATTAATACATAATTGATAGAAATTGAAATCATAAGAAAGCCATTTAAAATGTCAGTGCATATGGTCCTTAAATAATAGGTTGTTCAAAAAAATTTCTCTAATTCATAAGATATAATATGCCATATTACAGTGTAACGTGATAAAAAACATTAAATTATCAATATTGATATTAAAGAATGATACCTTTTTTCTTAAATATGTTTATTTGATTTTCATTGTAAGATGTTAATTCTGGAAGACTTCAGAATTAAGAAAGTCTTGGTGTATATTATTTCTAACAGGCTAATCAAAGTACTTTTAAATACATATGTATATATATATATATATATATATATATATATATATATATATATACATACATAATATATGTAATGCATATGCATGAATATAGACACATATGTATAATAAATGTATTGTAATATATCTATCAGGTGATTATAATTATTAAATTTTTTTTTAAAAAAATAGTGACTATAAAAAACAGTCTCAAATTTCAATTTCATAGCATACAACTGTTTGTAATGCCATGAGAGAAAAATAGATATGGAGGAAAAACGAAAAAGGAAGAGAGAGAAGGGGAAAAATGAGGAAGAAAGTGAGTAAAGAAGAGGGAGAGGCGTGTTCGATGTTCGGACAAAAGTGGAGCGGCTGGGTTTGTGATTCAGTGTTAACATGTTTGCCTAGTATGTGTGAGGAACTGGGTTCTATTCTCAGCACCACATAAACAAATAAACAAAATGAAGATCCATCAACAACTTAAAAAATAAAAAATAAAAAACTAGAAATATTACTAAAATCCCAAGCATTTATGAATGTTAAATAATAAAATATATGTTACATAGCCTTATGTAATTTCTAGACTCCCCAAAAGAGTCATTAAATGTTAGATTATTAGTGCTATAACTAAAAATCCATTGCTCTTTCCTCTACATTCTGTGGCATTCTAGTGCTAAAATAAATTGTAGTATAACACCAAAAAAAAAAAAAAAATCCTAATATTTCTACAGTAACTGACCCAGTTTAACATCAATGCAAGTAGATTCCTATGGGACATGATATGTACTTTGAAGTTTATTTTTATTCAACACTGGTACATTTCTATTTCTTGAGTTTATGCACATTATAGGATATATATTTCATCCACACGTTCACAAATTTATAGGCATTTATTTCACTTTCAATCACTTCCTGCTTCAGAAAACATGTATTTCTCCGTTTCTGACTGGTCTTTTCTTGAAACTTCTTTCCAAACACATTATTTTCGATTTCCATTATCACATTTGAAGCAAAACTCACACACCCCTCATAATAAACCATAACCCTAATATTACCATTAGATGTACAACTGGTTGGAATGAATGATTGTATATCAATATAAGATTTCTTACTTAGTTTCAGATATCAATTCAATCCATTATTTAAAGTGGAACCAGTTATATTATTTATTCACAATGTGGTATTTTCATGCATTATCTCTATATTCATAGACACAGGGTACACCTCTTTGTACCCCCAACACTAATTTATACGTCTTCAAAATATTGCTCCCAGAAATGTTGGAAGAAATACCCATGTCACCTGATCTACATATGCATTTTATCACTGAAATATTCTGGACACAAAAAGCAAAGGTCACACTTATGATTGTATCAAACCTAAATGAAAAGTGAACATGGATTACTAAAAACATCCATGTCCAGGTTGCCTAATGCTCTCAAATGAAAATCCTATTGGTAACTACAAATTAGTTTCTTCCAAAGATTATATATTCAAACTCAACCCTGTTGAAAATGTCTAATCCTCTCACTCACTTTATACTTTGCCTGTTTTTGTAATGTCTCTATTGGTATCTGCTTTTCCACAGTTCATCATTGTGACTAAATCTTCACATGTTCTGAAACTTACATTCACACTCTAATCGAAATCCTATTGCTAAAGAACTTTTGGTCCAAATCCTATATTCACTCTTCTTCTTAAAACCTACCTACTATCTTCCTAACCCTACCGACTATCACTTTTTGACTGGAGGTTCTCTTCTACATTCAATCATCCAGTTACAAGGTCTTATGCCATTGTATATCGATTTCTCTGAGACATTTTTGCAGAATGTAATTCAACGATAGGTGTCCCAATCAAGGGCCCAATGATTTCTGGGCTTCAAATCTTACTTAGATTTCTGTTTATGTACATATATTTCACGTCTGTATTCTAATAAATATCACAGGTTCCAATAACATTATTCATCCAGCAGAATGGTTCCTAACCGAAAATGAAAATGTGATTAACCCTAACCATACACTGTTCCCTCAATCTAACTTTAAAGAAGAGCAGTGACAGTGTTGGTCTTACAATACAGGAATGCATGGGATCTTCCACCTGCTGAGAACCTCAAAGGTACATGCAGAAATGATCCCTGGAGAAGATGTAGGCAGCGATGAAGGACCTGAGAGAGCAAAAGTCATCTCAATGGCAAACAACCTGGTAGAATTAAGGAATGTGTCTGAATCAGCCTCATTCTTCTTAATACAGAGAAGATAGACCAAACCATGCCTGTGTGGAGAGCTGTTCCCTGGTCCCTATGTTTGATATACGATTCGAACTTGTGAAAGTGTCACAGGATGTAGGGGCATCCTCCATCTCATGGGAACCTTGGAGGCAAATGTTAGGACAACGTGGTTTCCAAGGCAGTGACCTCATTCAGTTCCTCATGGAAGTGACTTCACCTCACTTCCTTGGTGATGGAAGTCTCTGAACTTGGGATCCAGGAAGCCAGGCACCCAGAGCCATAACCCGTCCAAGTCCCAGTGGTCTAACTTGTTTGGATTTACGAAGGACAGAGTCAATATTTCTTGGTACCTACTGATTTGAGGATGGCCAAATGCCAGGAAACCTCTGAAGAGGGTCCTATCCTGATAAAGCAGGTAGTGGATCACTGCTGGCTCCTGACTACTTCACAGAGTTGGCAAAGTAGAGCAGATCTGAGACAGGACAGGCCATTTTGGGAGAACATAGTATGGCCCACCAGTCAGAGGACACTCCGGATATGACAGACCTACTTGGGGGAAGGAGGTGCCTTTGCGGGTGTGGGTGTGGGTTTGTGGTTTTGTCTCATGTTCTGAGAATACGAAAGAAAGGCGGTTTGATTGGATTGTAGTGAACTGTTTCTAGTAAGTCGTTTGACAAGGCGAGTCTTTCTATGTCTGTGTATCCCACTGTGTCCATGGTTGTCGACATTAGAAAAGAGAATGCATCAGTTGATGTGTTCTGTCTAGTAGAAAGCTTCGCAGCATTCATCCTGCCCAATTGATGAATGGACTGCGGCTTGCCTCATGGATGGGCAACACCTACTATCTGCCTAAGTTCCTGTTTTCTTCCTGAATTCTGGCCACTCTCCCGAATAGGCACATAGTTTTGTGTTTAAGATATGTACCACCTCAAGCTCTGTTAAATGGCCATGTACTGGACAGCTGAAAAGAATGGGAGAATCTCAGAAAACTCAGATATCAGTGTGACCAGGAAAGTCTCAGTGGAGAAACCCTGCTATGGGCCATTCTCTTACTATGTATCTGTTTCCCTGAATGTCAGGAAGTTCTTTGCCTCAGGCCACCCTCATGTGAAGCCTGAAAAAAAGAGTTTTCAAATGAAAATGAATGGGCATCACCTGTGGCTCTTTGCTTAATTTCTTTGCAAAGGGATGTGTCTGAATCACCCTTTGGCCCTGTGTGCGGTTGTGGCTTAGATTCTCAGCCCCTGATGGATCTAAAGAAAGATCCGATGTGTGCATCCAAAACCAAAATTTCAAAAAGATCAGTTATGATGGATGAAGTCTCTTGCCTTTCTTTGTTAGGTTCCTGAACTACATCAAGTGAGAATAGGGATCCTTTGGTTCAAATAAATTTTTGAAAGCCCTGAAGAAGTGCTTGGGTTTTCTTATGACTCCAATTCACATAAAGAATCTATACCTGACAGTCAGTAGGCCTCAAATTGGAGAAGCAGATCAGTATTAACTGCGGTCTTATTTTATCACTCCTGGTTCACATGCAGGGTGTCCAGGCCACCATGACTTTAGGCAAATGAGCGGCAAGGGAGCTTATTTTGGACACTAACCCATACCCTACTAGACTCTGACTAGTAATCCTAACATAATGGAGAATAATAATCCCAACAGAATAGAAATACAAGAAGTTTTGAGGATTCATGTTGTATAGTTGTACTTGACTTTTGCATTATATAGGGTAGGAGTTATAAATTTAGTCAATTTTTAATTGAAACAGTTCTCCATGTGTTTTTAAAGTTCACAACCATGTGAATTCCTCTCTCCCTTTCTCTGTAGCCTATTCAGAACATGTATTTTTATATGCACATTTAGAATCCTACCTGGTATCACATGTACATTCTTGAGAGGTTGCTGACTTAGCAGATACAAATTGTCAGAAGAGATCATTCCTCTGAATGCTGTTGGAAGTGAAAATTCAAACCATGGGTGACTTCCTAGTTGAACAACATTATACATAAATCCACGTTTAGTAAAATTAATATTTTTGGATCTGTGGATTATACATATTTCATGATATATATATATATATATATATTGCTACATTTTAATGTCTGTTTGAGTGTGTGTGTGTGTGTGTGTGTGTGTGTGTATAGATAGATAGATAGATAGATAGATAGATATACACTCTCCAGATTTTTGAAAATATGAAACATATGTGTCTTATTATATACTCCCTAAATTCATTCATGTACATGTATGTGGATTTATAATCAACTTTTCACAAGATTATTTTCAAAAATATTCATCGACCTGAAATACATATTTGTTTCCTAGTACTAAAAACAAACTTCAGTGAATGGTGCATACAAATCCAAATATTTCTACAGTAACTGTCCCAGTTTAACATCAATGCTTGTAGATTCCTATGGGACATGATGTGTATTTTGACGTTCATTTTTTAACAAAACTGGTACATTATTATTTCTTCAGTTTATGCACATCATAGGATATATATTTCATTAACAAGTTCACAAATTTATAGGCATTTGTTTCGCTTTCAATAACTTCCTTATTCAAAACTCTTGTATTCCTCCAGGTTTCTTGTCTGGTCTCTTCATGAGACTTCTTTCCAAACTCATTATTTCTGAAATCCATAATCACCTTTGAAACAAAATTCACACACTCTTTATGATAATCCATAAGCCTAATATTAAAATAAGATGGATACCTGGATGGATTGAATGATTGCATATCAATATAAGATTTCCTGTATATTTTCAGATATCAATTCAATCCATTATTTTAGTTTAGAACTTGTTACATTGTTTAATCAAAGTTTTGTCTATTCATGCATTATCTCTATATTCCTAGACACAGGGTACACCCATTTGTAACCCCAGTACTAATTTATATATCTTCAAAATATTGCTCCCAGAAACGGTGGAATAAATACTTATGTCATCTGATCTACATATACATTTTATCACAGTAATTTTCTGGACACAAAAAGCAAAGTTCACACTTATGATTTTACCAAAGCCTTAATGGAAAGTGAGTATGCATTACTAAAAACATCCATGTCCAGGTTGCCTAACGCTCTCAAATGTCAATCCTATTGGTCACTACATATTTGTTTCTTCCTAAGATTATATATTTTACCTCAAGCCTGTTGAAAATGTCTAATCCTATCAATCACTTTATCATTTGCCTGATTTACTAATGTCTCTATTAATATCTGCTTTCCTACATATTTTCCACAGTTTATCATTGTGACTGACTCTTCACATGTGCTCACATTTTCATTCACTCTCTACCCGAAACCCTATTGCTAAAGAACTTTTGGTTTAGATCCTATACTCTCTCTGCTTTCTAAACCTACTGACTATCTTTCAAATAATACCGAGTATCCCTTTTTGACTAGAAGTTCTCTTCGACATTCCATCATCCAAGGTACAAGGTCCTATGCCATTGTACATCGATTTATCTGAGACATCTCTGCAGAACATAATTCAAAGCTAAGTATCCCAATCAAGGGCCCAATACCCTTCTGGGCTTCAAATCTTACCTAGATTTCTGTTTTCATTCTAATATTTCACTTTTACATTCTTGTAAATATTACAGGTTCCCAATACAATTATTCATCCTGCAGAATGATTCTTAACCCAAATCGAACCTTTTTTTAACCCTAACCATACACTCTTCCCTCAATCTAAGTTTACAGAAGAGCAGGGACAGAGTTGTTTTTACAATACAGGAATGTAGGTCATCTTAAACCTGCTGAGAACCTCAAAGGTCCATGCAGAAATGATACCTGGAGAAGATGTAGGCAGCTATGAAGGAGTTGAGAGAGCAAAAGTCACCTTGCATGGCAAACCACCTGGTCAGGATGAAGGGTCGTGTCCGAATCAGTCTCTCTATTCTAAATGTAGAGAAGGTGGACCAAACCAGGCCTTTGTTGAGAGATGTTCCCGGGTGCCTATGGTTGATATACCATTCTAACTTGCGAAAGTGTCACAGGAAGAAGGGGCAGCCTCTATCTCATGGGACCCTTGGAAGCAACTGTTAGTACAAAGTGGTTGCCAAGGGAGTGACCTCATTCAGTTCTTGAAGGAAGTGTCCTACCTCACTTCCTTGGTATTGGAACTCTCTGAAATTGGGATCCAAGATGCCAGACACCCAGAGCCAGTCCCAGTCCCACTCCCACTGGGCTCAGTTGTTTGGATTTACCAAGGACAGAGTCAGTCTTTCTTGGTACCTACTGCTGAGAGAATGGCCAAATGCCAGGACAGATATGAAGAGGGTCTTTCCTGAGAAAGCAGGTAGTGGCTCACCACTGGATCCTGACAACTTCACAGAGTTGGCCAAGGCAACCAGAACTGAGACAGGACTGGCCATTTCGGGGAACATAGTTTGGCTCAACAGACAGAGGACACACTGGAGAGTCAGAGACTTACTTGTGGGAAGGAGATGCCTTTGTGGGTGTGGGTGTGAGTTTGTGGTTTTGTCTCATGTTCTGAAAATAGGTAGGAAAGGTGGTTTGTTTGGTTTGGAATGGACTGTTTCTAGTAAATCGTTTGACAAGGTGAGTGATTCTAGTTCGGTGTATCCCACTGTGTACGTGGTTTTGGACATTAAAAAACAGAATGCACCAATGGATGTATCCTGTCTAGTAGAAAGCTTCCCAGCATTCATCCTGCTCAACTGATGGATGGACTGCGGTGTGTCTTATGGATGGGGAACACCTGCTATCTTCCTAAGTTCCTGTTTTCTTCCTGAATTCTGGCCACTCTCCAGAATAGGCTCATGGTTTTGTGTCCAAGATATATACCACCTCCAAGCTCTGTGCCATGGCCATGTACTGGACAGCTGAATGGAATGGGAGAATCACAGAAAACTCAGATATCAGTGTGACCAGGAAAGTCTCAGTGGAGAAATCCTGCTTTGGCCATTCTCTTACCTATATTTCTGTTGCCCTGAATGTCAGGAAGTTCTTTCCCTCAGCCCACCCCTTTGTTAAGCCTGAAGAAAACAGTTTTCAAATGGAAATGAAAGGGCATCACCTGTGGCTCTTTGCTTAATTTCTTTGGAAAGGGATGTGTCTGAATCAGCCTCTTGGCCCTGTGTGCGGTTGTGGCTTAGATTCTCAGCACCTCATGGATCTGAAGAAAGATCCCATGTGTGCATCCATAACCAAAATGGCAAAAAGATCTGTTATGGTGAATGAAGTCTCTTGCGTTCCTTTGTTAGGTTTCTGACCTACATCAAGTGAGAATAGGAATCCTTTGGTTCAAATGAATTCTTCAATGCCCTGAAGAAGTGGTTGTGTTTTCTCATGACTCCAAATCACATAAAGAATCGTTACCTGACAGTCAGTAGGCCTGAAATTGGAGAAGCAGAGCCGTATTAACTGCAGTCCTATTTTATCACTCCTGGTTCACATGCAGGGTGTCCAGGCCACCATGACTTTAGGCAAATGAGGGGCAAGGGAGCTTATTTTGGACACTAACCCATACCCTACTAGACTCTGACTACTAATCCTAATATGATGGAGATTAATAACCCAAACAAAATAGAAATACAAGCAGTTCAGAGGAGTCATGTTGTATAGTTGGACTTGCCTTTTGCATTATATAGGGTAGGAGTTATAAATCTAGTCAATTTTTAATTAAAATAGTTCTCCATGTGTTTTTAAAGTTAACAAATATGTGAATTCCTCTCTCCCTTTTTGTGTAGCCTATTCAGCACATGTATTTTTATATGCACATATAGAATCCTACCTGGTATCACATGTTCATACTTGAGAGGTTTCTGACTTGGCAGATACTGCCGCGGTCCGGTTGGAGCAAAATAACCAGGGGGTGGGGGTTATGAATAACATGTGTATGTTGATATAGCAGGAGTGGAAGCCATTTATTGTAGGACAATAGAGGTATTTATACATTCCACCCAGCTTATCTAATTAACATAAACTAGATACTGCAGTCAACCAATCAGGAATCTCCACACTTAATGGCTCGCTTTTGTTACATCTCAAACCACTCCCTCTGGCATTTTGCCAGGCATCATCCAGACTTGTTTACACACTCTAACATTCCCCTGGCAAAATGCCAGGTGTTATTTTGACATGTTTACAGACTCTAACATTTCCCCCTTTTATTTAATTTAAATAAAGACCACAGTGGTTTTTACAGAAACACCATAAATAACCTGCTACAAACAGAAAGGGAGGATACAAAATGTCACAATACAAGCCAATTGATGAAGCACTTGGAGAAATAATACCAGCAATGACACTGTTAGCAAAGACACCGAGTTAAAATTTGTTATAGATTACAGTTTGTTGTCTCAGTCCAGGTAAAGCAGTGTCTCAATAGATTAACTCACAGTTCAGGTAAACCACAGTCCAGGTATGTTCTGCAGGCAGCTAGCTTAAATCACAGTCCTGGTAAGTTCTGCAGGCAGCTAGCTTAAATCACAGTCCATGTAAATTCTGCAGGCAGCTAGCTTAAATCACAGCCCAGGAAAGTTCTGAAGGCAGCTAGCTTGATCCAAAGTCTCCTCCGTTTCTCAGCCGAAGTCTCCTCCGGTTTTCAGCAACACTGGAAATTCTTCCACCCTTGTCCTCACTGGCACTGGGATGAAGGCAGGAACTCCTACCACTGGCTAAAGAAAATCCTATAGTATTCCACCAGGTGCTAAGAAAACAACTTTCTGAAAAATTTAGTACATTATCTCAAGGTTTTTTACATTTGAAAAAAGCCTTAATAGTGCTTATTATTTATTATCTTCCGGGTGTGGGAGAACCATTGTAGCTTAGTTATTGGCATTGAAAATGACCAAACATCAGGGAGCCAGTAGCATCTATGGCTGGCTGTAGCATCCTGGGCAGCCACAGATGGCCCTGGGGAGTTTCCAGGACTCAAACTGCCACGGGGCCCCGCTCCCCAGGCTGGGGGCGGGGAATTGCCGGCTGCCACTGCTTGAAAAGCCCTTGCTGCACAGTGACTGGCTTGAGCATGTGGCAGCCGAGGGGCCTATTCACACACACTCCGGA
Organism: Callospermophilus lateralis; assembly: GCF_048772815.1. NCBI lineage: Eukaryota > Metazoa > Chordata > Mammalia > Rodentia > Sciuridae > Callospermophilus > Callospermophilus lateralis. The sequence continues at coordinate 674,369 of NW_027516866.1, forward strand.
AATGAAAAGTATTCAGTAACAGCCTTTTGCTGAAACTTTTTTCCTGATAATCCTTCTTCTTCTTAACTTTCTTTTTCTTTCTGATTAGAATTCCTGGGCTTCCATCAACACATGCCCTAATTGCTCTTGTTTCCACTGGGGTGCCTCTTTCCATTATCAATTTACTTCTCACCCCTTCCTTATTTTCATCACGAAGACAATACAATACACTGAGATAAAACAAGACACAATCATACTGTATCAATCTTCTCCATTTTTTGAAATGACCGTTTTTCCTCTCCCCCTATCTGCCTAGGGATGAGCAGATTTGCTCCCATCCTATCTATGGATGGGCAGCTTTTATTCGTCACTTACCCCCAAGTGTCCCAGGGCTCCCTGTATGGGCCACCATCTGCAGCAGTCCCACTGCAGCAAAATAACCGGGGCAGGGGGTGATGAATAACTAGTGTATGTTGATACAGTAGGAAAGGCGTGATAGGTAGGAAAGGCTATTTGTTTGGTATTGAGTGGACTGTTTCTAGTAAGTTGTTTGACAAGGCAAGTGTTTCTATATCTGTGTATCCCACTGTATCTCTGGTTGTAGACATTAGAAAAGATAATGCATCAATGGATTTGTCCTCTCCAGGAGAAAGTTTAACAGCATTCATCCTGCCCAATTTATGAAAGGACTGTGGCTTGCCTTATGGATGGGCAACACCTACAATATTCCTAAGTTCCTGTACTCTTCCTGAATTCTGGCCACTCTCCACAACAGGCTCATGGTTTTGAGTCCAAGATATGTACCACCTCCAAGCTCTGTGACATGGCCATGTACTGGATAGCTAAAGGGAATGGCGAGCATCTCAGAAAACTCAGATATCAGTGTGACCAGTAAAATCTCAGTGGAGAAACCCTGCTTTGGGCCTTTTCTTACATAATGTTCTGTTGCCCTGAATGTCAGGAAGGTCTTTGCCTAAGGCCAACCCTTTGTGAAGCCTGAAGAAAACAGTTTTCAAATGGAAATGAATGGGCATCACCTGTGGCTCTTTGCTTAATTTCTTCCAAAAGGGATGTGTCAAGGGATGGCCAAGAGGATGAATCAGCCTCTTGGCCCTGTGTGAGGCTGTGGCTTAGATTCTCAGCACCTGATGGATCTAAAGAAAGATTCCTTTTGTGCTTCCAAAACCAAAATGGCCAAAAGGGCAGTCATTGTGGTTGAAGTCCCTCGCCTTCCTCTGTAAGGTTTCTGACCTACATCAAGTGAGAATAGGGATCCATTGGGTCAAATGAGTTCTTCAAAACCCTGCAGAGGCTAGCCCGTAATTGCTTGGGTTTTCTCATGACTCCAATTCACATAAAAAATCTATACCAAACAGTCAGTAGGCCTCATATTGGAGAAGCTGGGCAGTACAAATGGCAGGAATATTTGATCACTACTGGTTCACAGGAAGGGTGTCCAGGCCACCCTGATTTTAGGCAAATGAGGGGTAAGGGAGCTTATTTTGGACACTGTCGTGAGCTTTGCCCCTCATGGAAAACCCCAGCCAGAGGTTATGATGAGTGTCTATATGGAAGAAGATGAGGGCCATGTGGGAGTGTTTTGGTTTTAATTGTGGTCATTTGTGTGGTGGTTGAAATAGATGACTGGGTCCACCTAGGCTTGAAGTCTGGTGTGATTCCCCTTATAGACTGAGTTCTGAAACTGACCTCAGAGAAATATTGCCATGAGTTCTCTTGGGATTTTAGGAGGCCACGCATTAGAGTCGCCCTTGGAAACTGAGATCAAGTCCCAGGGTGGCTTTCCACAGAGCATCGGGAATCTCAGCCAGGATATCACATGATTTTATTATGAAAGACTTGGCAGCCATAGATGAGATTCAAAACAAACATGGACCTCACACTCTAGACCTCAATGGGTCTGGGTTCATGTGATCTTTTGGCCACTCTTTGGGAAGCCTTGACTGTGAGAATTCTCCAGAGCTTTCATTGAAATGAGCTTCCATACCATTTAATGTTTCTTGAAAGAATTGAAACCTACAGTGCCTCCAACTTCATCCGTGAAAAATGCTAGATAAATACCAAGAAATTTTTGAAATTCCCATAACCAGGTGTCAGAGGAGAACATTTGGATGTCCTGTTGCTGATCAGGAGTGTTCCAGACAGTGGTTTGATTTACTGGGTTTCATGAAAATGGTGTAGAACTGAAATGCCAGTATGTTGGAGCCTGCTGAGTATTGGGCCCAGAACTGTGGTGTGCAGGTGTGGGATAAAACATTTGTGTTGGGGCCATTTGGATCTACCATTGACTTCCAAATGGCTTGTGACTGACACGGTGCAGCCAGCAGACCCTTATATGTAAAGGCATCTTGTTATATGGAGAGGTTTCAGGGCAATGTTCTGAATCAGGTTGCTATCTTCAAGTGGGCAAGCTATGTGGGATAGAATCCTGGTTGGTGCATTCTCCTGCAGACTCTGACCGACCACACGTGACAGAACTACCTTCAGCACTGTGTCCCAGTTGAACTTCTTGTATTTCGTAGAGCAAATACCAAACTCCCAGTGCAGCAGCAAGAAACACCATGAATAGTGGAGGATGACTAAATGGGTACACAGTCCACACAGGGAGACACTTAGCCTTCAGTGGCCACAGTTTACCTACAAAGAGAGAATTCAGCACTTTGCCTCATTTTCATTGGAAAATAAGAAACCAATTTCTTCAGGTCACATAGATGCAGAGCCAGCTTTGATGGTCTCACAACAAAGGAAGCTAAAGCTCCTGAAAACAACATATATTTCAAGTGCCCAACCTCAGAGGCAGTTTCTCAAAAAGTCGTTAGGCCAGCAGAGCTCCATGTTTGTGGAGTGTTTACCTGTTAGACAAGGATGCAAGAAAAGACCACTGACTCCAATTAAAATCAAATTAAACTAAGCTTATTATTTTCACCAGCCAGGCTAACTCTCCCTCCCAAAACGGCCGGAACAAGACAGCAACCCCGACTTACCTACAGCCCAGCTTTAAAGCCCAGAAAGTTACACAAAAGGGGGGTTAGAGATAACAGAACTCGGACAAGCATCACACTAATGGTAGTTTACATATATATATATTTTTTTTTTCTGGCCCCAACATCAGAATTTGTGAGGACCATTAGACCCTCAGAGATGGTCATTGTCTGTCCAGGGAAGGCCAATATTTATGATGTGTCGCTAATGTTTCACAGAGTGCTGCTATCTGGTCAGAGAGCCAGACATGGGTGAGTTCAAGGCATGGGCAGGCATTCCAAGCAGGTTCAGAATTTGCAGTAATTTATAGTAAAGCCAAAATTATCTTATCATGGCTTTGTGGCAAGATGGCTCCCAATTTTAATAAAAGATCAGGTTGGGCCTATCATTCCCCCCTTTTCTTATGTGTTCCTTTCAAATCTTTGATAGATTAAGGGAAGTGCACTGAGGAAATTTAAATCCCTCAGGTAACAGTCTCCAAATTTCTAGAACTCACCCAAAACGGGTCTCCCTGATTTTACCTGACTTAATTAATTACATATATTGATAGTCTATTTATTTTTGGCTAAATTGTTGTAAGAAGGGAGGCCTCACGCATTTTGGATTCTTCTGCGCTGAGAGAGGGTGACGTAAGGGTCATGGCATGAGGGACATGAGTTGCCTTTTAGAATTTAGTTGAGGGACATGAGTTGCCTTTTAGATTTCAGCTTGGTTTGAAGTCTGGTTGGGGAAGAACAGGTTGTAAAGTCATCTGGGAATGGGTTCTTCTATGAGAGTGACAAAAACCATGAGTAATGAATAAATGTTGCAGCAGCTGGAACATGTCACGGTATAGAAGTTCCCTCACCATTCTTTAATATCCTCAGTTATCAGGACTGTCAACTTAATATTTAATTTTTTGTTTTACAGTTGTCCCTCCCCATAAGATACAGTTTATTAATTTAATGTCATCTGATCTTGCAAAATCCTTTTTCTAGTATGACCTCTGTGTCTAATAGAGAAACCTTTAATTCTGTTACTCAGGGCTGGATAATCGTACTAGCAAACACCAAGCCTACCTCTTTAGGTTAGGAATATCTGTAGGCCCAAAACTAAATTTTCTGCCTCTGGCAGCTCCTCTTAATAGTCTCTTTTTATAGTTATCAGGCATTCCTGTCTGAGAATCCTTCTTTGTAACCTCCAGTCTTACTTATTTTGGGAGGCTAACATAAAGTGTATACCTTAAAATATTAATATTTGTTTTCTTGGCCGATTCATTTAACTTTAATTTTAAATCCTAATCTTAAACATCCAGCAAATAAATTTTAACAGCCTTATATTGAGAGTACTGGGCTTTAATATCTATAACTTAATTATTATTTATCTTTTCATTAATTGGGATATGTATTATTCTGTCTGTCTTGTAGGTGATGACTTATTATCTTAAATTAACCCATGTTGTGTTATTAAAGCAACACTTCTGTAAAAGACTAACAGGGAATCTTTAGATCACTTATAAGCAAATTAAAAATAAAATTTTTTAACAAGAGTAAAAATACTTAGTTTCTGTAATAGCTACCCTGAATTTTTTGGCTGAGTTATACATTATATGCCCTGTTTAAGATCCTAGTAATCTTCACAGAAAAACAAAAGAACTTTTGAACATAACTTTAAATGAAATAAAATCTGACCTACTCCTTTTGTAGTCATTCTCACATGTAATAAGATGGGACACAGAGCCTTATCTCAGGTAAGGCAGGCCTCTTTACAAATATTAAGTGTTTTAGTTCTAAAGCTGATCATTGTTTTTTAAATATCATTTTACAAAGTTTACATAAATTGTTTGAGGTCACATGAACATTATCTAACATCATATGACATCACATTTAAAACATGGATTAAAGAAAGGCTGAAAGATTTTAACCTTTACATATATTAGGCTCTGATTAACTTAAAAATACATTTAAATTTTTCCCCAATGAAAAAAGTAACATAAAACTTTACATATCTTATTGATAACAGGTAAATAAATCCCCAGTACATTTTTTTTACCATACAACTTCAGAATACCAGCTTGATATAATGCTCTTTAAATGTTTCTAACTTACAGACTTGTATACCTGGAAGATATGAGCACATTAATAGCATCAATATTACATTGATATTTCTAGATTAACCAAGTTTAGCTTTTAAAGAAATGGCAGTAGAGTGCTCTACAATAACAGTTCTTATTTAATCAGTTGTTTAATTTTTATGGTTGCTTGCTCTAGAAAAAATAAAACTTAATAAACACAATGTTATGGGTAAACTTATGTTTTCAGAAATTTTTGTCTCTTTAACACATGACTGATTTTTACAATCTGATACAGACCTTATTAAATCAATCGGGTATCTAACAAATGTACTCAAGAATGAGAAATTCCACATCAAATTTACTTTACTTATTTATTAAAATATTAGACAAATGTATTGAACAGTGTAAACCATTTTTTTGTTGAAGGAAAAGTCCTAGAATCAAGGCATTTTAGACATTTTGTAGATATTAATATTTTACTAGATTTTTGAACACCTATAAAAACTTGTAAGCTTAAATTTAAAAACATTTATTTTTACCTGTTTATGCAATTTAAATTGAACAATTTTAATCACGTGAATTAAAGATCTTTGGATCCACTTTTTTTAAATTAATTTTTATTGTAGGTTGTTCAAAACATTACATAGTTCTTGATATATTATATTTCACACTTGATTCAAGTGGGATATGAACTCCCGTTTTTACCCCATATACAGATTGCAGAATCACATCAGTTGCACAACCCTTGATTTACATATTGCCATTCTGGTGTCTGTTGTATTCTGCTGCCTTTCCTATCCTCTACTATCCCCACTCCCCCATCCCCTCCCCTCTTCTCTCTCTACCCCCTCTACTGTAATTCATTTCTCCCCCCTCATATTTTTCCTCCTTTCCCCTCACTTCCTCTTGTATGTAATTTTGTATACCCCTGAGGGTCTCCTTCCATTTACAGGAAATTTCCCTTCTCTCTCCCTTTTCCACCCACCTCTCATCCCTGTTTAATGTTAATCTTCTTCTCATGCTCTTCGTCCCTACTCTGTTCTTAGTTACTCTCCTTATATCAAAGAAGACATTTGGCATTTGTTTTTTAGGGATTGGCTAGCTTCACTTAGCATAATCTGCTCTAATGCCATCCATTTCTCTCCAAATTCTATGATTTTGTCATTTCTTAATGCAGAGTAATACTCCATTGTGTAAAAATGCCACATATTTTTTATCCATTCGTCTATTGAATGGCATCTAGGTTGCTTCCACAGTCTTGCTATTGTGAATTGTGCTGCTATGAACATGGATGTAGCAGTGTCCCTATAGTGTGCTCTTTTTAGGTCTTTAGGGAATAGACCGAGTAGGGGAATAGCTGGATCAAATGGTGATTTTATTCCCAGCTTTCCAAGAAATCTCCATACGGCTTTCCAAATTGGCCGCACCAATTTGCAGTCCCACCAGCAATGTACAAGAGTACCCTTTTCCCCACATCCTCGCCAGCACTTGTTGTTGTTTGACTTCCTAATGGCTGCTAATCTTACTGGAGTGAGATGGTATCTTAGGGTGGTTTTGATTTGCATTTCTCTGATTGCTAGAGATGGTGAGCATTTTTTCATATACTTGTTGATTGATTGTATGTCCTCCTCTGAGAAATTTCTATTCAGGCCCTTGGCCCATTTGTTGATTGGGTTATTTGTTATCTTATTGTCTAATTTTTTGAGTTCTTTGTATATTCTGGATATTAGGGCTCTGTGTGAAGTGTGAGGAGTAAAGATTTGTTCCCAGGACGTAGGATCCCTATTTACCTCTCTTATTCTTTCTTTTGCTGAGAAAAAACTTTTTAGTTTGAGTAAGTCCCATTTGTTGATTCTAGTTATTAACACTTGTGCTATGGGTGTCCTATTGAGGAATTTGGAGCCCAACCCCACAGTATGTAGATCATAGCCAACTTTTTCTTCTATCAGACGCCATGTCTCTGATTTGATATCAAGTTCCTTGATCCACTTTGAGTTAACTTTTGTGCATGGCAAGAGAAAGGGATTCAGTTTCATTTTGTTGCATATGGATTTCCAGTTTTCCCAACACCATTTGTTGAAGATGCTATCCTTCTTCAATTGCATGCTTTTAGCCCCTGTATCGAATATAAGATAGTTGTAGTTTTGTGGATTGGTTTCTGTGTCCTCTATTCTGTACCATTGGTCCACCCACCTGTTTTGGTACCAGTACCCTGCTGTTTTTGTTACTATTGCTCTGTAGTATAGTTTGAAGTCTGGTATAGCTATCCCGCCTGATTCACACTTCCTGCTTAGCATTGTTTTTGCTATTCTGGGTCTTTTATTTTTCCATATGAATTTCATGATTGCTTTCTCTATTTCTACAAGAAATGCCGTTGGAATTTTGATTGGCATTGCATTAAACCTATAGAGAACTTTTGGTAATATCGCCATTTTGATGATGTTAGTTCTACCTATCCATGAACAGGGTATATTTTTCCATCTTCTAAGATCTTCTTCTATTTCTCTCTTTAGGTTTCTGTAGTTTTCATTGTATAAGTCTTTCACCTCTTTTGTTAGGTTGATTCCCAAGTATTTTATTTTATTGAGGATATTGTGAATGGGGTGGTTGTCCTCATTTCCATTTCAGGGAATTGTGGCTGATATACAGGAATGTCTTTGATTTATGTGTGTTGATATTATATCCTGCCACTTTGCTGAATTCATTTATTATCTCAAGTAGTTTCTTTGTAGACCCTTTTGGGTCTGCTAGGTATAGAATCATGTCATCTGCAAATAGTGATAATTTGAGTTCTTTTCCTATTTTTATGCCTTTAATTTCTTTCGTCTGTCTAATTGCTCTGGCCAGTGATTCGAGAACTATGTTGAACCGAAGTGGTGAGAGAGGCCATCCCTTAAAATTTGTTTTTATGAGTGCTTTTTTTATTATGAGCGCTCCTTATATATGTTAATTTCTGTATCATATATATGATTAAGAATATATATATATATATAGACATACAACAAATAACAAAAGTGTGCACACATAATAATAGCAAAGGCCTTGTAGCTTTTAGCAGGTGAAATCTCCATTGCCATGTTTTAAAAACTCCACAGTTGGTCAAAGATAGAACTGATCAGAAAAACATTAACCTAGGTCTGTAGGATCAAAATTATGAGTTAGAAAAATTAAAGGATCTAAGGAAAAAAATAAGAGTCCTAGAAAAAATAACTGACCAGTAATTAGTAAATACCATACTATTTACTTTTTTTTTTCCTTAAGCCTCATATCAGTCTCCTACTTATCTTGCAGGCTTCTTTCATTTGCATTTCAATCTAAGTCCTGGCTGAGGTCTGGAAGGAGCAGGAAAAAACTGCTATTCTGAGCAGACACCTCAGGCCTAAGGCATTTTAACCATAATTTTCCAGATAGGATGTTGAAAATTTTGATACAAGTTTAAGACAAAATTTACAAAATTTTATATCTTTACATCTTGTGTTGTCAACAGATACCATACTATGATTTACTATCCTTGTCCAAATTAATGCACTGGTACACACAGTGACATTTTCCCAGGCTACCCAATTAAAAATTGGTGAAAAAAAAAAGACTGAATGATTGGAAAATTTCTTGCCAACTTGGAAGTAGAGTTCTTTAGTTTTCCATCCTAAGTATTTAAGTTCTCTGGCATGAATTATCTGAAATCATAAACTAAACAATTATCTGAATCTGACTTTTAACGGCAAGATTCTGCAATGCTTCAAAAACCCAAGAAGCTACCAGATTGTTACAATAAAACATCATCATTTAGACACACATTCAGGTAAAATCATTCCCAAGAAACAATATATAATATCAACACATTATTGCACATGTCTTAAAGTGCCAGAAACAAAGACACACGACAGACAGAAAGGAGCTTCAGACTATGACTGACAGACAGAAGCCTTTAAAACAGAGCAGATAAGAGAAAAATCTCCTACACCAGTTGCACCACAGATGTCCCCACAAGGGGACCAGATGTTTTCACAGAGGAGCATCCTGAAATGTAAAATCAAGGGTCTCCATAGTGACTTTCCTGCATTTAGTGTCCCCTTTTTTTCCCTCTTTTTTAAGATGACAGAGGTGGCATTATCGTTAAATTGCAGGGAAAGACCTAGGGAATTCTCTGAAAAAATAAGGCTTCAGCAGCTGCTGGGAGTCCCTCAGTCCCTCCTTTTACTTACAGGATTTGCTCCTCTGGTTCAGTTCCACCACAAGCATGCTCCATCTCCTAACATTTCTGTAGTCAGCTCTCAAAAAGTTCCAGGGTGCGGGTGGTTTATCAAAATTTGTAACTTAAAGTTGGGTTCCTGAACTTGAAGCCAATTAATGCCAATTTAAAAATGAGGACAGGGTTTTGAGAAAAAGAAAAACGAAGGTTTATTGCTTTGCTAACAAAGATAAACACAGGGACTCTGCCAAAAGGTTGTGACTCTCTTTATCTGGAGGGACAAGGGATTTTAAAGGAGTTTCACTTATTAACCTGGGAGATACTCAGTTCTTAGGTCCCCCGCAGGCACTGCCCTCTGCAGTGAGTGTGCTCCAGGCAGCCAGCTAGGGGCTTCTCTCATACTGCTTAACAAACGGGTGTAAAGTTCATTGCAGTTCCTTTAAACTCAGTCCAAAGGGTGTCAGGCTTACTTGCTTTATTTTCATGTCCGATATCCTTAAGTTTTCACCACAGAAATCACACAACAAAATGCACAAAAACAAACAAACAAAAAACATATAGAACACAGAACAAAACAACAACAACAAAAAAAAAAAAAAAAAAAAAAACAGAAATCCGGCGCCGAAACAGGAAAACAGAGGAGCAATGCAATGTCTTCCTAAAGCTCCCAGTAGGAGCGCATGCGTGCCCGTTGGCACCTCTCTACCCTTCCAGATGAATTCCCTAGAGAACAGAACAGATGACAGAATGATTCTTTTTACTGTCCCAGACAGGAGTATATGTGAGCCTCCTCAGTCCACCTCTATGTCATCAGAAGAGATCTCCCTTACCCGGATATCAGATGTTATAAAGGCACCGATTACCTATGGATGCCTCCTCCACCAGGTGCTTGCTATTAGTTTTAGTGCGGTGGTTCACTGCAGTGCTCCCTGAACTGAAGGCTAACTCCAAGGCCTTGGACCATCTCAAGTTGCACAAACCCTAGAGTTGCTCTCAAGCTTGGAGCCCTGGAAGGAAGGCCAACTTCAGAATTTACAGCAGTCTGGTCTTGTGATCTTGTCCGGCAGGGTCATCTCACTGGGGAACTCCAAAATATTAGACCAGGAACGCATGTAAAGACCACTGACTCCTAGTAAAATCAAATTAAGGCAAGCTAATTATTTCAAAGGGAAAGGCTACCTCTCCCTCCCAAAATGGCGGAAGCAAGACAGCAAACCCACCTTTCCTATAGCCCAGCTATATAGCCCAGAAAGATGCACAAAAAGGGGGTTACAGATAACAGAACTTTAACAAACATCACACTAACGGTAGTTTACATTTTTTTTTAAGCTCACCCCAACATCAGAAATTATGAGGACCATTAGAGCCTCAGAGACTCGTTGTCTGGCCAGGGAAAGAAAATATTTATGAGGTGTCAATAAAGTTTCAGAGAGGGCTGCAATCTGGTCAGAGAGCCAGGCATGGGTGAGTTTAAGGCATGGGCAAACATTCCAAGCAGGTTCAGAATTTGCAGTAATTTATAATAAAGCCAAAATTATCTTTTCATGGGTTTCTGGCAAGTGGGCTCCCAATTTTAATAAATGATCAGGTTGGGTCTATCAACCCTGTCCCTTACTTTTGGAAACTCCCCTTCCACATCCAAGCTTGTGAACTCCTGAGCATTTTCCATTCCAGATATGTATTCACAGATTTTCTAACTCTTCTCCTCTAATTGTGTATTACTTGGGGCGAATGTAATGTCAAGGCATTGTTCTGGATGAGAATGGGAAGATTTTTTGCATACACATTGGATTCATTATCTAATTTTTCATTCGAAATACTTAATCCCTTACACTAAAACCTACCCTACTGGACTCTGACTACTAATGCAAATATGATGGAGATAAATTACCCCAACAAAATAGAAATACAAGCAGTTCAGAGGAGGCATGGTGCATAGTTGGACTTGCCTTTTGCATTATGTAGTGTAGGAGTTATAAATCTAGCAAATTTTCAATTTAAATAGTTCTCCATGTGTTTTGAAAGTTAACAAATATTTGAATTCCTGTCTCCCTTTCTCTGTAGCCTATTCAGCACATGTATTTTTATATGCACATATCAAATCCTACCTGGTACCACACGTACATTCTTGTGAGGTGGATGAATTGGCAGATACAATTTGTGAGAATAGATCACTCATTCTAAACGCTGTTGGAACTGAAAATTCAACCTATGGGTGAGCTTCCTAGTTGAACAACATTATACATAAACCCATGTTCAGTAAAATGAATATTTTTGGATCTGTGGATGATATATATTTCATGATTAATTTAGATTGCCATATATATTGCTACTTTTTAGTGTCTGTGTGTGTGTGTGTTTTATATATATATATATATATATATATATATATATATATATATATATACTCTCCAGATTTTTCAAAATATGAAATATATGTGTCTTATTATACACTCCCTAAATTCATTCATATTCATATATGTGGATTTATGATCAACTTTTCACAAGATTATTATCAGAAATATTCATCCACCTGAAATACATATTTGTTTCCTAGTACTGAAAACAAACTTCAGTGAATGGTGCACACAAATCCTAATATTTCTACAGTAACTCACCCAGTTTAACATCAATGCATATAGATTCCTATGGGACATGAAGTGTATTTTGACGTTCATTTTTATTCAACTCTGGTACATTACTATTTCTTCAGTTAATGCACATCATAGGATAAATATTTCATCCACAATTTATCAAATTGATAGGCATTTGTTTCACTTTCAATCACTTCCTGATTCAGAACACATGTATTCCTTAATGTTTCTTGACTGCTCGTTTCATGAGACTTCTTTCCAAACACATTATTTTCAATTTCCATTATGGCTTTGAAGCAAATCTCACACACCCGTCTTGATAAACCATTAAAGTAATATTACCATTATATGTATAATTGGTTGGAATTAATGATTCTATATCAATATAAGATTTTCTGCATATTTTCAGATATAAATTCAATCGATTATTTAAAGTGTAATCAGTTATATTATTTATTCACAGTATGTTCTCTTCATGCATTATCTCTACATACATAGACAAAGGGTACACCTCTTTGTACCCCCAATATTAATTTATATGTCTTCAAAATATTGCTCCCAGAAATGGTGGAAGAAATACTCTGTCAACTGATCTACATATACATTTTATCACAGTAATATTCTGGACACAAAATGCAAAGTTCACACTTATGATTGTACCAAAGACTAAATGGAATGTAAACATGGATTACTAAAAAAATCCATGTCCAATTTGGCTAATGCTCTCAAATGTCAATCCTATTAATGATTACATATTTGTTTCTTCCTAAGATTATATATTCAAATTCAACCCTGTTGAAAATATCTAATACTATCACTCACTTTATACTTTGTCTGATTTCATAATGTCTCTATAGATATCTGCTTTCCTACATATTTTCGCCAGTTCATCATTGTGACTCATTCTTCACATGTGCTGACATTGACATTCACTCACTAACCGAAACCCTGTTGCTAAAGAACTTTTGGTCCAATTCCTATACTCACTCTTTTTTCTAAACTTACTTACTATCTTCCTAATCCACCTACTGTCCCCTTTTGACTGGATATTCTCTTCGACATTCAATCATCCAAGGTACAAGGTCCTATGCCATTTTATATCGATTTATCTGAGACATCTGTGCAGAACATAATTCAAAGCTAAGTGTCACAATCAAAGGCCCAATTCCCTTCTGGGCTTCAAATCTTACCTAGATTTCTGTTTTCATACTTACATTTCACCTATTTATTCTTGTAAATATCGCAGATTCCCAATACCATTATTCATCCTGCAGAATGATTCCTAACTCAAATAGAATATGTTATTAATCCTAACCATACACTCTTCCATCAATCTAACTTTACAAAAGAGTAGGGACACAGTTTGTCTTACAATACAGGAATGTAGTGGATCTTCCACCTGCTGAGAACCTCAAAGGTCCTTACAGAAATGATCCCTGGAGAAGATGTTGACAGCTATGGAGGACCTGAGAGAGAAAAATTCATTTTCCATGGAAAACAACCAGGTCAAAATGAAGGGATGTGTCTGAATCAGCCTCTCTCTTCTTAATGTAGAGTAGTTGGACCAAATCAGGCATGTGTGGAGAGCTGTTCCCGGGTGCCTATTTTTGATATACAATTCTTAGCTTGAAGTGTCACAGTAAGTAGGGGCAGGCTCCATCTCATGGGAACCTACGAAGCAACTTTTAGGACAAAGTGTTTGCCAAGGCAGTGACCTCATTCAGTTTCTGAATGAAGTGACCTACCTCACTTCTTTGGTGATGGAACTCTCTGAACTGGGGATCCAAGAAGCCAGGCACCCAGAGGCAGTCCCAGTCCCAGTCCCAGTGGGCTCACATGTTTGTATTTACCAAGGACAGAGTCAGACTTTCTTGCTACCTACTGATGTGAGGATGGCCAAATGCCAGGAGAGCTCTGAAGAGGGCCAGTTCATGAGAAAGCAGGCAGTGTCTCACCACTGGCTCCTGAAAACTTCACTGAGTTGGCCAAGGAGACCAGATCTGAGAGAGTTTCCCAATACTATTATTCATCCCGAAGAATGATTCCTAACCCAAATTGAACATGTTATTAACCCTAACATACACTGTTCCCTCAATATAACTTTACAGAAGAGCGGGGACAGTGTTGGTCTTACAATACAGGAATGTAGGGGATCTTCCACCTGCTTAGAAACTCAAAGGTCCATGCAGAAATCATTCCTGGAGAAGATGTAGGCAGCTATGAAGGACTTGAGAGAGCAAAAGTCATCTTCCATGGCATACAACCTGGTCAGGATAAAGGATTGTATCTGAATCAGCCTCTCTCTTATTAATGTAGAGAAGATGGATCAAACCAGGCCTGTGTGGAGAGCTATTCCTGAGTGCCTAAGGTTTATATACCATTCTAACTTGTGAAAGTGTCACAGGAAGTAGGGGCATCCTCCATCTCAAGAGACCATAGGAAGCAACTGTTAGGACAAAGTGGTTGCCAAGGGAGTGACCTCTTTCAGTTTCTGAAGGAAGTGACCTCACGTCACTTCCTTGGTGTTGGAACTCTCTGAACTTGGGATCCAGGAAGCCAGGCACCCATTGCCAGTCCCAGTCCTACTCCTAGTGGGCTCACTTCTTTGGATTTACCAGGGACAGAGTCAGTCTTTCATGGTACCTACTGATGTGGGGATGGCCAAATGCCAGAAGAGCTCTGAAGAGGGGCCTTTCCTGAGAAAGCAGGTAGTGGCTCATGCTGGCTCCTGAAATCTTCGCAGAGTTGGCCACGAAGACCAGATCTGAGACAAGACAGGCTATTTTTGGGGAACATAGTATGACCCACCAGTCAGAGAATACTCCAGATAGTCACAGATGTACTTGGGGGAAGCAGGTGCCTTTGTGGGTGTGGGTGTGGGATTCTGGTTTTGTCTCATGTTCTGAGAATAGGTTAACCAGTACCCTGGTTATTAATTGGTAGTTACATTATGCTTATAGACCCCAGAACTCAGGACAGGTAGAAAAAATAAATAGAACCATTAAATAGACCTTTACGAAATTAATCTTAGAGACCTGCATAAAAGATTGGACTACGCTCCTGCCTTATGCACTGTTTCATGCAAGAAATACTCCCTCTGTTTCTTTGTGTAACATCACCACCTGTGAAATTCTCTATGGTGCCCTTCCTCCAGTAAGGGACCTAACCCCAACTCTAAGACCTAAGGATCCCTTCCACACCCCCTAGCTTGACAGACTTAAAGCTCTTGAAAGAACTCATTGATATCTGTTCAAACAGCTGGCCACGGCCTACCAAACTGGGGACAAGGGGACTCCTCTTCAATATAATGTAAGAGACTTCATCTACATAAGAAGACATCAGGTTTCATTCCTGGAACCCCGATGGAAAGGAACATACCAGGTACTACTTATAACACCTACATCAGTAAATGTATACGGAATCAATTCCTGGATCCATGCCTCTCATCTCAAGCCTGCGCTCTGTCTAGACTCTTGCTGGAAACTGGAAATGACTAGTAACCCTTTCAAATTGTGTATTCACCATATGAATAAGGCTATAGACTCTCCCCTTGGCCACCAGTAGTCCTAAACCTCATCAGGTGGTTTATCAGCGATGGCTGATCACAAATCCTACTAGAGAAGAAGTATGGTCTATCTCGCTTACAGCCCCCATAGGGACCTGGTGGCCATCTCTCCACCCAGACATTTGTCAGCTGGCTATAGGTTTTTCCTATTGGGATATATCTGATAAAGTGGATCCCACTAAAATTCTATTAAATACCTTCTGTATCATCGATAATGGAAACAAACATTATGGATGTAGGGACACGCGAGCAAGATGCAGGTTGGCTAGCCCAGATTACTATGTTTGCATGGCAGACTATCAAAGCCACAAAGAGCCACGGCTGTGAGGGGAAAAAGCCAACTTCTTCTGTAAGTCATGGGGATGGTAGCATACAGGGACTGCCTGGTGGAACCCAAACTCCCCATCAAATTCAGTACACAGCATTGGCCATATTACCAATTAGACAACCAAAACCGATGGACCCCAGAAGGCTCTCTAGATCCTCAAATTATGCATGACATTTTTAACTTCTACAAGTGATCAAATGGGTGGACGGAGATTCCCCTATGTGAAGACCTTTTCCCTCCTTCACTCACGTCCTGAACTATGCTTCTCCAATAGATCCTAACCCTCAGCCTTCTGCTCCAGACTCTCTGCTTTCACTCCCACCTCAGCAACCTGATTTCTCCCCTCCATTTACTAGATCAAAAAACCAAACCTCGGCCGGTTCTCAGACCATTGCGCCCTTGCTGATGTATCAGGTACTGAGGTACCCCTCCACCCACTCAGTCCTTTTTCTCCAGTAAGTGCCCAGAGCAGGTCCCATCAGGTCCTCTTACCAGCTAACCCAAAGCTCAAACCAGCTGAGGAGATCCCTCAGACCACTATCCAAGATGTAATGAAAGTGACCTTTAAAGTTGCCTTGTCATCACTGAAAACAGGTGACTAAGAATTTAAAGTCCCTCACAGGCTTTTTGGGATACTCACTCCTGTCGTCCCCTCTGCTCTACCTGTTCTACTGCTCAAGTTTTTGTTGCCAGGAAAATCACAAACCCCTTTCCCAATATTCTTTTACATCTCTCCTTCCTAATTCTCAGATAAACGGAGCTGCTCTCAGCCTTGCTTTCCACGTCTTGCCCCTCTTTACCAGGCCCACAGAAAAGTCTTATATGACCTTCTCCAGAAGTCTTCACCATTGCTGACTTTAGGACTTTCAGCAAAAGAGTCCCTATAAAAGAATTCAATGTAGATAAACTCCGTGTTTTCATGTCGCCCTGTTCTACTTGGCCAGTGGCTGGAAAAATCAGCACTCCTAAGCTAGACACCCCCTTACGAGTTTTTCACAAAATAAGTGAACAAGGCCTCTGGCCTTGAGCTGGGGATTCACAGAGATGGCTACAATTCTAAGTAAAGAAGTTACCAACTAGGCTCCATGGTAACAGCTGGCAGGGAGAAAAAAAAGAGAAAAAAAAAAGCTCTCCCTGTCCCAAGTGTCCTTGAAAAGTTAACTTGCCAAGAACAGAGGAAAAAATAACAGAAACAAAAACTGCTTTTTGTGAACTTCTGCAGACTGTGAACTTCTGAGCCCCTTCCCTTACATGTTGGGTACAAATTCTGAAACTACCTAAACTTGGGGTTCAGAAGATTAATTGATTACAACAGAAGCAATACCCTCTAAATCTAAATTGCAATACCCTCTAAATCTAAATTGCAACCAAATAGGGCTGTTTCCCTGTCTTCGGTGCTGTCTTAGATTCCTTTCCTTTTCCGTGCCTACAACAGTATAATTCTATATACTTAAACATTGTTTATGTTTTCATGAAATGGTCAACAGATGTGATTAATTATGTAATGGTGCAGATGTTTCCCAGAGTGTTCGAGGATGATGCATGTTCATTTAAAGATCAAATCGGAGGGCATACAACCTGTTTCCACCGGGAACCTGTATCTCTCACTTTAGCCATCCTATTAGGAATAGGAGTTGCTGCAGGAGTGAGCACAGGAACCCTAGTCCATGGGACACAACAAATGACCCAATTAGAAGCAGCAATAGACCAAAAATTAAAGATAATAAAACCTCCATCACAGCTTTACAGGAATGTTTAACCTCTCTCTCTGAAGTTGTTTTACAGAACAGGCGAGGGTTAAACCTTCTCTTCATGAGAGAAGGGGGACTTTGTGCTGCATTGAGGGAAGAAGGTTGTTTTTATGCCGACCATACTGGAGTTGTATAAGAACCTATGAGTATATTAAGAAAATGCCTTTAAGAGTGTCAACGAGAGAGAGAGGCCCAAAAAGGGTGGTTTGAGTCTTGGTTCACACAGTCCCTCTGGTTAACTATGCTTTCATCAGCCCAGGCCTTTCCATTAATAATCCTCATATTATTGCTAACTGTAGGACCCTGTTGGCTCAACCATGTAGTTTCCTTTCTCGAAGCTCAAATTGGACAATTTAAACTTATGGTAATCAGACAACAATATACCCCACTAGGAGACATAAAATGTGACACCCTTCAATGATCACTTTCATGATTAAAAGTAACCAGAAGAAGAATTGGGGAATAAAAAGTTAATAAAATAGGTACTTGTCACTTCCTATTTTTCTGTATGCTTAATAAAACACTGTTGAAATCTTGAGAACTGTTTGCTAATCTTGTTCCCAGAATGTGCTGTCCCCAACTGCCAAACTGCAGAATGTACTCCATCATCCCGTTGAAAGCAAACTGCCCACTCTCCCTGACGCATCAATAAATTTCCCTCCCTGCCCTCTCCAAGGAAAGTATATAAGCTCTGTTTAAGCTGTTCTCAGGACTCTCTGCTCTATTCAAGTGAGCGCTGAGCCCCAGCATGCTGGACCCTCAATAAACCCTTTGTTGTTGCATGAGACAGTCTCTTGGTGGTCTCTTCCTCCTATGCCTGCCCGACCATTACAATATTCCAACTCTATATTCTTATAAATATCTCAGGTTCCCAATACCATTATTCATCCAGCAGAATAATTCCTAACCCATATCAAACATGTTATTAAACATAACCATACACTCTTCCCTCAATCTAACTTTACAGAAGAGCAGGCACAGAGTTGGTATTACAATACAGGAATGTAGGGGATTGTTCATCTTCTGAGAACCTCAAAGATCCATGCAGATATGATCACTGGAGAAGATGTAGGCAGCTATGAAGGACCTGAGAGAGCAAAAGTCATCTTCCATGGAAAACAACCTGGTCAGTATGAAGGGTTGTGTCTGAATCAGGCTCTCAAATTTTAATGTAGAGAAGATGGACCAAACCAGGCCTGTTTGGAGAGTTGTTCCCGGGTGCCTATGGTTGATATACCATTCTAACTTGTGAAACTGTCACAGGTAGTAGGGGCAGCCTGCATCTCATGGGACCCTTGGAAGCAAATGTTAGGACAAAGTGGTTGCCAAGGCAGTGACCTCATTCAGTTCCTGAAGGAATTGACCTCACCTCACTTCCTTGTTGATGGAACTATCTGAACTTGGGATCCAGGAAGCCAGGCACACAGAGCCAGTCCCAGTCCCAGTCCCAGTGGTCTCACTTGTTTGGATTTACCAAAGACAGAGTCAGTCTTTCTTGGTACCTACTGATGTGAGGATGGCAAAATGCCAAGAGAGCTCTGAAGAGGGGCCTTTCCTGAGAAAAAGGTAGTTGCTCAATGCTGGCTCCTGACAACTTTACAGAGTTGGCTAAGGAGGACAGATCTGAGAGAGAACATGCCATTTAAAGGGAACATACTGTGACCCACTAGTCAGAGGACACTCCAAATAGTCTCAGAATTACTTAGGGAAAGGAGGTGCCTTTATGGGTGTAGGTGTAGGTTTGTGGTTTTCACTTGTTCTGAGAATAGGTATCAAAGGCGGTTTGTTTGGATTGAGTGAACTCTTTCTGGTAAGTACTTTGACAAAGCGAGTGTTTTTATGTCTGTATATAAAACGGTGTTCGTGGTTGTAGACATAAGAAGAGAGAATGCATCAATGGATGTGTCCTGTCTAGTAGAAAGCTTGCCAGCCTTCATACTGCCCAATTTATGAATGGACTGCTGCTTGACTTATGGATGGGCAACATCTGCTATCCTCCAAAGTTCCTGTTTTCTTCCTGAATTCTGGCCTCTCTAAAGAATAGGCTCATGCTTTTGTGTCCAAGATATGTACCACCTCCAAGCTCTGTGACATGGACATGTACTGGATACCTGAAGGGAATGACGAGCTTCTTAGAAAACTCAGATATCAGTATGACCAGTAAAGTCTCAGTGGAGAAAGCCTGCTTTGTGCCTTTTGCTTACCTATTGTTTTATTGCCCTGAATGTCAGGAAGGTCTCTGCCTCAGGCCTCCCCTTTGTGAAGCCTGAAGAAAAGAGTTCTCAAATTGAAATGAATGGGCATCACCTGTGGCTCTGTGCTTAATTGCTTTGGAAAGGGATGTGTCTGAATCAGCCTCTTGGCACTGTGTGAGGCTGTGGCTTATATTCTCAGCACTAGATGGATCCAAAGAAATATCTCATGTGTGCATCCAATACAAAAATGGCTAAAAGAGCAGATATTGTAGATGAAGTCTCTCGCCTTCCTATGTAAAGTTCCTGACCTCCATTAAGTGAGAATAGTGATACTTTGGGTCAAATGAGATATTTAAAGCCCTGTAGAGGCTAGCCTATAGGTGCATGGGTTTTCTCATGATTCCAATTCACATAAAGAATCTAAACCGCACAGTAATTAGGCCTCAAATTGGAGAAGCAAAGCAGCATTAACGGCATGCCTATTTGATCACTCTTGGTTAACAGGAAGGGTGTCTAGGCCACACAGACTTTAGGAAAATGAGGGAAAAAGGGAGCTTATTTTGCACACTGTTGTGGGCTGCGCCCCTCATGGAAACCTGCTACCAGAGGTAATGATTAGTGTCTATATGGAAGAAGATGAGGGCCATGTGGGAGTGTTTTGGTTTTAATTGTGGACATTTGTATCGTGGTTGGAAGAGATGACTGGGTCCACCTGGGCTTGAACTCTGGTGTGACTCCCATTAGAGACTGAGTTCTGGAACTGACCTCAGAGCAGTATTGCCATGAATTTTGTCGGGATTTTATTAGGCCACGCATGAGAGTGACCCTTGGAAACTGAGATCTAAGGCCAGTGTGGATTTCCACAGAGCACTGGGAATCTCAGCCAGGATATAACATGATTTTATTTTTAAAGACTTGGCAGCCATAGTTGAGAGTCAAAACACACATGGAACTCACATTGTAGACCTCAATGGGTCTGGCTTCATGTGACCTTTTGGCCACTCTTTGGGAAGACTTACCTGTGAGAGTTCTTCAGAGCATTCATTGAAATGAGCTTCCTCACCATTTAATGGTTCCTGAATTAATTGAAACCCATAGTGCCTCCAACTTCATCCTTGAAAAATGGCTAGATAAATACCATGAAATTTTTGAAATTCCCATGACCAGGTGGCACTGGAGAAACTTTGGATGTCCTGTTGCTGATCATGAGTATACCAGACGGTGCCTTGATTGACTGGGTTTCATGAAAATGGTGTAGATCAGATATGCCAGTAAGTTGGAGCCTGCTGAGCAGTGGGCCTAGAGCAATGTTGGGCAGGTGTGTGACACAGAATATGCGCTGGGGCCATTTCGATCTGCCATTGGCTTCCAAATGCCTTGTGACTGACAGGATGCAGCCAGCAGACCCTTATTTGTAAAGGCATCTTGTTATATGGAGAGTTTTGACCCTGTCCCTTACTTTTGGAAACTCCTCTACCACCTCCAAGTTTGTGAACTCCTGATCATATTCCATTCCAGATTTGTATTCTCAGAATTCCTAACTCTTTTTCCCTAATTGTGTCTTACTTGGGGTGAAAGTATTGTCAAGGCATTGTTCTGGATGAGAGTGGGAAAAATTTTGTGTAGCACATATTTGCATACACATTGGATTCATTTTCCAATTTTCCATTCAGAATACTAAATCCCTGACACTAACATATACCCTATTAGACTCTGACTACTAATCCTAATATGGTGGAGTAAAATAACCCAAACGGAATAGAAATACAAGCAGTTCAGAGAAGGCATGGTGTGTAGTTGGAATTGTCTTTTGCATTATATTGGGTAGAAGGTATAAACTAGTTAATTTTTTTATTGAAAGAGTTCTCCATGTGTTTTTAAAGTAAACAAATGTATGAATTCGTGTCTCCCTTTCTCCGTAGCATATTCAGCACATGTATTTTTATATGCACATACAGAATCCTACCTGGTACCACTCGTACAATCTTGTGAGGTGGCTTACTTGGCAGATACAAATTGCGAGAAGACATCACAGCTCCTAAACACTGTTGGAACAGAAAATTAAACCTATGGGTGAGCTTCCTAGATGAACAACATTATACATAAATCCATGTTCAGTAAAATGAATATTTTTGCATCTGTGGATGATTTATATTTCATGGTGAATTTTGATTGGCATATATATTGCTACTTTTTAATGTCTGTGTGTATATATATATATATATATATATATATATATATATATATATATATACAGTCTCCAGATTTTTCAAAATATGAAATATATGTGTCTTATTACACACTTCCTAAATTCATTCATATTCATGTATGTGGATTTATAATCAAATTTTCACATGATTATTCTCAGAAATATTCATCCACCTGAAATACATATTTTTTCCTACTAGTGAAAACTAACTTCAGTGAATGTTGCATACAAATCCTAATATTTCTACAGTAACTGACCCAGTTTAACATCAATGCGAGTAGATTCCAATGGGACATGCTGTGTGTTTTGACGTTCATTTTTATTCAACACTGGTACATTATGATTTCTTCAGTTTATGCACATCATAGGATATATTTTTCATCCACAGTTTCGCAAATTTATAGGCATTTGTTTCACTTTCAATCAATTCCTTCTTCAGAACACATGTATTCATCCATGTTTCTTGACTGGTCTTTTCATGAGACTTCTTTACAAAACACATTATTTTCAATTTTCATAATCATTTTTGAAGCGAAACTCAGACACCATTCATGATAAACAATAACACTAATATTAACAATAGATGTATAACTGGTTGGAATGAATGATTTTATATCAATATAAGATATCTTAAATATTTTCAGATATCAATTCCATCCATTATTTAAAGTGGAATCAGCTATATTATTTATTCACAGTGTGGTCAATTCATGCATTATCTCTATATTCATAGACACAGGGCACACCTCTTTGTACAACCAATACTTATGTATATGTCTTCTAAATATTACTGCCAGAAATGGTGTAAGAAATACTCATGTCACCAGATCTACATACACATTTTATCACAGTAATATTCGGGACACAAAAAGTAAATGTCACACTTATGATTGTACCGGAGTCTGAATGGAAAGTGAACATGGATTACTAAAAACATTTCTGTCCATGTTGCCTAATCCTCTCAATTATCAATCCTGTTGGTGACTACATATTTGTTTCTTCCAAAGATTATATATTCAAACTCTACCCTGTTGAAAATGCCTAATCATATCACTCACTTTATACTTTGCCTGATTTCATTATGTCTCTATTGATATGTGGTTTCCTACATATTTTCCCCAGTTCATCATTGTGACTGACCCTTCACATGAAGTTATGTTTACTTTCACTCTCTAACCAAAACACTATTGCGATAGAACATATATTCCAAATCCTATATTGACACTTCTTCCTAAACCTACTATCTACCTAATCCTACCGACTATCCGTTTTTGACTGGATGTTCTCTTCGACATTCAATCATCCAAGGTACAAGGTTCTATGCCATTATATATCTATTTTTCTGAGACATCTGTGCACAATGTAAATCAAAGTTAAGTATCCCAATCAAGGGCCCAATGCCCTCTAGGCTTCAAAATTACCTAGATTTCTGTTTTCATTCATATATTTAACCTCTATATTTTTATAAATATCGCAAGTTCCCAATACCATTATTCATCCCGCAGAATGATTCCTAACCCAATTCAAACATTTTATTAACCCTAAGAATACACTGTTCCCTCAATCTAAATTTAATGAAAAGCAGGGACAGAGTTGGTCTTACAATACAGGAATGTAGGGGATCTTCCACCTGCTGAGAACTTCAAAGATCCATGTAGAAATGAACCCTGGAGAAGATATAGTCATCTATGAAGGACCTGAGAGAGCAAAAGTCATCTTCCATGTCAAACACCCTGGTCAGGATGAAGGTATGTGTCTGAATCAGCCTCTCTCTTCTTAATGTAGAGGAGAAGGACCAAACCAGGCCTGTGTGGATAGCTATTCCCAGGTTCCTAAGGTTGACATACCATTCTAACTTGTGAACATTTCAGAGGAAGTAGGGGAACCCTCCATCTAATGGGACCCTTGGAAGCAACTATTAGGACAAAATGTTTACAAGACAGTGAATTCATTCAGTTCCTGAAGGAAGTGACCTCACCTCACTTCCTTGGTGATGGGTCTCTCTGAACTTGGGATCCTGGAAGCCAGGCACACAGAGCCAGTCCCAGTCCCAGTCCCAGTGGGCTCACTTGCTTGGATTTACCAAAGACAGAGTCAGTCTTTCTTTGTTCCTACTGATATTATGATGCCAAAAGCAAGGAGAGCTCTGAAGAGGGGCCTTTCCTGAGAAAGCAGGTAGTGGCTCAAAATTCCCTTCTGACAACTTAAAAGAGTTGGCCAAGTAGACCAGATCTGAGACAGGACAGGACATTTCGGGGGAACATTGTATGGCCCACCAGTCAGAGGACACTCCGTAGAGTCACAGACCTACTTGGGGGAAGGAGATGACTTTGTGGGTGTGGTTGTGGGTTTATGATTTTGTCTCAACTTCTGAGAATAGGTAGGAAAGGCGGTTAGGTTTTTTTTTTTTTTTTTTTTTTTGGAGTGTACTGTTTCTAGTAAGTCGTTTGACAAGGCGAGTGTTTCTATGTCTGTGTATTCCACTGTGTCCGTGGTTGTATACATTAGAAACGAGAATGCATCAATGTATTTGTCCTGTCTAGTAGAAAGCTTCCCAGCATTCAACCTGCCCAATTTATGAATGGGTTGCGGCTTTCCTTAAGGATGGGCAACACCTACTATCTTCCTAATTACCAATTTTCTTCCTGAATTCTTTCCAATCTCCAGAATTGGCTCATGTTTTTTTGTCCAAGGTATGTACCATCTCCAAGCTCGGTGACATGGCCATGTACTGGATATCTGCAGGGAATGGCGAGCATCTCAGAAAACTCAGATATCAGTGTGACCAGTAAAGTATCAGTGGAGAAACCCTGCTTTGGGCCTTTTGCTTACATAATGTTCTGTTGCCCTTAATTTCAAGAAGTTCTTTGCCTCAGGCCACCCCTTTGTGAAGCCTGAGGAAAACAGTTTTCAAATGGAAATCAATGGGCATCACCTGTGGCCCTTTGCTTTATTGCTTTGGAAAGGGATGTGTGTGATTTAGCCTCTTGGCCCTGTGTGAGGCTGTGGCTTAGATTCTCAGCACCTGATGGATCTAAAGAAAGATCCCATCTGTGCATCCAAAACCAAAATGGCCAAAAGAGCAGTCCTTGTGGATGACGTCTCGCCTTCCTCTGTGAGGTTCCTGACTTCCATCAATAGGGATCCTTTGGGTCAGAGGAGTTCTCCAAAGCCCTGCAGAGGTGCTTGGGTTTTCTCATGACTCCAATTCACATAAAGAATCTTAACCTCTGAGTCAGTTGGCCTCAAAGTAGAGAAGTGGTGTAGTCTTCACAGCATGCTTATTTCATCACGCCTGGATCACAGAAAGTATGTCCAGGCCACCATGACTTTAGCAAATGAGTGGCAAGGGAGCTTATTTTGGACACTGTCTTGGACTGCGCTCCTCATGAAAACCTCCAGCCAGAGGTTATGATGAGTGTCTATATGGAAGAAAATGAGGGCCATCTCGAAGTGTTTTGGTTTAAATTGTGGTCATTTGTGTGTCAGTTGGAAGAGATAACTGTGTTCACCTGGGCTTGAACTCTTGTGTGATTCCACTTAGAGACTGCTTTCTGGAACTGACCTCAGTGAAGTATTGCCATGAATTGTTTTGAGATTTTAGGAGGCCACGCATGAGATTCGCTCTTGGTATCTGTGATCTAGGCCCAGGGTGGCTTTGCACAGAAAACTGGGAATTTTTGCAAGGATATCACATGATTTTATTCTGAAAGACTTGGCAGCCATCGTTGAGAGTCAAAACACACATGGACCTAACATTGTAGACCTCAATGGGCCTTGCTTATGTTACCATTTGGCCTCTGTTTCTGTAGCCTTGATTATGAGAGTTCTCTAGGGCTTTCATTGAAATGAGCTTCCTCACCATTTAATGGTTCCTGAATTAATTGAAACCCAGAGTGTCTCAAATTCATTTTTGAAAAATGGCTAGATAAGTACCATGCAAGTTTTGAAATTCCCATGACCAGGTGGCACTGGAGAACCTTTGGATATCTGGTTCCTGATCATGAGTGTACCAGACAATGCCTTGATTGACTGGGTTTCATGAAAATGGAGTAGAACAGAGATGCCTGTAAGTTGGAGCCTGCTGAGTAGTGGGCCTAGAGCTGTGGTGTGAAGGTGTGTGATAAACATCTGTGGTGGGGCCATGTGAATATGTCTTTGACTTCCAAATGGCTTGTGACTGACATGCTGCTGCCAGCAGACCCTTATATGTAAAGGCATCTTATTATATAGAGGGGTTTCAGGGCAATGTTCAGAATCAGGTTGCTCTTGTCAAGGGGGCAAGCTATGTGGGATAGAAGCCTGGTTGGTGCATTCTCCTGTAAACCCTGACCCACCACACCTGACAGAACTCCCTCCAGCACTGTGTCCCTGATGAACTCCTTGTATTTTTTGAAGCAACACCAAACTACGAGTGCAGCAGCCAGAAACACCACGAAAAGTGGAGGATGACCAAATGACTTCACAGTCCACGCGGGCAGACACTTAGACCCAGGTGGCCAAAGTTTGCCGACAAAGATAGAATTCATCACTGCTGCCTAATGTTCATTGGAAAACAAGAAACCATGTCCTCCAGGTCACATAGATGCCATTCCAGATTTGATGGTCTCACTACAAAGGAAGCTAAATCTCCTGACAACAACATATACTTTAAGTGCCCAAACTCAGAGGCAGTTTGTCAAGAAGTCTTTAGGCCAAAAGAACTTCATGTTTGTGGAGTGTTTACCCTATCCCTTACTTTTGGATACTCCTCTCCCAACTCCAAGGTTGTGAACTCCTGAGCATTTTCCTTTCCGGATATGTATTCACAAATTTTCTAACTCTTCTCCTCTAATTGTGTCTTACTTGTGGTGAAGGAAATGTCAAGGCATTGTTCTGGATCAGAGTGGGGAGATTTTTGTGTAGCACATATTTGAATACACATGAGATTAATTTTCCTATTTTCCATTCGAAATTCTGAATCCCTGACACTTACCCATACCCTACTAGACTCTCACTACTAATCCTAATATTATGGAGAAAAATAACCCAAACAAAATAGAAATACAACCAGTTCAGAGGAGGCCTGTTGTATAGTTGGACTTGCCTTTTGCATGATAAAGGGTAGGTGTTACAAATCTAGTCAATTTTTAAATGAAAAAGTTCTCCATGTGTTTTTAAAGTTAACAAATATGTGAATTCTTGTTTCCCTTTCTCTGAAGCCTATTCAGAACATGTATTTTTAATGCACATATTGAATCCTACCTGGTATCACACTTATATTTTTGTGAGGTGGATGACATGGCAGATACAAATTGTGAGAAGAGATCACTCCTCCTAAACACTGTTGGAACTGAAAATTCAACCTATGGGTGAGCTTCCTAGTTGAACAACATTTTACTTAAATCCATGTTTAGTAAAATAAATATTTTTGCTTCAATGGATGATATATATTTCATGATGAATTTCTATTGGCATATATATTGCCAGTTTTTAATGTCTCTGTGTGTGTTTTTTGTATATATATATATATATATATATATATATATATATATATATATATATATATATTCTCCAGGTTCTTCAAAACATGAAATATATGTGTCTTTTATACACTCCATAAATTTATTCATGTTCATGTACTTGGATTTATAATCAACTTTTCAGAAGATTATTCCAGAAATATTCATCCACCTGAAATTCATATTTGTTACCTAGTACTGAAAGCTAACTTCAGTGAACGGTGCACACAAATCCTAATATTTTTATAGTAACTGACCCAGTTTAATATCAAAGCAAGTTGATTCCTATGGGACATGTTATGTATTTTGACGTTTATTTCTATTCAACACTGGTAAATTACTATTTCCTCTTTTTTTGCACATCATAGGATATATATTTAATCCAAAATTATCAAATTTACAGGTATTTGTTTCACTTTCAATCACTTCCTGCTTCAGAACACACGTATTCCTGCAGGTTATTTGACTGGTCTTATCATGAAACTTCTTTAAAAACACATTATTTTTGATTTTCATAATGATTTTTGAAGCAAAATATACACAATTTTCATGATTATCCATAACCCTAATATTTCCATTAGATGTATAAATGGTTTTAATGAATGTATGTGTATCAATATAAGATTTCATGTATATTTTCAGATATCAATTCATTCCATTATTTAAAGTTGGAACCAGTTATATTTTTAATTCTCAGTATGGTCTCTTCATGCATTATCTCAATATTCATAAACACATGGTACACCCATTTGTACCCCCAATACTAATTTATGCATCTTCAAAATATTGCTCCCAGAAACAGTGGAAGAAATACTCCACCTGATCTACATATACATTTTATCACTGTAATAATCTGGACACAAAATGCAAAGTTCACCTTTATGATTGTACCAAAGCCTAAATGGAAATTGACCATGGATTACTAAAACATCTATGTCTAAATTGCCTAAAGGTCTCAAATGTCAATCTATTTGTGACTCCATATTTATTTTTCCCTAAGATTATACAGTCAAGTTCAACCCTGTTGAAAATGTCTAATATTATCACTCACTTTGTACTATACCTGATTTCCTAATGTCTCTATTGATATCTGCTTTGCTACATATTTTCCCCAGTTCATCATTGTGAGTGACCCTACACATGTACTGATATTGACATTCACTCTCTAACCGAAACCCTATTGTTAAAGAACTTTTGGTCCAAAGTCTATACTTGCCCTCATTTCAACACCTACCGACTATCTTCCTGATCCTACAGACTATCCCTGTTTGATTGGATGTTCTCTTCTACATTCAATCATCCAAGGTACAAGGTCCTATTTCATTGTATATCGATTTATCTGAGACATCTGTGCATAACATAATTCAATGCTAAGTATCCCAATCAAAGGCCCAATGCCCTTCTGGGCTTCAAATCTTACCTAGATTTCTGTTTTCATACTTATATTTCACCTATATATTCTTAAAAATGTCACAGGTTCCCAATACCATTATTAATTGAGCGGAATGATTCCTAACCCAAATCAAACATGTTATTAACCTTAACCATACACTGATCCCTCAATCTAACTTTTCAGAAGAGCAGGGACAGAGTTGGTCTCAAAATACAGGCATGTAGGGGATTCTCCACCTGCTGAGAACCTAAAAGGCCCATGCAGAAATGATCCATGGAGAAGATGTAGGCAGCTATGAAGGACCTGAGAGAGCAAAAGACATCTTCCATGGTGAATAACCTGGTCAGGATAAAGGGTTGTGTCTGAATCAGCCTCTCTTTTTTTCATATAGATAAGATGGACCAAAACAGGCCTATGTGGAGAGCTGTCCCTAGGTGCCTATGGTTGATATACCATTCTAACCTGTGAAAGTATCACAGGAAGTAGGGGCAGCCTCCGTATCATGGGACCTTTGGAAGCAACTGTGAAGGCAAAGAGGTTGCCAAGATAGTGACCTCATTCAGTTCCTGAAGGAAGTGACCTCATCACACTTCTTTGGTGATGGAACTGTCTGAACTTGGTATCCAGGAAGCCAGGCACTCAGAGCCAGTCACAGTCCCAGTCCCAGGGGTCTCAATATTTTTGATTTACCAAGGAGAGAGTCAGAGTTTCTTGGTAACTACTGATGTGTGGATGGCCAAATGCCAGGAAAGCTCTGAAGAGGGGCCTTTTCTGAGAAAGCAGGTAGTGGCTCACCACTGGCTCCTGACAACTTCACAGAGTTGGACAAGGAGACCAGATCTGAGAAAGGACAGGCCATTTCAGTGGAACATAGTATGACCCACCAGTCATAGGACACTCTGGATAGTCACAGTCCTACTTGGGGGAAGGAGGTGCCTTTGTATGTGTGTGTGTGTTTGTGGTTTTGTCTCATGTTCTGAGAATAGGTAGTAGCGGCGGTTTGTTTGGTTTTGAGTGAACTGTTTCTAGTAAGTCATTTGACAAGGCGAGTGTTTCTATGTCTCTGAATCCCACTGTGTCCGTGGTTGTAGACAGTTGAAAAGAGAATGGATCATTGGATTTGTGTTGTCTAGTAGAACGCATCCCAGCATGTATCCTGCCAAATTTATTAATGGTCTGAGGCTTTCCTTATCGATGGGCAACACCTGCTATCTTTCTAAGTTCCTGTTTTCTTCCTGAATTCTGGCCAATAACCAGAATAGGCTCATGGTTTTCTCTCCAAGATATGTACCACCTCCAAGCTCTGTGACATGGCCATGTACTGGATAGCTGAAGGGATTGGAGAGCATCTCAGAATACTCAGATATCAGAGTGACCATTTAAGTCTCATTGGAGAAACCCTGCTTTGGGCCTTTTGCTTACCTATTGTTCTGTTGACCTGAATGTCAGCAAGGTCTTTGCCTCAGGCCATCTCTTTTTGAAACCTGAAGAAAACAGTTTTCAAATGGAAATGAATGGACATCCCCTGTGGCTCTTTTCTTAATTTCTTTGGAAGGAGATGTGTCTGATTCAGCCTTTTGGCCCTTTGTGAGTCTGTGGCTTAGATTTTCAGCACCTGATGGATCTAAAGAATGATCCCATGTGTGCATTCAAACCAAACTGGCCAAAAGAGCAGTCATTATGGATAAAGTCTCTCACCTTCCTTTGTAAGGTTCCTGACCTCCATCAAGTGAGAATAGGGATCCTTTGGGTCAATTGAGTTCTTAAAAGCCCTGCAGAGGCTAGCCCATAGGTGCTTGGGTTTTCTGATTACTCCAATTCACATAAAGAATCTAAACCCCACAGTCAGTAGGCCTCAAATTGGTGAACCGAAGTAGTATTAATGGCAGGCCTATTTGACCACTCCTGGTTCACAGGAAGGTTGTCCAGGCCACCCTGACTTTAGGCAAACCAGAGGCAAGGGAGCTTATTTTGGACACTGTCTTGGGCTGCGCCCCTCATGGAAACCTTTAGCCAGAGGATATGATGAGTGTCTATATGGAAGAATATGAGCGCCATGTGGGAGTGTTTTGGTTTTAATTGTGGTCATTTGTGTGGCAGTTGGAAGAGATGACTTGTAAGATTCCAGCAGACGTCGGAGGAAGAGACTACCAAGAGACTGGCTCATGCAACAGCAATGGGGATTTATTGAGGATCCAATTCAGTTCGCTGGGGCTCTGTGCTCACTCAACAAGCAACAGCGGCCCAGATCCCCGAGAAGAGGTTAAGCAGTGCTTCAGTACACTTTTTGGGTAGGCAGAGGCTTTATATATATCAGAGGAAATCATCTTGATCAGCCGGAAAATCGAACAACAACTCTCAAACTTGATTAGCACATTCATTTGTGGAATCAGGTCGGGCGGGGGTGATAGGTCGATCCTAAGGAGGGGGGTACATTCAAACTGATTGGTTTGGGCCCTGATATGCTTAGGTGCCAAGCTGCACAGGGTCCTAGATTATTAAACAACTGGATGGTCAGGGGGAATATTTAATGGGCAGTGAAAGGAATTGTCCTAACAGCTACAGGAATTTCAGGTTTTAGGTTTAGCATGGGAACTTAACAATACCTGGTCCTTTACATTTTAACTCAGGCTTTGCAGCTTAGAAACTTTACAACACCCGCTATTTTACACTTTAACTTCAATTTCTTTTACCCTAACAGACTGGGTCCACCTGGGTGTGAACTCTGGTGTGATTCCCCTTAGACACTGAGTTCTGGAACTGAAATCAGAGAAGAGGTGTCATGAATTGTGTTGGAATTATAAGAGGCCACACATGAGAGTTGCCCTTGGAAACTGACATCTAGGCCCAGGGTGGCTTTCCACAGAGCATTGGAAATTTCAGCCAGGATATCCCATGCTTTTATTCTGAATGACTTGGCAGCCATAGTTGAGAGTCAAAACACACATGAACCTCACACTGTAGACCTCAATGGGCCTGGTTTCATGTGACCTTTTGGCCACTCTTTGAGAAGCCTTGTCTGTGAGAGTTCTATAGAGATTTCATTGAAATCAGCTTTCTCAAAATTTAAAGGTTCCTGAATGAATTGAAAC
The DNA here is from genome assembly GCF_048772815.1 of Callospermophilus lateralis. Lineage (NCBI taxonomy): Eukaryota > Metazoa > Chordata > Mammalia > Rodentia > Sciuridae > Callospermophilus > Callospermophilus lateralis. The sequence goes on from NW_027516866.1 coordinate 706,221, forward strand.
CCACAGTGCCTCCAACTTCATCCTTGAAAAATGGCTAGATAAATACCATGAAATTTTTGAAATTCCCAGGACCAGGTACCACTGGAGAAAGTTTGGATGTCCGGTTTCTGATCATGAGTATAACAGACAGTGCCTTGATTCACTGGGTTTCATGCAAATGGTGTAGAACAGAGATGCCAGTAAGTTCGAGCCTTCTGAGTAGTGGGCCTAGAGCAGTGGAGGGCAGGTGTGTGATAAAACATCTGTGGTGGGGCCATGGGGATCTTCCATTGTCTTCCAAATGGCTTGTGACTGACATGGTGCAGCCAGCAGACCCTTATATGTAAAGGCATCTTGTTATTTGGAGAGGTTTCAGGGCAATGTTCAGAATCAGGATGCTATGGTCAAGGGAAAAGCTATGTGGGATAGAAGCATGGTTGGTGCATTCTCTTGCAGACCCTTACCCACCACAGGTGACAGAACTCCCTCCAGCACTGTACCAGGTGAACTACTTGTATTTCGTGAAGCAAATAACAAACTCCCAGTGCAGCAGTAAGAAATACCACAAAAAGTGGAGGATGACCAAATGGCTTCACAGTCCACACAGAGAGAAACTTAGCCCCCAGTGGACACTGATAACCTACATAGAGAGAAATCAGCACTGCTGCCTCATGTTCAGTGGAAAATAAGAAACTATGTCCTCCAGGTCACATACATGCACACCCAGCTTTGATGGTCTCACTACAAAGGAAGCTCCTGACAAATACTTATATGTCAAGTGCGCAACCTCAGAGGCAGTTTCTCAAGAAGTCTTTAGGCCAGCAGAGCTCCATGTTTGTTGAGTGTTTACCCTGTCCCTTACTTTTGGAAACTCCTCTACCACCTCCAAGGTTGTGAACTCCTGAGTGTATTCCATTCCAGATATGTATTCACAGAATTTTTAACTCTTGTCCTCTAATTGTGTCTTACTTCAGGCGAGGGTAATGTCAGGGCATTTTTCTGTATGAGAGTGCAAAAATTTGTGTGCAGCATTTATTTGAAATACTGAATCCCTGACATTAACCCATATCCTAATAGACTCTGACTACTAATCCTAATATGATGGAGAAAAATAACTCAAACAAAATAGAAATACAAGCATTTCATAGGAGGCATGGTGTATAGTTGGACTTGCCTTTTGCATTATATAGGGTAGGAGTAATAAATCTAGTCAATTTTTAATTGAAATAGTTTTCCATGTGTTTTTAAAGTTAACAAATATGCAAATTACTGTCTCCCATTCTCTCTAGCTTATTCAGAACATGTGTTTTTATATGCACATATAGAATCCTACCTGGTTATCACATATACAGTCTCATGAGGTGGCTGATTGGCAGATACAAATTGTGAGAAATGACCACTCCTCGTAAACGCTGTTGGAACTGAAAATACAACCCATGGGTGAGCTTCCTATTTGAACAACCTTATACAAAAATCCATGTTCAGTGAAATTAATATTTTTGGATCTGATGATGATATATATTTCACGATAAATTTCGATTGGCATATATATTGCAATTTTTAATGTCTCTCTGTGTGTGTGTGTGTATATATATATATATACATATATATATATGCACTCTGTCTAGGTTTTTCAAAATATGAAACATGTGTCTTATTGTAGACTCCCTAAATTCATTTATATTCATGTATGTGGATTTATAATCAACTTTTCACAAGATTATTCTCAGAAATACTCATCCACCTAAAATACATACTTGTTTCCTAGTACTGAAAACTAACTTCGTTGAATGGTGCATACATATCCTAACATTTCTACAGTAACTGACCCTGTTTAACATCAATTCAAGTAGATTACTATGGGACATGATGTGTATTTTGAAGTTCATTTTTATTCAACACTGGTACATTGCTATTTCTTCAGTTTATGCACATCATAGGATACATATTTCATCCACATGTTAGCAAATTGATAGGCATTTGTTTCACTTTCAGTCACTTCCTGCTTCAGAACACATGTATTTCTCCATGTTTCTTGACTGATATTTTCATGAGACTTCTTTCCAAACACATTATTTTCGATTTCCATAATCACTTTTGAAGCAAAACCCACACACCTTTCATGATAACCCATAACCCTAATATTACCATTAGATGTATAACTCGTTGGAATGAATGACTGTATATCAATATTAGATTTCTTATATATTTTCAGATATCAATTCAATCCATTATTTAAAGTGGAACCAGTTATATTATTTATTCACATGATGGTCAATTGATGCATTATCAATATATTCTATGACACAGGGTATACCCTTTGTACCCCCAATACTAATTTATATTTCTTCAAAATAGTGCTCCCAGAAATGGTGGAAGAAATACCCATGTCACCTGATATACATATACATTTTATCACAGTAATATTCTGGACACATAAAACAAAGGTCACTCCTATGATTGTACCAAAGCCTAAATGGAAAATGAGCATGGATTACTAAATGCACCCATGTCCAGGTTGCCTAATGCTCTCAAATGTCAATCCTATTGGTGACTACATATTTGTTTCTTTCTAACATTATATATCCAAACTCAACCCTGTTGAAAATGTCTAGTCCTATGACTCAGTTTATACTTTGCCTGATTTCCTAATGTCTCTATTAATATCTGCTTTCCTCCATATTTTCCCCAGTTCATCATCGTGACTGACTCTTCACATGTGCTAACATTTACATTCACTCTCAACTGAAACCATATTGCTAAAGAACTTTTGGTCCAGATCCTATACTCACTCTTCTTCCTAAAACTACTATCTCCTGTTCCTACCGAGTATTCCTTTTTGACTTGATGTTCTCTTCTACATTCAATCATTCAAGGTACATGGTCCTATGCCATTGTATATCGATTTATCTGAGACATCTGTTCAGAACGTAATTCAACGCTAAGTATCCCAATCAAGTTCCCATGCCCTTCTCGGCTTCAAATCTTAACTAGATTTCTGTTTTCATACTTATATTTCACCTATATATTCTTGTAAATATCGCAGGTTCCCAATACAGTTATTCAACCCTCAGAATGATTCCTCACCCAAATCGAACCTGTTATTCACCCTAATCATACACTCTTCCCTCAATCTAACTTTACAGAAGAGCAGGGAAGGAGTTGGTATTTCAATACAGGAATGTAGGCGATCTTCCACCTGTTGAGAACCTCAAATGTCCTACATAAATGACACCTGGATAAGTTGTAGGCAGCTATGAAAGACCTGAGAGAGCAAAAGTCATCTTCCATGGAAAACAACCTGGTCAGGATGTAGGGATATGTATGAATCAGCCTCTCTCTTATTAATGTAGAGAAGATGGACCAAACCAGGCCTGTGTGGAGTGCTGTTCCTGTGTGCCTATGGTTGATATACCATTCTAACTTGTGAAAGTGTCACAGGAAGCAGGGGCAGCCTCCATCTCATGGGACCCTTGGAGTCAATTCTTAGGACAAAGTGGTTGCCAAGGCAGTGAACTCATTCAATTCCTGAAGGAAGTGACTTACCTCACTTCCGTGGTGATCAAACTCTCTGAACTTAGATCCAGTAAGCCAGGCACCCAGAGCCAGTCCAAGTCCCAGTCTCAGTGGTCTCACTTGTTTTGATTTTCCAAGGATAGAGTCAATCTTTCTTGATACCTATTGATGTGGGAATGGCCAAATAACAGGAAAGCTCTCAAGAGGGGCCTTTTCTGAGCAAGCAGGTAGGGGCTCACCCCTGGCTTCTGACAAGTTCACAGAGTTGACCAAGGAGACCTAATCTCATACAGGACAGGCCATCTCAGGGTAACATAGTGTGGCCCACCAGTCAGAGGACACTCCGGATAGTCACAGACCCATTTGAGGGAAGGAGGTGCCTTTGTTGTGTGGGTGTGGTTTTTTGGTTTGTCTCATATTCTGAGAATATGTAGGAAAGGTGGTTTGTTTGGTTTGTAGTGAACTGTTTTTAATAAGTCATTTGACAAGGCGACTGTTTCTATGTCTGTGTATCGCGGTTGTAAACATTAGAAAAGAGAATGATTCAATGGATGTGTCCTGTCTGGTAGAAAGCTTCCCAGCATTCATCCTGCCCGATTTATGTATGGACTTTGACTTGCCTTATCGATGGTCAACACCTGCTAATTTCCTAAGTTGCTGTTTTCTTCCTGAATTCTGGCCACTCTCCAGAAGAGGCTCATGGTTTTGTGTCCAAGATATGAATCACTTCCAAGCTCTGTGACATGGCTATGTTCTGGATAGCTGAAGTGAATGGCGAGAAGCTCAGAAAACTCAGATCACTGTGACCAGAGAAGTCTCAGTGGATAAACCCTGCTTTGGGACTTTTGCTTACATATTGTTCTGTTACCCTGAATGTCAGGAAGTTCTTTGCCTCAGGCCACCCCTTTGTGAAACCTGAAGAAAACAGTTTTCAAATGGAAATGAATGGAAATCACCTGTGGCTCTTTGCTTAATTGCTTTGGAAAGGGATGTGTCTGAATCAGCCTCTTAGCTCTGTGTGAGGCTGTTGATTAAATTCTCAGCCCCTTATGGATCTAAAGAAAGATCCCATGTGTGCATCCAAAACCAAAATGGCCGAAAGTACAGTCATTGCAGATGAAGTCTTTCGCCTTCCTCTGTAAGGTTCCTGACCTCTATAAAGTGAGAATAGGGAAGATACACCAAGCCAATTCATGTCTCCTTTTGGAAAAATTGTACCACCAATGAAAGCATCAGCAAAATTACCCCAACACTACCACAAGTCACTGCACCAACAGATAGTTCACAATGCATACATGTTAGTTCACAATGCATACAAGTGATACATATTCCAGGCAAGTTCTGCAAGCAGTTCAGTGATGGCTATTGCAGAAGCTGTAGATTGGTTTTATCTTTGTCTTCACCAGCACTGGGTTGAAGATTGGAATTCTGGCAATAATGGCTAAAGAAAAAATTACTTACCATTCCAGAAGGCACTAAAAAACCCAATTATCTTAACAATTTACATTATCTTGAAGAGAATTATTAAATATAATAAAAAGGAAAGGTGAAAGTCAACAAACAGTTCTGCTAAACTCCTTTTTTTGTTCACATATTAAAACAATCCTCAACAGTTGTTTACCCAATTTAAATTAAACTATTTAAATCACGTGAATAAAAAAAAAATTTGGATCCATTTTTTCATGAGCGCACATCATATATGATATATGGATATATGTACATTCAAACATAAAACACAAAACACAAGTGTGCACAAATAATATAATATATACAACACATAACATAATAGTAAAGGCCTTATAACTTTTTACAGGTGAAATCACCATTGGAATGTCTAAAAACTCTATAGTCAAAAAATAGAACTGATCAGCAAAACATTAACCTAGGTCTGTATGAGCTCAAAAAAAAAATAAAAAATAGAACTTCATGATGTGGGAAAGGGCAATAATAAAATAGATATTGAAAAAAGCATCCTGGTTCTGTCGCAGATGTAAGGATAGCCAAACTGGAGTTTTGGATATCAGCTGTTATGAATTTGAGCCAAATCATCTTCTTTTTGGTCTATAGAAATCACTTTAGTTAATTTCTCTGGAATCCATATTGCCTGCTGTTCTTCCTGTGGAAACACACAAACAGACCCCTGACTAAAGACAATCACTGGGTCAGGACTTTAGTTAATCTCTCCAAAATCCAAATCAGCTGCTGTTCTTCCTGTGGAAACACACAAACAGACGCCCGACTCCAGACAATTACTGGGTCAACACTTTTCCATTGTCCTATTAGAATATCCTTCCAAAGTACCTTGGGCTTATGCACATTTTTTGGAAACATATGCCTTTCCACAGCACTAAGTCCTGATGAATCCAAGTTTAAAAAGTTTAGAGTAAAAAGCGTTAATTTAAGTTTATCTTTGGGGAATATATACCCCTTCTCAATTCCGTCTTTTTGCTTTAATAAGTACATTTTTATTGTTTGATGTGCTCTTTCAACTATGCCTTGTCCCTGTGGATTGTATGGGATTCCTGTTATATGAGTAATGCCAAATGATGAGCAAAATTGTTTAAAAGAGTTAGAAGTGTAACCGGGGGCATTATCTGTTTTTAACTGTTTTGGAATGCCCACAGTGGCAAAATTTTGTAAGCAATGAGCTATAATATCTTTAGTTTTTTTCTCCAGCATGAAGGGAGCCCATTAAAAATCCAGAACAAATATCAACTGTAACATGCAAATATTTTAATTTTCCAAATTCTGGCAAGTGTGTGACGTCCATCTGCCAAATATGGTTAGGTATCAATCCTCTAGAATTGACTCCAAGATTAACTTGTGGTAAAAAGGTCACACAATTTTGACATTGTTTTATAATTTGTCTAGATGTTCCTTAGTTTTTTTGAAATGCTTTTGTAAAGTATAAGCATTGACATGGAACTTTTTAAGAAAATTTATTGCTTCTTCTAGTGTAAAGAAAATATGTATGTATGTCAATTGTAGTTTTATCTGCTAAATCATTGCCCAAACTAAGGGCTTTAGGCAATCCTGTATGTGCCCTGATATGTCCTATAAAGAATGGATCTTTTCTGTCCCAGATTAGACTTTGTATAGTGGAAAGCAAAGAGAAAACAGTAGAGAAAGGGGAAATCCTACCAGCATCTTCAAGGGATACTATAGCATTAACTATATACTGACTATCGGAAAATAAATTAAATACAGAATCTTTAAAAATCACAAAAGCTTGTAATACTGTACTAAGCTCTACCTTGTGAGCTGATTGTTTTGGTACTAAAAATATAAAAGTTGGATCAGGTGTAACTATTGCTGTTGTACCATTATTTAACCCATCGGTGAATATATTTGGAGCATTCATGATAGGTGTTTTCTTGTCATTTTTGGAAAAATTACAGGATGCGATGACCAAAAAGACAATAAAAGATAAGATGGTAAGTGGTTATCAAATGAAACATTAGATTTACACACGATTATTGCCCAAGTATTTAACTAATTAGCTAATTCATCAATTTGATTCATAGTATATGGAGTAATAATTTTATTGGGTGAAATTCCACACACACTCTTTTTGATGCTTTTATTCCTATGAGTATTAATTCTCCCTCAGCCTCAGGATAGCAAGTAATAATAGTGTTAGAAGAATAAGATAAATGTATCCATAATAATGGACCATCTTCCCAAAATACTCCTGTAGAAATATTTTTTTGTTGTTAGTACAATAAATAATAAATGCAAAATTATATCAACTCTATCCAAAAGCATATTTCCCATATATGTTTCAATGATTTTTATTGCTTTTCTTGCTTCAGGCGTTAACATTCTGAGTGAATTTGGATCTCATGGTCCTTTTAGGATATCAAATAAAGGTCCCAACTCTCCTGTTGGTATACCTAGATGAGGCCTTATCCAATTTAAGTCTCCTAATAACTCTTGAAAGTAATTAATTGATTTGAGTTGATCTACTCGTATTTGAATTTTTGGTTGACTGACCATGGTTGAGGATAATAGAGCTACTAAATAATTAATTGGAAAATTTAATTGTATTTTACCTATTGCTATCTCTAGGTTATAATTTTTTAATACGTTTGTAAGTGTGGCATACCATTCTAGCAATGGGTTTTTAACTTTGTGTGCTAATAATACATCATCCATATAGTGAAAAATTTGTATTTCAGGAATTTGATTTCTAAGTGGCTGGATTACTTTGTTAACATAAATTTGACGCATAGTTGGGCTGTTAGCCATCCCTTGAGGGAGTACTTTCCACTCATATCTCTTGTCAGGACCTTCATGATTCAGTGCAGGTATAGTAAATGCAAAAATTGGAATATCCTCAGGATGAATTGGAATTGAAAATAAAACGATCTTTAATATCTACAATGAAAACATACCAAGTTTTTGGCAAAGCACACAATTGAGGAATCTCTGATTGAGCAGGTCCCATAATAACCATCCCATTATTAATGGCTCTTAAATCTTGCAATAATCTCCATTTACCAGATTTCTTTTTAAGGACAAAAATGAGAGTATTATGGGGAGACACAGAAGGTTGTATATGTCCTTCCACTAATTGTTGTTTGACCAGGTCATGGGCTACTTGTATCTTTTCTTTAGTCAGGGGCCACTGAGGAACCCATACTGGTCTTTCTGATTTCCAAGTAATATTTATTGTCTCAGTGGCCCTTTCTGAAAATCCAACCCATATCTATCTGTTCCTTGATCTTTTTGTATTGGTGCTGCTATACCTTGTTCTTGCTTTTCTAATCTTTTTCCTTTCCTAAAATCTTGTCTAGCCATAATAGTGGGTGAATTTTGATTGATGTTATTTGTTAATGTCAAACCTAATTGATCTAGGACATCTCATCCCCATAAATTTACGGGAAGATGTTCCAATACATATGGCTGTATAGTTCCTTCACATCCTTCAGGATCCTTCCAATCTAATACCGTTGCACTTTTATGGGGATTAGTCGCCACTCCTAGGCCTCGAAGCGTTTGAGTGGCTTGTTGTAATGGCCAATGTTTTGGCCATTCTTGACGACAGATGATGCTAAGGTCTGCACCTGTATCCAGTAGCCCATTGAATTCATGTCCTTGAATATTTAGTTTTAGCATGGGGCGAGAATATAAATTTAAAGAAAGCATAGCCCAATCTACACCTGTGGAGCCTAATCCCTTGGAACCTCTTTCTACAGCATAACTGTAAAATTTATCATGTGGGCTGGGTATTATTAGTAATTGTGCTATTCTATCTCCTGGAGAAATTACTGATATACCCTTTGGAGAACTGGCTATAATTTTTATTTCACCTTCATAATCGGGATCAATTACCCCAGGACTCATCATAAGTCCTTTTAGAGTAGAAGAGCTGCATCCCAATAATAAGCCTACTGTTCTTTTGGGAAGAGGTCGTTTCACCCCTGTGGGAATGATTTGAACTCCCATCTCTGGAGTTAGTATTGATCTGGCGGAGGCACAGATGTCCAACCCTGCGCTCCCTCTGGTTTGTCTGATGAGGGATCTGATGAACAATGTGTCGTGGGCACTACACTGATGGGGTTGCTGGTTTCCTCCAGTGCTCCATATATTTGCGGTTTCGGGCCCCAGAGCATTGGGCCCCCCTCTCCATTTTTTGGCAATGGAGCCGGATGCCTTTCTTCATGATATCGTGGATAAACACCTGGTGCTTGTTTGTTTTTTGATAATGAAGTACCCTCTATGGTGGTTTGAGAATGGTATTCATTAGCCCAATGTCTCCCTCTACGTCATCGTGGCCAAATACCCGGTATTCTAGTCCTTTGATACCTAGTTTTGTTAAACCCTCCTCCTATGGGGCAATTCCTTTTAAAAAGTCCTGTTTGTTCACAATTGTAGCATGTTCTTGGCCTGTCTTCTAAAGCCTGTTTTACTAAAGCTGCCACAATTTGCCCTTTTTCATTAATGTCTCTGGCATCTAAAGCCTGTTTTATTGCAGCTGCCACGACTTGCTCTTGTTCATTAATGTCTCTACCAAATTTAATAAATGTGTTTAAATCTTCATGTTTCCATGGTCTAATGATACCTCTGCAGCAATGATTCGCTTGGTCATAAGCCAGTTGTTTTAATAATGGCATTGCTTGTTCTGTATTTCCAAAAACTCTGTAGCTGTTTCAATAAGCCTATCTACAAATCCAGCGTAAGATTCATTAGCTCCTTGTATTACCTTAGATAATTGACCTTGTAAACCTCCATGTCCTTGTAAAGTCTTCCATGCCCTAACTGCCTCTACAGCAATTTGTGCGTATATGCCAGGATCATATGGAATTTGTTGTTGCTGATCCTCATAAGGTCTCTTTTCTAACAACAAATCTAGATTTCTCTGAGGATAACCAGCTGCTGCATTTCGCCTAGACATCTCTTTGCAAAATTCCTCATTGGCAACCTTCCATAATAGGTATTGACCTCCATTTAGCACAGCTTTACACATATTAGCCCAATCTGCTGGCGTCATGTTCAAGGTGTTAATGGATTCGACCAAGCTTACAATGAAGTGTGCTTGAGGACCATATGTTGTTACAGCCTCTTTTAGCTGCTTCACTATTTTGAAATTTAAAGCATGGTGAATTCGCTGCCCTCCTACCTCAAATACAGGGCATGTTAATACTTGAGATCCTGTCTCAGGATCCGAACTATCAACTGTTGGGGTTGGGGGCCTTCCAGCACATGGAGGTGGCCTTGTTAGTTGGACATTTACATCCTCTGGTGACAGAAAGGTGTTAGTAGCAGTCTCCTTTTTTAACTTTGCCCCTGATTGCTTTTTATGCTCTAAACTTGGTTCCTCTATCTTTGTCTGAACTGAAGGCTTTGGACTAAGCAAACCAGATATGAACGTCCACAATGGCAATGTGCCAACTGGCATAGTGCCTCGGCTGCTCTTTTCTAATCCTTTTAAATCTTCACCATGATGGTTCCATTGTGATATATTTAATGACTCCTCCTTCAAAAGCCATGGGCTACATTTTTGTATTGTATCAACAAATGCCCTGACTGTCCTTGATATTTCTGAGATGCCTCCTTTCTCTAACAATTTATTTAACACTCTTTCAGTTTGTTTTTTACTAATTTCTGATCCCGTATTTCTATTATAATACAACCCAACAAGATGACGCCAAACAAAACTGAGACAGAATGAATTAAAAAGGGAACAACAAAAAGTCATTATAGCCTTTCTATCCTCCTGACATGTGCATCCGTCCTTTATACCTTTCTGTTCCTCAGACGTAAATAGTTTTTTCTCAGATGTGAGTGGTTTTTCTTCCGTCCCACTCATCTCCAGGAACAGGCAACTTAAAACAAAAGTGAAGCAAAACAAAGGAGTCATCTTAAAATGGCTACCCATCCTTTCACCTTGCCCACAGGGGCAAGCAGTTTACCTTATCACTTACCCTCAGTCGTTCCCCATGTGAGCCAGCAAATGCTGCAGTCTGGCTGGGCATGATTCAGGAGCCACTTGTCAAAAAAAAAAAAACAAAAAAAAAAAACTAACTTTATTTTTAGAACCACACACGGCAAACAAAACAACTCCTCAGGAAAAACCCTCAGAGCCCAACTGCCACTACTGGCTTCCTTGTAAAGTCTCTCTCACACACACAAGCCTCTCCACCTGCCACAATCCTACTGCTCTTGAGGCCGATTGGCTGGGTGGAGCCAAAAAAGTTCCCCAAGGAGCAGCTCCATGGTCTGAAAGGGCAGGGAAACAGCCCAATGAGCATCACCACAGAGGAGCCAATCAGCTAGATGATGCTGAGGTCGCTGTGAGCCAATAATCAGCCGGCAGATGGAAATTTGCTGGCAGCTGGAAGTTTGCTGGGGCCCCTTCAGCTGTGGCTCTCGACAAATTCCTGTCTCATTTCTCTGTAGCCTATTCAGAACATGTATTTTTATATACACATATAGTATCCTATCTGTTATCACATGTACATTTTTGTGAGGTGGCTGACTTGGCAGATACAAATTATGAGAAGAGATCACTCCTCCTAAACATTGTTGGAACTGAAAATTCAAAATATGGGTGAGCTTCCTAGTAGAACAACATTATACATAAATCCATTTTCATTGAAATAAATATTTTTGCATCTGTGGATGACATATATATTTCATGATGAATTTTGATTGGAATACACACTCTACAAATTTTTCAAAATATGAAATATATGAGTCTTATTATACACTTTTTAAAATCATTCATATTCATGTATGTGGATTTATGATCAACTTTTCACAAGATAATTCTCAGAAATATTCATCAACCTGAAATACATATTTGTTACCTAGTACTGAAAGATAACTTCAGTGGATGGTGCATACAAATCCTAATATTTCTACAGTAATACCCAGTTTAATATCAATGCAAGTAGTTTCCTATGGGACATGATTTGTATTTTCTGGTTCATTTTTATTCAACAGTGGTACATTACTATTTTCTCAGTTTATGCACATCATAGGATATATATTTCATCCACAATTCACAAATTTATAGGCATTTGTTTCAATTTCAATCACTTCCTGCTTCAGAACACATATATTCCTCCAGATTTTTTGACTGGTCTTTTCATGAGACTTCTTTTCAAACACATTATTTTCGATTTCCATAATCACTTTTGAAGCAAAACTCACACATTCTTCTTGATAAACCATAACCCTAATATTACCGTTAGATTTATGACTGGTTATAATGAATGTATGTATATCAATTTAAGATTTCCTTTACATTTTCAGATATTAATTAAATCAATTATTTAAAGTTGGAACCAGTTACATTATTTGTTCACAGTATGGTCTATTCATGCATTATTTCTATATTCATAGACACATGGTACACCTCTTTGTTCCCCCAATACGAATTTATACGTCTTCAAAATATTGCTCCCAGTAATGGTGGAAGAAATACTCATGTCACCTAATCTACATATACATTTTATCACAGTAACATTCTGGACACAGAAAACAAAGGTCACTCTTATGATTGTACCAAAGCCTAAAAGGAAAGTGAGCATGCATTACTAAAAACATCCATGTCCAGGTTGCCTAATGCTCTCAAATGTAAATCCTATTGTTGACTATATATTTGTTTCTTCCTAAGATTATATATTCAATCTCAAGCCTGTTGAAAATATCTCATCCTATCCCTCACTTTAAACTTTGCCTGATTTCTTAAAGTCTCTATTAACATCTGCTTTCCTACATATTTTCCCCAGTTCTCATTGTGACTGACTCTTCACATGTGCTGATATTTACATTCACTCTCTACTTGAAAACCTATTGCTAGAGAACTTTTTGTCCAAATCCTATACTCACTCTTGTTTCTAAACCTAGCAACTATCTTCCTAATCCTATGGACTTTCTTTTTTTAATTGGATGTTCTCTTCAACATTCAATCATCCAAGGTACAAGGTCCTATGCCATTGAATATCGATTTATCTGAGACATCTGGGCAGGACATAACTCAAAGCTAAGTAACCCACTCAAGGGCCCAATGCCCTTCTGGGCTTCAAATTGTACCTAGATTTCTGTTTTCATACTTGTATTTCACCTATATATTCTTGTAAATATCCCAGTCTCCCAATACCATTATTCATCCTTCAGAATGATTCCTAACCAAAATCGAATATGTTATTAACGCTAACCATAGACTTTTCCCTCAATCTAACTTTACACGTGAGCTGGGAGAGTGTGATCAGGAAAGTCTCAGTGGAGAAACCCTGCTTTGGGCCATTTGCTTACCTATTGTTCTATTGCCCAGAATATCAGGAAGTTCTTTGCCTCAGGTCACCCCTTTGTGAAGCCCGAAGAAAGCTGTTTTCAAACGGAAATGAATGAGCATCACTTGTGGCTCTTTGGGTCAAATGAGTTCTTCAAGCCATGAAGAGGTGCTTGGGTTTTCTCATGACGCCAAATCACATAAAGAATCTATACCTATCAGTCAGTAGTAGTCAGTCAATATTGCTCCTAAAAATGGTGGAGAAATACTCATGTCAAATGATCTACATATATATATATATTTAATCACAGAAATATTCTGGGCACAGAATTCAAAGTTCACATTTATGATTGTACCAAAGCCTAAATGGAAAGTGGACATGGATTACTAAAAATATCATGTCCAGGTTGCCTAATGCTCTCAAATGTAAATCCTATTGGTGACTACATATTTGTTTCTTCCTAAGATAATATATTCAACCTCAACCCTGTTGAAAATGTCTAATCCTATCACTCACTATATACTTTGCCTGATTACCTAATGTCTCTATTTATATCTGCTTTCCTACATATTTTCCCAATTTCATCATTGTGACTGACTCTTCACATGTGCTGACATTTAAATTCATTCTCTAACCGAAAACCTATTGCTAAAGAACTTTTGTTGCAAATTCTACATGCACTCTTCTTCCTAATCCTAACTACTATCTTTCTAATCCTACTGACTATCCCTTTTTGACTGGATGTTCTTTTCTACATTCAATCATCCAAGGTACAAGGTCATATGCCATTGTATATCGATTTATCTGAGACATCTGTTCAGAAGTTAATTCAATGCTAAGTATCCCAAGCAAGGGCCCAATGCCCTTCTGGGCTTCAAAGCATACTTAGATTTCTGTGTTCATGCATACATTTCACCTCTATATTGTTATAAATATCGCAGGTTCCCAATACCATTATTCACCCAGCAAAATGATTCCTAACCCAAATCGAACCTGTTATTAACCCTAAACATACAGTATTCCCTCAATCTTACTTTACAGAAAAGCAGGGAAAGAGTTGGTCTTATAATACTGGAATGTAATGGATCTTCCACCTGGTGATAACTTCAAATGTCCATGGCGAAATGATCCCTGGAGAATATGTAGGCAGCTATGAAGGACCTGAGAGAGCAAAAGGCATCTTCCATGGCAAACGGCTTGGTCAGGATAAAGGGTTGTGTCTGAATCAGCTTCTATTCTTAAAGCAGAGAACATGAGCCAACCCAGGCCTGTGTGTAGATCTGTTCCTGGGAGATTATGGTTGATATACAATTCAAACTTGTTAAAGTGTCACAGGAATTAGGGCCAGCCTCCATCTCATGGGAACCTTGGAAGCAACGTTTGGACAAAGTGGTTGCCAAGAGAGTGACCTCATTCAGTTCCTGAAGGAGGAACTAAAAACAGTTCCATCACACTTCAGTGGTGATGGAACTCTCTGAACTTGGGATCCAGGATGCCAGGCACCCATAGCCAGTCCCAGTCCCAGTCCCAGTGGTCTCACTTGTTTGGATTTACAAAGACAGAGTCAGTCTTTCTTGGTACCTACAGATGTGAGGAAGGCCAAATGCAAGAAAGCTCTGAAGCAGAGCTTTTCCTGAGAAATCAAGTAGAGGCTCCGCTGGCTCCTGACAACTTCACGGAGTTGGCCAAGGAGACAAGATCTAAGACAGGACAGGCCATTTCGGGGGAACATTATTGGCCCACAAGTCAGAGGACACTCCGGATAGTCACAGACCTACCTGGGCGAAGGAGGTGCCTTTTTGTTTGTGGTTATGAGTTTGTGGTCTTGTGTCATGTTCTTAGAATAGGTAGAAAAGTAGGTTTGTTTAGTTTGGAGTGGACTGTTTCTAGTAAGTCGTTTGACAAGGCGAGTGTTTCTATGTCTGTGTATCACATTGTGTCCGGGGTTGTAGACATTAAAAAAATGCATCAATGGATGTGTCCTATCTAGTAGAAAGCTTCACAGCATTTATCCAGCCAAATTGATGAATGGACTGTAGCTTGCCTTATGGATGGGCAACACCTACTATCTTTCTAAGTTCCTGTTTTCTTCCTGAATTCTGGCCACTCTCCAGAATAAGTCCATGGTTTTGTGTCCAAGATATGTACCCCCTCCAAACTCTGTAACATGGCCATGAACTGGATAGCTGAAGTGAATGGCGAGCATCTCAGAAAACTCAGATATCAGTGTGACCAGGAAAGTCTCAGTGGAGAAACCCTGCTTTGGGCCTTTTGCTTACCTATTGTTCTGTTGCACTGAATGTCAGGAAGGTCTTTGACTCAGGCCATCCCTTTGTGAAGCCTGAAGAAAACAGTTTTCAAATGGAAATGAATGGGTATACCTGTGGCTCTTTGCTTAATTGCTTTGGAAAGGGATTGTCTGAATCAGCCCCTTGGCCCTGTGTGAGGCTGTGGCTTAGATTCTCAACACCTGATGGATTTAAAGAAATTTCCCATGTGTGCATCCCAAACCAAAATGGCCAAAAGAGCAGTCTTTGGGATGAAGTCTCTCGCCTTCCTCTGTAAGGTTCCTGACCTCCATCAAGTGAGAATAGGGATTCTTTGAGTGAAATGAATTTTTCCAACTTACAGAGGCTAGGCTATAGGTGCTTGGGCCACTCTTTGGAAAGGCTTGCCTGTGAGAGTTCTCCAGAGCTTTCATT